>NC_141597.1:31477464-31844964 GCF_047967505.1 Dipteris shenzhenensis | reverse complement strand
TGGGGGGGAAGTAGCAAGCTGCAATGAATAGATCCTCACGTGGCGGTCATTGAATTCGAATCAATAAGAACCTGGCATGTGCGTCTCATCTCTCGATGGAGATCGTCCCAATAAGTGATGATCAGTGTAGTATTGCTACACCTCCCGATCCTCAAACTCCTCCTGTCTCTCGAGTCTTATCTCGATATCCCATGTATATCCATTGACTATAGGCAAAGGTTGCTCTGGACTCTGATGTGTCTCTGTATAAAAAGCTATGCCTTGACCTGTGTAGGATTCCAAGAAATTCCCTGGATCTGACCATAAAGTACCATTGCAATTCCTAAAACTACAAGTCAAGGTCTCGGTACATAGACCCTGTCCCCCTACACTGGGGGCCCCCAGATGCACCTATCAAGAGCTGCCCCTCTCAAACTACTCCCCACTTCCCCTCATTCCACGGAACATCCCGCTACTATAGAAGGATACGCCTCTCCTCCACCTGGAGGGGTGTAAGATCCTAGTGTCGTGAGGTGGGCATGGGCGTCTCTAAAGTGAATGATGAGACACTGCTCTCATTTGGGGTCTCGCCCAATGCGCCAGGCCCCCTCAATCCCGTGAGCCTAGACCCGGAGGTCGCGAAGTCGATTGCGTCATCCATGGGGGTGGTAGCTGTGCGTGGGATGCCACATACTCTAACATTGAAGCCTTGCTAGCCATCTACTCCTGCTCTAAAATGGTGGAGATGAAGCTTGATCGCTTGCCGCGCTAGCAACAACTATAGCATAAGGTCTGACTCATTCTCTAAAACAATATCCCACAATCCTTGGCCAACCAAGACATTTTTAGGCATGAAAAACCATAGGGAATAGTTGACACCATCCAACTCATCACCCTCCTACCTCACATGTTTTTCATATACATCCAGCTATTAGTGGTCAACAGTCCATTGTGTATCATATCATGGGATACAAAGAGCAAAACTTCCATTAAGCCACTACCATGATAGATTCAATTGACTTTTCGTGATGCACAAGGTCAGCCTTCTATGGAGAGGAAAAGGGCAAGCACAAGACAAGCTAATGCTAACGTCAACTATCCCCTGATAAGCATTGTTATGGATGTTGAAATTGAGCCTCAGACATATAACGATGCACAAGGTCATCCCTTTATGGCAATAAGCCATACAATCAGCAATTAGGTCCATCGTAAAGAATGCCACTTGGGCTTCGGCTGATCATCCCATTAGGACAAATGTTGTGGGTACCAAATGGATCTATAAAATTAAGTATCGTTCAAACGGCACAATGGAGAGATACAAACCTCATATTGTTGCCAAGGGGTCTGCACGGGAAGAGGGAATTGATTGAGCAAACTTTTGCTCCGTTAACCAAAGTGACTACCATTCATTGTGTCGTTTCTTTAGCTGCATGTTATGGGAGTTTGGTTCACCACATAGATGTTAAGACTACCATTTTGAAAGGGGATCTCAAGGAGGAGGTCTATGTGCAACAACCCCAAGGATTTGAGGTTAGTGTGGACGAGCACAAGGTGTGCAAGCTTGAGAAAGCGCTTTATGGACTCAAACAAGGACTCATGCATGGTATCAAAAGATACATCAGTTTTTGCTGTCCAAGGGTTCTATAAACACTCATATGTTTTGCAAGAAAAATCAGATTTGATCATCCTATGTGGATGATTTCTTACTCACTAATAATAGAGATTGGAAAACTGCTAGTGTGCTATCTATGCTGTCATAATGTTTGATATGACAGATTAGCGTTTATTGCTGAAGTGTAATCTATGCTGTCACAACGTTTGATATAAAAGATTTCGGTTTGCTGCATTATTATTTAGGCATTGATTTTTGGTAAACAAAGGAAGGTATATGCATGTCACAGCTAGTGATGGTTTTTTTTTGCAAGTGTGTGTGTGTGTGTGTGAGAGTTGTGTGTGTGCGAGTGTTTGGGGGGGGGGGGGGGGGGGGGGGGTGTGTGTGTGTGTGTGTGTGTAGCATTTTTGCCGGTGTGGTGTGTGTGTGTGTGTGTGTGTGTGTGTGTGTGTGTGTGTGTGAGGAGAAACCAGCAACCTGTTGTGCTGCATCAACGCCCTGAAATCGGCTCTTTGGAGCAGTCGTCAGCCACTATACAGCCCGTCAGATTCCGTACGGCTGTACGGCCTGTACGGACCACTTTCGTCTGTTGCAATCTGCTGCTCTCAACTCATACCCGGCTCCTGGACTGTTTTCCACGCAGGGTTCTTCCTCCGGACTATAGCTCCGCACTGATCTTACAGGCCTTCACTCCCGTTTCTCCCCTCTTCAGTCCCTGGGTCTACTGCACCTTTCCCATCGCCAAAATCTTACCTTTTCCTCTGAAATATAGTTCATCTGGGGTTTTTTTATTGTTTTTTTCTCTCTTTTTCCTCTACAAGACTGTTTACTATATTCACTCGACCTCTACATCCCTCTTTCCCTTCTATCTCCTTACCAATATACTCTTTTTCTCTTCTTCGTGGGCTTCCTGTGGATATTTCTTTGGGACTGGTTTTTTTTTGCTTCCACTACCCTTTTACAGGTACTTCATTCCTGAGTTCCATCTCTTACAAAGCTAAGGCTGAATATTCCTATAAAAAACGTTTCAAAAGGAGCGTTCAATTCACTGCAAGAAGCAAAAGCAGGTTGAGGGTCAGCATGACCCGATGCATGATACTCTTGAGGCCCAACTAGTATATGATGTCATGCATGAAGGATTTGCAAACACGAGGAAAGAGTGGAAAGACTCGGTTCCTTCAGTTGGCCTCATGGTTGAGGTAGATGAAATAGTGGATCCAGTCAGAGAATATGCTAAGAATGCAGTCATATTATTTTTTCCAGGTCGGATGCCCCCTGCCGCAGAGGTAGGCAACTGGTTGACACACACACTAATTGGCTCGTTTGTTCGTAAAGTCCACTATGCAGCCAAGGGCTTTTTTGATGTTATTATGGTGGATGAAATACACAGACAAATGCTTTTGGAACATTCACCTCTCTTTTTTGGGCAGCAAATGGTGCATGTATTGCCATGGTCTCCCACAAGGGATTTTCAGGCTTTAATCCGACACAGATGCCCGGTTTGGGTTGAAGTTGTCGACTTCCCACAATGTATGGCCTCACTCTTGCCTAAAATTGCAGCATCTTTAGGTAAAGTGGTCTGCCCACCACGGCCAAATGGCAACTCAAACAGATTTTGCATTCTCTGGGATATTGATAATCCCACTCCAGAATCTTATTCAATCACGGTGAATAATGTGGACATGGGAAGTGCTTTTTATAAACTCAAATGGGGTTTATTTGCAAGGGCTTGTTTTGAGTAAAAAAAATTTGGACACATGGCTTCACAGTGTCCAATAAATCAGCATAAAATGCCTCATACCACTTTGCCGGTTCAAATACCTACTCAGGATGCTCCTACTTCAGTTGCAAATAAAAACAAAGGTAGTAGACAGCCTTCTGGAAGTCATGATAAAGGCAAAGCTTCAGTGGTTCAAATGGGAATGTTTTTTCACATTCACCTCCTGCTATTCAACCCTTGACTAAAGGACAAAAACCTCCAACTGATGGATGGCAAAGTCCGAGAAAATTTATTTCTGCTCGAAGAATTCCACCCCCCGCACTTGGAATGGTACGTCTACTAGTGGAAATACCCCAGAGGTAAATACAGGAATTGGAATTACATGGGCTGCAGTAACAGCTAGCAGAACACTCTTCCCTGAAGAAGAGGTTGCTGCTTTGCTGTCTACTCCTCAGGTGGCTACTTCTTCTCAGGGGAGAGGCCTTGACCCTGAGATAGAAATGCAAGGCTGACACCATAAATTTTGCTGCTGTACATAGTTGTTATATTACTATAAATATCTGTAAATATGACTGCTCATATCAAATGTTTTACACTCAATGTCCAAGGGATGTGTGACAGTAGGAAATGGAAATATGTGTGGCTGTACATCCATAGATTTCAGCCTGACATAGTGGCATTACAAGAACACAACCAACACGTCTATGCAGGAAAGACAGGACACTACTGTGGTTATGATATTTTCTATGCTGGGGAGCACTCTTTCTCAGGGGTAGTCCTTCTGATCAAACATGAGCTTCAACCAGTTATTGCTTTAAATGACAACAAAGGCAAAGGGCTTGTTCTTCAATGCATTATTTGAGGAGAGGTGTTTGAATTTGCTTCTGTTTATGCACCTCAGTCCTCTAGAGAAAGAACTGCAATTTGGGATGCCATGCAACAATATCCATGGAGATATCATGCCTATGTATGTGGGGATTTCAATAATGCTCCACAACAGGGTGACAACACCTCCAGACATGACCATATGTTAACTCCTGAAAGGCATGCATGGTCTCAATTACTATTGCATCTGGATTTGGTTGACCTTTGGAAAGAATTGCAGCCTTTGTCACCTGGCTACACATTTCAACATAATGCCCTTTCTTCTTATCAGGCACGTCTCGATCGATGGTATAGTGTAGCTCCACAACAAAATGGGGATTTTACATGTAAAATGTGGATTGACTATGCCTTTGTGCATTCAGACCATGCACCTCTCTGGTTGCGGTTATCCTTTCATGATATGCCAGATGATAGATTGCCACAAAGGAGACATCTAATCATAAACAATAGCTATTTGCAACATGCTGATTTCAAGGCAATGGTTACTGAAGCATCTCATTGTCTGTCCTCTAGCAGCCATACTCATATTGATGATGCCTGGGATTCTTTTATTTCCAAAATGCAAGTTGTGATTAGAGCTTATGGCAAGTCTTACATGAAGACTCTGAGGGAAACCATTGCTCAGGCCAAATCTGCTTGTCAAGACCTCGCTGAACTCAGCCATCATCGTTCGTTGTCCATGCATGAGCAAACAACACTATGCCAGGCCAGACGTTGTCTTAAATTAAATGATTACAGAAAACTGGCCAAATGGGAGACTAGAGCAAGACAAAGAGCCTTTACAGATAAAGGTTGCTCTTCCAAAGAATTTTTCAAAAGTTTACCTCAGAGGAGACTCAAAACAGCAATTTGCAGGGTGCTTATGCCTGATGGATCATGGACCACCTCATAGTCACAGCTTGCTTCGGTTTGTGTGCATCATTTCTCTCAGCAATTTGGTTATGCAGTTCCTCCCTCACAACAGGTTTTGCTTGCACGAAATTTACTGTTGCAACATGTTTCTCCTATTATTTCCACTACTCAAGCTTTGGAATTGGAGGAACCCTTTATTGAGAGGGAACTGTCAAATGTAATCAAATCCTATGGCAGATGGAAATCTCCAGGATGGGATGGTTTAACAGTCGAGTTTTTTCTCAAATATTGGCCTATTTTGAAGCATACATTGCTACATATGGTAAATGCTACATGGCAAAATCAGAAAATGCCAGACACATGGAAGAGAGGTCTTGTTAAACTCCTTCCAAAAAAGCAAATTTGTGAGTCTTTGGCAGACTGAAGACCTATCACTCTTATGCCAGTCATTTACAAAGTCACTACCAAAATGATTGTTGACTGGCTAAAGGGGTTTTTACATGATGGGTTGCATCCTGCCCAATATGGCTTTGTCCCGCATAGGCATATCACAGATAACATTGCTAATGCTTATGTTGGAATTGAATATGCCAAATACATGCAGCAGGATGTTTTGTTATTGCAAGTTGATATTGCCAAAGCCTTTGACACTGTTCAGTGGGATTTTATTTCATTGACTATGCAGGCATTGGGATTTGGCACAAAAATGCAGCAACTCATCACTTGGCTATATCAAGATAGTAAAGCTGCCTGCATACTTTCAGGGGATATTTCTCCATCCTGGACTCTTGGCTGTTCTGTTAGGCAAGGATGTCCCCTAAGTGCTTTACTTTTTGCCATAGCCACTCATCCAATGCTTCAATATCTGCACCACCTTTTGGACACTAACCAGTTGCACAGTTTGGAGATTCCTGGCAGTCATGGCATGATCGCTCAGGCATATGCTGATGATTCATTCTTTACTCCAAAAAATACTCGGGCTGATCTGTCCATGATTATGCAGGCTCTTTCTACATATGGATTGGCTGCTGTGGTCTTCGGGTCAATTTTCAGAAATCAAAATTATTGCCGTTGCATGCACAAGAATGGCACAGCCTTCTGTGGCCTGGGGAAATTGTCCCCGCTTCTCAATTCATTCGACACCTTGGTTATCCTCTAGGTTGGGGACTCACCCGTTCCCAACAAACTGATTGGGTGCTAACAAAGTTAAGGGCAAAACTTGAATATTGGAAGCTTGCAACTTAGCCATTACATGTTCGCTTGCGAATTACGCAATTCATTTTGATAGCATACATACAATTTTATCTGCCTCTCACTATGTTCACTAAGGCAGATCTGGCTTCTTTCATGTCAACTATCATGGAAATTTTTGGGTGTTCAAAAAATGGCAAGAAAAGTCTCAGATTACTCTCTATGCATCGTCTCTATTCTCCAAAGATGCACGGGGGTATGAATATTCTCAATATTCAAATGCTGCTCACAGAGGGAAAATGATGATACAGTTTATGCAAGGAGATCAACCTTGGGCTTTCATGATCCAATCTTTCTTATTACATATTCATACCTCTACCTTTGGGCATTGGCAGCCTACTCAGTGGGATTTCTTATTTGGCTCTATCCAAGGCAAGATCAGAGGCTGCCCATTTGTCTCTCGCCTGCTTCTTGATTGGAAACATATATTATCCCACTTGGAATGGCATGGCAGAGATTCTCTGTCGGGAAACTCTTTGAGGGCTGAGAATATTTTTTGGTCAAGAGTATTCCAACCTCCTTTGGCCATACAAGAACCCAAACGTTCTTATTTTCTCTCCTTCAAAGGCATTTCATCTGTGGCGGATGTACTTCAGGATGATGGCACAATTTTATCCTTTTCTATGGCTGCTAGCAAATACGGCTTGAGAGCTCATTATCGTCCTTTATGGCATAGGATTTCAGCAATGCTTGAACCGTACTTGCCAGTACCTCGTTTGGAACTTCAGAATAGGCTTGAGGATTGGATTTTACGCTCTTCTTCCTCATACGCCCGTCCTTTGAAGCTCTCACATATCACAGTGTCATCTCTGTATAAAGTGTTATTACCTTCGCCTTGGATTTCTCACAGAGCAAATACTGTTTGGCATATGGATTGCCCAATGAAGTGGTGGAGAAAAAGGCTACATCTCCTTTGGCATTACAAAGTCCCTCTTCGGCAACAGCTTTTCCTTTGGTGAGTTCTCCTTGGCATTTTTCCATCTGGCTAGTTACTCGCACACAGACATATTGCTCCAGCTGTTTGTCACAGATGCCAACACTCTACTGAATCTGTGCTTCACATCTTTTGGTTATGTCCACATACTTGTGATTTCATCGCTCTCATCTGACAGAGGCTTCGAGCGAGATTTCCTACTGTTACTTTTAGCATATTTTTCTGGTTGTTTGGTTTTCATCCAGCGAGACAGGGTTTTGATTTATTTTTTGTATGTGTGCGCTACTGGACACTATGGACTTTATGGATGGACAGAAATCATAGAGTCTTTGGTGATCTACTATTTTCATCCTTTCTTTTTTTCAAACGATCTCTACAGCAGTCATTCTACGATTGTGTTCAGACTCATTTGATTGATCAGGATGTGTATACAGCTTATACTGAGATCTTTAGTTGAGTAGTAGTTACTTCGTTTTTGAAGTAACTATGAATGTAATTATTTTACAGCAATAAAAGATTTCTTCTCACAAAAAAAAAAAGGTTTTTATTAGTGGCTCAGTTAGTATGCCACTTTACTTAGCTGAGTTTGGTTTGAGACCCACATTTAGGGTTCACCTATTTCTTTTGTACTAAGAGAGAGTTCTTTTGGCTTTCACAACTAAGAAGAGAAAAACTGTTTTAAGCCTCCACCTTTGTGTGTATTTCCCCATTGTGTATGTGAGAAAACCGTTAGAGCAAGCTCCATACGAGATACACCATGCAATGCATGAAAAGCTCAAGAGCCAAAAAGAAAGGATTGGGGCTGATAGTGCCATCTCAATCCGGTAGAAACCTCCGAGAAAAAGGGAGAACCTCTCCAAACTCGAAGAAATACAGTCTCCACTGAAGCATGTGAAGCTCTGAAGGGAGTAAGTGGTACCTCCTGAAGAGAGCAGGGCTCTATCACTTGCCGGCGGATCGAGAGTGCCCAAGAAGAAGGCTCACCCTCATAAAACACTTGGGGCCCACTAAGGGATAACCATGCGACCGAGCCCCAAGGATTTTTGGGCAACAAAAGTCTATAAATCTAGCCAAAGATTTGAATAAAATGTGATTTTATAACCAAGGTTATCGCCGAGAACTGAACTAAAGTGCATTATACTAGGCATAAGTATATGGAGATAGTGTAGAATCATGACAATTCCTGCAAAATATGTATGGATTGTTGCCAAATGCTCAACACTTTTTCAAGGAAGGGCCTTGGAAAAAAATACACTCGTACGAGATAAAATATGCTAGCAGTCTCTTGCAGAAATTCAATATGGAAAGCAGTAAACCCATAGCTATTTCACTTGAGAAAGGCCTACATGGTACACTCATCTTATGCTGGAGATCATCACATTGACCTTCAACGGTACACAGACGCTCATTAGACATAAGACATTGATCAAAGATACTCCACTTCTAGCTATTGTTTCTCATCGGATTCAGCTTGCATTTCATGTCTGGGTAATAATGTGTTACGCTCAAGTCGAGGTAACATGACCTCGGAAGGGTTAGTCGACATTTTCCTTTAAAGGATCAATGTTTGTATTATATTTGTTGAGCTTTACGTAAATGATCAGAAAGGAATTAAAGTCAAGGTCCTTGGTGAGGGTGATATGGCACTAGACTAGGTGGATCTAAGGCTAAAGGGTCTAAATGCATTAACTTTGCCAAGGGGCAAATGATTCAATGATACCCCAAGAGAGGGGTAAATGATGCATTTAGGAGGTACCTTAGAATGAAGACATGTGGCATACTAGATCCATCTAGGGAATTGGGGCTCGTTGGGATTTGGCAAGCAAGAGCTTTCTTGTAGCGTAATCTTCTTGACAGCTTGCTACCATCGAGGTTGGCTAGGAGGATAATCTATGTGCCTATGCCCGTGATTGAGTAAAAGTTTAGGCGATAGAATTTCACGTATCATTTGGTATCAGAGCGTGCAGGTGGATCACGAGAGTTGGAGCATGGCTAGCTAGAAGAGCTATGGCCGTGTGTAGGTGCGCTGTGGTGCATCGTTGCAAAAGTCGCTGAAGAGTGGCGTGTAGAGGCGATTGGCTCAGCTCGCTGGCGACACTTTGGTGGGAAGCCTTGGGTACTTGACTAGAGGTTGTGCACGTTGCTTAGGGTCATCATTTGCAAAGCCCGTGGTTGGAATGTTGCTTAGTCGTTGGAGAGCTGCTGGTCGTCATCTTTGGGCTTGTCGCTGAAGAGCAATTGTTGGAGTATTTGCTCAAGCCGATAGTTGGAGTTGCCCGTTGTATTGGTCGCTTGGTCGTGCAGCGTTGATGCTCGCAAGGTCGTTTGTTAGCAGACGTTGTCGCAGGTGTACAACTTGGTACCTTCAAGGCTCTTTGGCATCGCGTGAGGAATTTGGTTAGTTCTGAAGACTGGGATGGAACATTATTTGGCTGGCGTTCGTATCGTGGGTCAATCGTGGTGTGAAGTCCGTGAGTAAAATAGTCACGTAGATCAGTCTTCTTCGTCATCGAATTGATCACTTTGGAATGAGAAAGATGACGCATTCTACCATGCGTAAATTCAATCGTCACTGCTGATATGCACTAGATGTGGAAAAGCTACGTCTTTTTGAATTGGGCTCGCTGCTGCCTTCATGCGTAGGGCTCTCTTCATTTGAAGATGAGGTTACTCGAGTTACGACTACCTGCAGAGAGCTACTGTGTGGTCACGAGACTTGCTTGTGACATTTTGTTATTTGGAGATTTCGGTTATCAACGAGCACTATGCAGATAACAGACGATAACTGTTGAAGTTAGAGCTGGGGTGTTTTGGGTCTCCAACGAGGGTATAGCTGAGCCACAGCAGGAGTATTCATCTGGTTCAAATACAAGAACAACTTGATCTCTCTATGCTACATGAATGACTAGGGAGTTTTCTACGCCTTCTAAGTTTATTTGCCTCCGTGTTTCAATTAATTCAAATTGCAGGAGTTTCCCTAGCATAGGGAAAAGTGGGTTTGCTTACAATGTGATTTCTGATGTCTGGTTAGCTGTAAAATTGGGGGTTGGACTTTCGACTTGTAAATACAGTTTCAAGCGGTGTTTTATTTTTTATTTTTCTTTTAATTTTTATTTGTTTTTTCAAACACCAATCAACCTAAATGGAAGTAGAAGAAGAAGCTTCTAGGGTGGATTCCGTAGAGTCGGTAGTCCGACCAACCCCACTGGTGTCACGCCCAACAGGCCGTACACTTTCTGGCAGAATTGCAATGTTAGAAGATGCCTTGCAGCAAATTTTAACGCAACAATTACAAGCAAATGTAGGGCAATCTGAGCTCAGGAAAATGGTTCATAGTATGTCTGCTAGACCATCTCGTGAAGAGAAAGCTAAATCTTTAATGGAACTGGAATCCAGTGTTCATACAGTCGAGCCTAGGAGGGCTAAGGTGCCTAATATTGCCAATTATAGGCCAGAAAAGTATTCTGGTCGGATGTCTGACCGTAATTCTGATATCATTGAGATCTAGTTACACAAATGGGACGAGGCTTTCGCCATTTGTGAAATCTGAAGAAAATCCGCAAGGCCACCCATATGCTTAATGAGGCAACGGATACATGGTGGATAAAACAGCAGAAAGATGGATTGGCATCCACTACTTGGGAGGGGTTTAAAAAAGAATTTTAAAAACACTTCTTATCTCCTGACAAAGCATCTCGAGCTTGGGATCAGTATCGAAACCTTCGTCAGAGAAATTTATCAGTGGCGGAATACTCTGATAACTTCAGAGAAAGTGTAATGAAGGTTTATGAACCTCTGCCTCAGTCAATCCAAGTAAAAGACTTTATCTTTGGATTGAATGATCGGATAAAGATGGAAGTTCGGGCTAAGTATGCGAACACGCTAGATGAAGCAATTGCCATAGCCCTGAACTATGATGATACAAAAGGGAACAGACCAAGTGGGTTTGTGTAGGTTGGGACTCAGTTTGAGTACCCGAAGAAAACTGGATTTAAGAAGAAGTGGATTAGCAAAGGGAGTACCTCACAACCTAGTGGTCAAGCCAAGCAGGCGAAACCAATTGAGACTCTTAAATCAAGTACCACCATTTGAATGAAAAGAAAAGTAACACCAATGTCAGCCCGGGCTTGGTCGAAGTCTTCTTTGAACCCAGAGCAAAGAGAAAAAGCGAGGAGAGAAGGCCTGTGTTTTGGATGCCTTCAGCCTCATCAGTGGAAAAATTGTCCACGAAACAAGGATCGTCAGATGGCTGAGATAGTGATCTCAGAATGCGACGTGGAATTGGAGGGAAGTCCCAGAGCAGAACAGATGCAGATTCAACTAGCGGGATCTTCTCAAAGATCAGTACATGTTTTGTTATGTGTGTCTGTTGCTAAGCTAGTAACTAGTGCACCCGATAATGTGCTGTCAAATCATTGTGTTCTTTGACTCAACGTCAACGCACAATGTAATTAAGTCAAAGCTTGTAAAGAGGCTGAAACTAAAGACTAGCCCATCTGACTATGTATATACAGTCAGAATGGCGGATGGAAGTTCAACTGAAGTATGGGACCAAAGGGTTACCCAATTAGAGCTTCGAATTCATGACTATGCTGAGAAGCTTGATTTTGAAATGACAAAGCTTGCTCATGCAGACATAGCCCTGGGTAAGGATTGGCATTCTAGGAAGAATCCAACCATAGATTGAAAAAAGCACATTTATCAATTCAACATGAATGATGTCCTGTATGTCTTACGAGGTGACAAAGATATACCTCAAGGACCGTTGGTTTCCGTAATGTAAATTCGAAAGGCTCAAGAAGAGTTTTTGTTTCTTTGTACAGCATCGGTAGAGCCGATTGATGATTCTTTGGCTAGCACTGATGTTGCTCAAAATGGAGATATGGCCAAGCTGGCTGATCAAATAACAAAGGACTTCTCTTATTGTTTTAGGGATGAGTTACCTCATGGGTTACCTCCAGAGCGGAATGTTCAGCATAAGATTGAACTAATCCCGAGGGCAGAACCTGTAAATAGACCTCCCTATAGGTTGAGTTTTACCGAAGAAGCGGAGATACGAAGACAACTGGAAGAATACCTCAAGCTGGGGCAGATTCAATCAAGTTCCTCACCTTTTCCTTCGCCAGTGATATTAAAGAAGAAGAAAGATGATACTTTTCGCCTCTGTATAGATTACAAAGTAGTGAATAATATCACTATCAAGCACAAGTATCTGATGGCTCGGATCGACGATTTTGCTAGATGCATTACATGGAGCTGTAATTTTCAGTAAGATAGATCTTAAATGTGGCTACCATCAGATCCGTATTAGAGCCGAGGATGTGCATAAAACCGCTTTTATTATAAGTTTTTGGTATTGCCCTTTGGACTTACCAATGCTCCAGCTACATTCGTCATGCTTATGAATGATTTACTACGTCCGTATATCGGAAAGTTTGTCGTACACTTTATTGACGATATTCTTATATTCAGCAAAAGTATTGCTGAGCATTAAGAACACTTAAGAATAGTGTTCAGTACTTTAAGGAAAGCCAGTCTTTATGTAAATAAAAAGAAAACTATACTGTGTATGGTAAGACTTGAATATTTAGGATTCATAATTACTCCTGAGGGAGTAGAAATGGATCCAAAGAAAGTGGTTGCGATACTGACTTGGCCAATCCCTCAGAGTTTAACTGCTTTGCGATCATTCTTGGGATTTGTCCAATTTTATCGAAGGCATATCAAAGGATAGTATCGCCATTGACTAATCTGACCTCACATAAAGTACCTTTTATATGGGGACAGAATCAACAGGAAAGTTTTAACACCGTAAAACAAGCTGTGGTCTCAGGACCGGTGTTAAAAATAGTTGATCCCCAAAAACCATTTTTCCTTGAAACCGATGCAAGTGGCATTGCAGTAGGAGCAATTCTCCTCCAAGAGGAAAGGCCAGTAGCCTTTGAAAGCAAGAAGCTTTCTCCCTCTCAACGAAATTGGCCAACTCATGAATTAGAGTTGTATGTTGTTGTCCATGCTCTGAAAACATGGAGACATTATTTGTATGGGTCAGAGTTTTATGTTGATGTTGATCATGATACTCTGAAACATTTTTGTAAACAACCTAACTTGAGAGGCCGCCAAGCTAGGTGGGCAGAACTCATGCAAGAGTTTGACTTAACGATTCGGTACCAAAGAGGGAAGGATAATAAAGTTGCTGATGCGTTGTCACGCATTATGCATAATATGAGTTTCACAGTATTAGAGAGTGCTCTAATGACCGAGATTAGAGAAACTCAAAACGTGGACAAGTTCGTGCAGAGCCTTTGGCCTAAGGCTCATGTATTCAAACCCGCAGAAAAGGAAAACCTGGCATCCAGAAAAGGCCCAAATTATGCAAGATATACCATAAGGGATGGTATGCTGAAAAGAAATGGCAAGGTAGTAGTACCTAATCAAGATGATCTTAGGCAGGTAGTCATTCAACAATGCCATGATAGCCCATGTGCAGGACATCCAAGAGTCTGTTGGGGTAAAGGCACATTGCCACCCTTTAAAATGTTACGACCGCTATGACTGTCTTAAGACAGTCATAGGGTGAATACCTAATCCTAATAAAACCTTTGAGTTTGTGGTGTGACTCAACGCATTCTTTACACACCCACACTCCTTGTGTCTCTGTCTCCTACTGTTCCACTCCCCCCTTTCCCTCACAAGTGGTATCAGAGCCACCCTCTCCCTCTCACTCCGGTCTACCCATCCCCTCTCTTCCAGTGTTTCCCTCGAGCTCCGTGCCCCTCGTCTTCGGGTAGCTTTGCTGCTCGATTCCTGTCTCTCTCTCCATTCTCAGCTCGTGGCGGCATTTCCATTGCGGGGCGTTTCCCCTTTCGGTGTAGGCAGCAACGAGCACGCACGTGTGCTTCATGGCGGCAGTAGCAAGCAGGGCGAGCTCTTTCAGCTCGCAATCGCTGCTCAAAGCAGTAGCAGCCGCGCGAGCAGCCATAGCTGCAGCAGCAGCTAGCTGCTGCTAGCTGCTACCAGCAGCCGGCTGCAGCCAGGCGGCCGCAGCCTACCAGGCGGCTGCAGCCAGCGACTGCAGCCAGTCGACCGACTGCAAGGCAGCGACCAGCCGGCTGCAAGGCAGCAGCCGACCAGCCGGTCGCGATCAGCGCAACCAGCCAAGCAGCCAGTCGACTGCAGGGCGACCAGCCGCACGCCCGCAAACCAGTCCCGCCACAGCCCGCAATCAGACAGCGATGGCTGCAACAGCAACCGTACGGTGGTTGCCCAGCAGCATCCTCGGAAGAGAAATCAGTGCAGGTACAGGGTACAGCAGGCACCCTGCGCAGGTACAGAAGGTACAGCTGCACAGGCACAAACAGACTTTGTTTGGGGAAGAAGGAAAAAGTGAGAGCACTCTGCTCTTTTGCGTGGTACTTGCAAGTACACGTAGGTACAGAAGTACAACGATGTTTTTTCTTGATGCATTCCCGGAATTTTCAGTTTTAAAACTGTGTGTTTGAGGTACAGCAACTACACTCGTGTCCCTCGTGCTTGAGGTGACTAGTGCCACAGTGTGCGGTGGTTGCACAGTTATTTTTCGGGAAGGTCAGATGCCTTGATTTGCAGAGGGCTTTTATGCTTACACTGAGTGCAAATCTCAGTTTTCGGGTGACTATTACAAAGGGCTTTTGCCTGGAAGTGTATGCAGTGTATGCCTTGAGGCAGTGTGGAGCCAGGGTGCCCACATTGGTCTCGTTTTCCGCAGTGTATCAGTGACATTTCTTTGCAGGTCACATTTTGTGTATGGCACTTACAAAATCTCAATTGAGCCACGCTTGGCCAGGGCGCATCGAGTTTACTCGGTCCCTAACTGTCCATCGTTGACAGTGCTCAAAAGATTTTCTTTTCGGTGTTTGTACGTTGGGATCTGTGTTGCTACTGTGCACACAGGCAGTTTATGCATTACATTGTCAGGTGAAAGTGCCAGGAGAGCGCTGAATTTTGTATGCTACCTCATTGTTGAGGGTGTTTATCACTTGGTACAGGTATTGATCAAGGGGCTTTTGCCCAAATTGTGCTTGAGAGCACTTTGGTCACTGTGTAGAGACTTCATATGTCTTTTATCCCCTTGACATAAGGGTGATTTGTTGGGATTTGTCCCGTGCTTTGTTGCAGGTTTGTGACAGGCTGAGGTGTTTGGAGCATTTTTCAGTGGTCAGTATAGTGTATGCCAGGTGGTTGATGCATGTTTAATCAATGCAATACCTCATCTGAGGTGGGAGAAGTGATCAGGACATCAGTGTTTTGTGTTTCGTCAGATGATGATGCACTTGTAAAGCACTTGTGGAACAGCTGCAGCATTCTGTAGTTACTGTTTTATGCCTATTTGAGCACGGTACAGTGTGTCAGAAGGTACAGTGACTGGAGGGAAATTTTTCTGTTTTGCTGCAGGTTTTTGACAGTAAAAACAGCACTATTGTGAGTGCTCCTGGCTCTTGATAGAGCAGGTTTTCTGAGAAATCAGAATTTTATTTAGTCATTTTTTGACTTACAGGGAGTCAAGCACTTTCCTTGTCTGATATGGCATCAGGGGGAAGTGAATCCTCAATGCTGAACATAAAGAAATTGGAAGGGGCACACAATTATGCATTATGGGCAGAACAGTGTTTGAATGTACTTCTGTTGAAGAAGATTTCTAAGCCCATAAGGTTGAAGGGTGTCCAGCCATCTGGGATGGCAGATGATGAGTGGGAGGAGCTTGATTCGTCCGCAAGGGCGTCTATCATGCTTAACTCTCACTGATTCTCTTGTGTTCAATGTTCAGGCAGAAAAGACCTCAAATGGCCTATGGCAGAGGCTAGAAGAGTTGTATGCCCAAAAGAGTTCGAACATCAGGATGGCGCCCGCGTTGGTCACAGCTTATTGACTTCTCGGCTCCTTAGCATCGCGGGGGCTAGTTGTTGTTATATTTCAATATCAGATTGAGCAGCGCACAACGAGAGCTACTGTGTGGTCACGAAAGTATCCCGTAAGCGATTCACATATTATGTTTGGTGACTCAATCGAGGTGACCATGGGTCAATAGCTCTGCAAGGTTCGTGCGTTGCGATGGACAAATGGTTATATTTAGTCGTATCATTTGGACTATGTTCACGAAGGCCTATATGGTTAGCAATAGCCAAATCCACATCACATACATGAATTCGTTCAAGGAGTCCCACTGAGAATGATGAGTGGTTTTCGGGGACAAGTTAATCTCGTCATGCAACAGAAATATGACCAAGGAGCTCTCTATGCCTTCTAAAGTTCGTTGGAATATGTACTCGTTTATTTGCATCTGTGTTTGAATTATTTCAGATTGTAGGAAATTTCCCTAGCCTAGGGAAAGTGGGTTTTGGTTGAAGTGTGATATATGCCTGGGCAGCTGTGAATTTGAAAGTTGGACTTTCGAATTGTAAATACAGTTTTAAGCGGTGTTTTTTTTTTTTTTTTTTTAAACCCCCATCGACCTAAATAGAAGTAGAAGAAGAAGCTTCTCGGGTGGATCCCGTAGATTCGGGAGTCCGCCGACCCCGTAGGTGTCGCGCCCAACAGGCCAGACACTTTCTAGCAGAATTGCAATGTTAGAAGATGACTTGCAACAGATTTTAGCGCAACAGTTACAAGCAAATGTAGGGCAATCTGAGCTCAGGAAAATGGTGCATAGTATGTCCGCTAGACCATCTCGTGAAGAGAAACGTAAATCTCCAATGGAACCTAAGTCCAGTGTTCATATGGTCGAGCCTAGGAGGGCTAAGGTGCCTAATATTGCCAATTATAGGCCAGAAAAGTATTCTGGTTGGATGTCTGACCGTAGTTCCGATATCATAGAGACCTGGTTACAGAAATGGGACGAGGCCTTCGCCATTTGTGAAATCAGGAATGATATGAAGAAAATCCGTGAGGCCACCATATGCTTAATGAGGCAGCGGATAGGTGGTGGATAAAACAGCAGAAAGATGGATTGGCATCCACTACAGGGAATTTAGAAAACACTTCTTACCTCCTAACAAAGCATCTCGAGCTTGGGATTAGTATCGAAACCTTCGTCAGAGAAATTTATCAGTGGCGGAATACACTGATAAGTTTAGAGAAAGTGTAATGAAGGTTGATGAACCTCTACCTCAGTCAATCCAAGTAAAAGATTTTATCTTTGGATTGAATGATCGGATAAAGATGGAAGTTCGGGCTAAGTATGCGAACACGCTAGATGAAGCAATTGCCATAGCCCTGAACTATGAGGATGCAAAAGGGAACAGACCATGTGGGTTTGTGCACATTGGGACTCAGTATGAGTACCCGAAGAAAACTGGATTTAAGAAGTGGACTAGCAAACGGAGTGCCACACAGCCTACTGGTCAAGCCAAGCAAGCGAAACCAGTTGAGACTCCTAAATCAAGTACCACCATTGGAATGAAAAGAAAAGTAACACCAATGGCAGCCCGGGCTTGGTCGAAGTCTTCTTTGAACCCAAAGCTAAGAGAAAAAGCGAGCAGAGAAGGCTTGCGTTTTAGATGCCTTCAACCTCATCAGTGGAAAGATTGTCCACGAAATGAGGATGGCTGAGATAATGGTCTCAGAATGCGACGTGAAAATGGAGGTAAGTCCCAGAGCAGAACAGATGCAGATTCAGCTAGGGGGATCTTCTCAAAGGTCAGTACCTATTTTTTCATGTGTGTCTGTTGCTAAGTTAGTAGCTAGTGCACCAGATAATGTCCTGTCAAAGCCCGCAGCAACGGGGTATACAACCTTTAATGATACGGAGTTAATTAAGATGAAAGCGCGAGTAGCTAATCATGATGTCATTGTGTTGTTTGATTCAACGTCAATGCACAATGTAATTAACTCCAAGCTTGTAAAGAGGCTGAAACTAAAGACTGGCCCATCTGACCATGCATATACAGTCAAGATGGCAGATGGAAGTTCAACTGAAGTATGGGACCAAAGGGTTACCCAGTTAGAGCTTCGAATTCAGGACTATGCTGAGAAGCTTGATTTTAAAATAACAAAGCTTGCTCATGCAGACATAGCCCTGGGTAAGGCTTGGCATTCTAGGAAGAATCCAGCCATAGATTGGAAAAAGCACATTTATCAATTCAAGATGAATGATGTGCTGTATGTCTTACGAGGTGGAAAAGATATACCTGAAGGACCGTTGGTTTCCGTAATGGAAATTCAAAAAGCTCAAGAAGAGTTTTTGTTTCTTTGTACAGCATCGATAGAGCCGATTGATGATTCTTCGGCTAGTACTGATGTTGCTCAAAATGGAGAGATGGCCGAGCTGGCTGATCAAATAACAGAGGAGTTCTCTGATTGTTTTAGGGATGAGCTACCTTATGGGTTACCTCCAAAGCAGAATGTTCAGCATAGGATTGAACTAATCCCAGGGGAAGAACCTGTAAATAGACCTCCCTATAGGTTGAGTTTTACCGAAGAAGCGGAGGTACGAAGACAACTGGAAGAATACCTCAAGTTGGGGCAGACTCAATCAAGTTTCTCACCTTTTGCTTTGCCAGTGATATTAAAGAAGAAGAAAGATGATACTTTTCGCCTCTATATAGATTAGAGAGCATTGAATAATATCACTACTAAGCACAGGTATCCGATGGCTCGGATCGATGATTTGCTAGATGCATTACATGGGGTTGTAATTTTCAGTAAGATAGATCTTAAATGTGGCTACCGTCAGATCCGTATTAGAGCCAAGGATGTGCATAAAAAGGCTTTTAGAAGCAGGTTTGGACATTATGAGTTTTTGGTAATGCCCTTTGGACTTACCAATGCTCCAGCTACATTCGTCATGCTTATGAACGATTTACTACGTCCTATATCAGAAAGTTTGTAGTACACTTTATTGACGATATTCTGGTATTCAATAAGAGTATTACTAAGCATTACGAACACTTAAGAATAGTGTTCAATACTTTGAGGAAAATCAGTCTTTATGTAAATAAAAAGAAAACTATGCTGTGTATGGTAAGACTTGAATATTTAGGATTCATAATTACTCCTGAGGGGGTGGAAATGGATCCAAAGAAAGTGGTTGCGATACTAACATGGTCAATCCCTCAGAGTTTGACCGCTTTGTGATCATTCTTAGGATTTGTCCAATTTTATCGAAGGCATATCAAGGGATATTCCGAAATAGTATCACCATTGACTGATCTGACCTCAGATAAAGTACCTTTTATATGGGGACAAAATCAACAGGAAAGTTTTAACACCATAAAACAAGCTGTGGTCTCAAGACCGGTGTTAAAAATAGTTGATTCCCTGAAACCGTTTTTCCTTGAAACCGATGCAAGTGGCATTGCGGTAAGAGCAGTTCTCCTTCAAGAGGAAAGGCTAGTAGCTTTCCAAAGCAAGAAGCTTTCTCCCTCTCAACGAAATTGGCCAACTCATGAATTAGAGTTGTATGATGTTGTCCATGCTCTGAAAACATGGAGACATTATTTGTATGGGTCAGAGTTTTATGTTGATGTTGATCATGATACTCTGAAACATTTTTGTAAACAACCTGACTTGAGAGGCCGCCAACCTAGCTGGGCAGAACTCATGCAGGAGTTTGACTTGACGATTCGGTACCGAAGAGGGAAGGATAATAAAGTTGTTGATGTGTTGTCACGCATTATGCATAATCTGAGTTTCACGGTATAAGAGATGACCGAGATTAGAGAAACTCAAAAGATGGACGAGTTCGTCCAGAGCCTTTGGCCTAAGGCTCATGTATTTAAACACGGGGAAAAGGATGACCTGGCATCCAGAAAAGACCAAACTTATGCAAGATATGCCATAAGTGATGGTATGCTGAAAAGAAATGACAAGGTAGAAGTACCTAGTCAGAATGATCTCAAGCAAAGAGTCGTTCAATAATGCCATGATAGCCCATGTGCGGGACATCCAGGAGTCGAGAAGACATATGATCTTGTGAGACGAGATTTCTTTTGGCCAAAGATGAAAAAACATATTCATGAATATGTGACACGTTTTTCGTGTCAAGTAAGTAAGGCAAAGCGGGTAAAGCCACCCGGACTTTTACAACCCTTGAAAATACCACTAGGTAGGTGGGAGAGCATTTCCATGGACTTTATTGTAGGTCTGCCTACGACACAAGGTGGATATGATTCTATCCTTGTGGTGGTTGATCATCTTACCAAGATGGCTCACTTCATTCCAACTAGATAGTCTGTTAGTACCCCGCAAGTGGCAGATTTGTTTATTAGATATATATTTCGTTTGCATGGATTACCCAATCCATAGTGTCAGACAGTGATGTCAAATTTACCGGTCATTTTTGGACTGCGGTGTTTAAGACACTAAGGACTGAGTTGGGATTGAGTAGTGGGGATCATCCAGATACAGATGGTCTAACAGAAAGAATCAACCAAATTTTAGAGGATATGCTTAGAGCATATGTGTCATTGAGGCAACATACATGGGACAAGTGGTTGCCATTGTTAGAATTTGCCTACAATGATAGAAAACATTCCTCTACAGGGTTCAATCCGTTTGAGCTGAACTATGATTATAGACCAGCGAATCCAACGAGAGTTGGAGTACCTCCGAAAGTGCCTAGTGCTGCGAACTTTGTGGTTCAGATGCGGGAGATGCTAGCACTTGCGAGAGCTAACATCCGCCAAGCTATGGATAGAGCTAAGGCGTATGCGGATGAAACCCGATCCGCAAGAGTATTTAAGGAAGGAGAAAAATTTTTTCTCAGAGTTCCTTCGCACTCTAAGTCTTTGACTGCAGGAGAGTGTGCTAAGTTATCACCTCGATATTGTGGGCCACGGTTAATTCTAAAAAGAATAGGCAAGGTAGCCTATCAATTAGAATTACGACAGGGTTGTTAGGTGCACCCAGTGTTTCATGTTTCTCATTTAAAAAAAATTTTGCATATAGGTGACTCACTAATCGAGGGTGTTGTTTTGTTTCGGGAGATAGAGGATAATGCAAGACACAAACCAACAAGAATCTTGGACCGAGGAACAATGCAAGTACGCAATCGGAAGATACCCACGGTGTTGGTTGCATGGCATGGTTTAACTCTATCAGAAGCTACCTGGGAATCCGTATACTAGTTACGGAGAGTGTTTCCAGACTTTATCATCGAGGACGCTAATGCCTGAAAAGGGAAGGAATGTTACGCTCAAGTCGAGGTAACATGACCTCGGAAGGGTCAGTCGACATTTTCCTTTAAAGCATCAATGTTTATATTACATTTGTTTGGGCTTTAAGTAAATGATCAGAAAGGAATTAAAGTCAAGGTCCTTGGTGAGGGTGATATGGCACTAGACTAGGTGGATCTAAGGCTAAAGGGTCTAAATGCATTAAATGTACCAAGGGACAAATGATTCAATGTTATCCCAAGAAAAGGGTAAATGATGCATTTAGGAGGTACCTTAGAATGAAGACATGTGGCATAATAGATCCATCTAGGGAATTTTGGGGCTTGGTGGAATTCGTAAGCAGGAGCCTTCACGTAGCGAAAGATACAGAGTGCTTACTACCACTGAGGTTGGCTGGGAGGTGAATTCGTGTGCCTATGCCCGTGATTTGAAGAAAAGCCAGGAGTAAGCAGGTTTGGATGTTTCAGAAGCCCATCCTGTCTCCGCTATCCAAAGAAAAACTGCAGGCTGCCTAGGACCCTTGTGAACTCTGCCGCTCTCCAAGGATCTCTACCTCTAATTGCAAAGATGAACTATTCCCATGCGCTCCTCTCTGCTACGGGCATCTCAGATAAGGAAGCACCACTCTACGTGCTCTAGATTGTTGAAGTCTCCCCCAACAATCCAAGAGTCCACATCTGAAAGGCACTCAGAAAGTCTCCTCTAGAAAGCGGGGCAGTGTTGCCAACAAGCGGATGCATATACGTTCAAGATCCCAATCTTGGACTCCCCCTGCCCAAACTCCCATCCAAACTGCTCGCCCTGCAATGAGCTCTCCCTGATTAAAAACCTCCGGGGCAACTGCCTGTGAGACCGAGATGCAAACTCCTCCGCTCCTACCTACTATTGGAGACCAAACCTCTGGGCCTCTACCTGGCAGGAGGTAGTGACGGCGTTCGATGTCTGCCGCCAAGAACATATGCTCCTGAATCATAAGAAACTCCACTGCCCGACCAGCCACTGCCCTCTGTAACTCCTGGCGAAGTACTCAAGTACTCTGGCTAGCTACAAGCACGGTCAGCATCGTCCAACTCATGAGGAGGGGGAAGCAAGAAACAACACTCACCTGTGAGTGGGAGCTTGTTCCAAGAAGACTTCCTTTTGCGACTTCAATGGGGGTCTGGAAGGCGAGTAGTCCGTATCTGTCCTCCGGCGTACCAAAGTGGCTACCAACTCCATGCCTACCTTTCATGCCCACACAACATAGAGGAAACGTCCAGCCCATACAACTCAGCACACTTCTAGAGTGGCATGTAGTGCGACTGATCCAGCTTGACCTCAGGTGGCAGTCTAGACGATCACTCCTACTGCCACGCCACAGGCTTCTCCTGCGTGAAGCCCAGCTCAAATTAACTTCTGCACCATGGGCGAGCCATAGGTCCAAACCTTGTGGACCCATCCAATCTTCCATCATGCGCGATAACTAATCACCAAGCATGGCATCGAACATAGCTGGAGTCAACTTCTCTACCCCTGTGGAACCTCCCAACTGAGTGTGTGTGGGAGTCCATTGCACTGATTGAAACCCCTTTCCAAGACTGCAAAACCAAAAGCATCACCTCCAACGGCATGGAATAGGAATCCGGAATCTCAAGGTAGTTCCAGGGCCCCAACCTCCAGAACTCCCTAGGAAGAAGTCGCCCGGACTGAAGCAAAGGCACCGAGGACTTGGGGGACGAGCCACCTCCCCCAGAGGTCATGCTATAAGATGAAGGGTGAGAGGGGGGGGAGTAGTGTGATGAGGCGAAGCTGTACTCTAAGAAACCGTTGGCCTCAGCTTCTGAGAGGACGAAGAAGCCCCTGTTTGCAGGCTTCCACCCTTGCTAGTGGGCTGACGGTTGAGCCCAGGCTGCCAAGGATCTCTAGAAGCTATGGGGGTGGGGAGGGGGACTGTCGGGTCGGAGGGGGGGGGGGGGAGGGAGGAGGGAGCGGGTGTGGTGAGGATAATGACAAATGGGCGAGAGGGCGAGGGGAGGGAGGGAGGACCGAGGCAGATGGAGAGGCGGCTGGTGACTGCGGAGAGGGGTCAGGAGGGGGAGAAAGGCGAGGGGAGGGGGGGAGGCAACCTCCCCTGACGCAGACGAAGAGGCCAGGGATACAGCCAGAGTCAATCTCTAAGATCTGGCCTACGGGTCTGGAGACTCCTCTACCACCATAGTGAGTCTATCGCCTTGTCAATCGCAGCCCCCTGCACCTCCTGTGCTTGCTGTTGCTAAGTGACTCTCTGAGTGCCCGGGGCCTCTTTCCCAGCGAGATCCTCTGGGGGATCAGACTCCTCCATGGTTTGATCTCCCTGAGACTGAGGAGGGGGTCCCCAGACTCCGACTGGTGATAGAGGACCTAGAGTCCATCTCTTAGTGGATCCTTCTTGAGACTCTCGAGGGGGGTGAGCTACGTCAGACGATTGAGATCTCATGTTTACTAGGCCAGTGCCTCCATTGTAGAGAGCATGGACACCTAGCCAGGGATTGTTCTCGAGGCTCGAACACTCCCATCAGTTGTAGGATCGTTAGCAAGAGCCGGAGGTGGACAGGCAGAGTCACCTGCCCAGGTAGCAGCAGCAGTCATAGACCCCCTGGGTGGAGCCCTCTAGTGGGAAGTGGACAAAAGTGGAGCATAAGAAGATATCACCACTGATGTGGCTGACTCGGGGGGGGGACTCTAGTACTATGCCAAATGCTCTGCCAATGGAGGGGAGTACTCCCTTAGGAGTCTTAGAAATCCAAGCATCACCGAAAAGCGAGGTACATGATGGGACAAGTCCATGTCCTCTACAATAAAGCCATGATACCAAGGGAAAAGGAAAACCAGGTGCAGGCCAAGATAAATGGGGCTCTGCTCAACTAGTGCCTGGGTGGTGTCAGGTGAGCCAAGCTAAGAAGGAAGACTCCTCGTGCATAGATGGTGATCTCCTAGATGTGATCCCCCTCTAATGCTAAACTCGCATGTAACCAGTCGCGGATCTGGCTCCTAGAAGGGGTGAGCCCTACTATCTGGCCCACTACTGCTCTATTCGTAAAGGATTGAACTGCTTGCTTGACCTACTGTTTGTCTTGGGGAGAAAGAAGAACCTTGACGACTGGGGAGTCGAGGGGGCTGCCATTGAGCCCTTCTAGCCAGACAAGTGTCACTAACAAGTTTCCTTTGTCCAAGAGATAAACAATTAACCCGAAGCTTCCAAGGTCTTTAATTGCAATTGTGGCACTTTGGAGTTCTTGTAGAATTCACCTCTCAGAAAAGATTCTTCCAAAAGTCAGTGAGAAACCATGCACCCAGATTTGAAGTTGGGGACTTCTGAACTTTATTTGCCAGGTGCAGCACAGAATTTGAGATGGCTGACAAAGCACAATCAAGGTCACGTCACAACATGGGAATAAGTCCGTGCAAGCTCAGAATTAATAGAGTCGAAGAAACTGCTTGTCTTGATATCTTGAACGTTGGCGATGGATAGGCAAGATTGAGTCACATGTTCAAGCAAGGCCATTCGAACATTCCGACAAAACGTGACGAAGGTCCACCCCAAGCTCCAACGTGCACACATTGCACATTACAGAACCGGGAGAGACCACAAAATGCCTGGATTCAGCCTTCTTTTTCCAAAAATCTGCCTGCAGCTTCTCTCATTACACAACTGCCAACTACATTCCTTCACAACGTTCCATCGAGCGCCCAACCAGCCTCCTTCACCCAACACTCTTTGAGGAGCGCAGCACGCTGAGAAATCCAAGCGGAAAAAGACCACTGAATCCGCCTATCTTTACCACCTGAGCCTTTGTCTAGGGTACCTGCTGTGAGAAAAGTTGTCTGCAAGCGTCTTGCGACATTCTCTCAAAGGTGTTCAAACTCCCTAACCACGGCTACAAGAGCCTCACCACCATAGCTAGGAGCTTCAAAGACTTGAGCTTATATAGGGGGCTGTAGGGCCCAAGTTGACCAGCCCAAACAGGCCAACCAGCCAGTCGCTAGTAGGGCTGGATTTAGCAACCCTATGGGCTGACTTTGGAGGGGCCAAGGCTGCCTAAGGCGCCTTCCCCAGTCCATTCCCTACACTTAGTGTTGCCCTTTGGAGGGCCCTAAACCTTGCAAATATGTTGCATGGGGTGCTGCAGTTTGCTGACAAGGCAGCCAATTGTCACTACAACCTGGCCTTGACCCTGGTGCATGTGACATTCCCCTCTTCTGAACTTGTTAGTAGGTCGATACCTCACAATGCTTTGCCCTAGCAACCCGAATTGCTGCACAGTGGCCTATGAATAGGAATGGATCCATGTCACTCGTGCCTAACTTGTGGGCTCACAAAGGGGTCACGGCATACAACAAAATATCTTGGGTCAAAATGTGTGTCACAATGCTACCTAGTGCAGGGTTGCATGTGACATTTCCTCCTGCTTAAATTCTGGATGATGGTAGCTACTAAGGGATGGAGTGAATCTGCCAAGCGACTGTGATCATGGTGGCCACCAACTGCTGCTTGAAACTTAACTGTCCTCCCAAAAAACTGGGGAATAACAGTCTAGTACTGGGACTCATTTGGTGCCACTCCAAAAGGCTATGCTCTGCTATGATAACACAGCAGCACAATAAAAACTCCTGGGAGCAGGTACTGTCACAAAGACTAGAAGCTGAACTGCTGTGGCCAGTCATCCCACCACACTACTACTGCAAACTCTTGATCAATGGGTGGTATGGTACTTTGATGGGCTCCAAGAAATATAAATTGCATGCTGTCCTCGTGAACTGCTGAGGATTGACTGGGCTGCTGATGCGGAGGCACTATGCTCTAGAAGGCTAGTGGCATGAAACTGGCTACTAAGTGCTGACATGCACCCTCCCCACTGCGAAAGATCCACCCACATAGAAATGATGGTGCTCCTCCATGTATTGCTGGGGTGATGACAAAGCTACTAGGGCTAGGCAACCAAAACTGAAAGCCTGGAAAGTCCAGAATACTCACATGCACTCTTGGAAACTCAGGTACTGCTGTCTGCATAACTGCAGTGAGAGAAAGCTGGAATACACCTACCTCCTCTACTAGTGTGATAATTGTTGAGGGTAAGAATTCTGCCACCCTCCTAGAATCTGGAATGGTGGATGAAAATGCCTCCTGAAGAACCTAAGTGATGCATGAGTGATCCCACTCTTCTAGAAGCTGAAACTGTAGCTGTGTCCCAATGGGACTGAGAGCATTCCTCTAATCAATAGACTAAAAAGGATGCTGCCCGAAGGAATGAAAGAGCTGCTGAGCACCCCTCTACTGAATCTACTAGCTAAAATGCTCCTTGAAAGGACTATGAGATGTCCGAAATTGCTCAGAACACCTCGTCTGCAATGACTGACTGGTATGCCTCTCCAAAGAGCTGAAAGATGTATGTCATAGCTTCTTCTCCAAGGGATGCTGGGACTGAGCCTGTCCCGCTGAGGTACTGATGACACACTAAGATTGATAAGCACACCTCTTATGAATCGACCAAACTGATGTCATCACCAAGGAAACTGCATGTGTAGACACTGGTCACTGCTACTGCTGGTGGCTCGAGATGTGATGGAGAGGAAACTGCATGGCTAACCTCCCGAAGTGAAGGACACAATAATGGGAAGGCCTCATCTTATCCCTCAACTGACTGATACTGCTGACTGATAATGGGAAGGCCTCGTCTTATCCCTCAACTGACTGATACTGCAACTGCTACCTCCTTAAAGAACTAAGGAAGGGGAACTGCAGGACTACCCGCACTGACTTCCGAGGAGTTGCCAACCTCCGTACAGGTGATAGCTACACCTGCTACTCTAGCTATGAGGGTACTCCCTCCTGCTAGGCCTAAATCTAGTCTGGCAAACTCTTGAGACGCCCCCTCCTGCTGAGCATCAAGGCCAGTGGAACTGGATATTAAGCCCACTAGTCTTGAACACTCCTAATGAGAAGGTGAAATGTGAGTCATCCCGACTAAAGCTGATGTAGCCAACTGAGCTCCAAGGGTGGTAGCGTCATAGAAACTGACTGTAGGTGATGAAGACACCTGATGGCTGGAAGACCCATCACACCTATCTGTTGCATCTGGGGTGTCCCCTTGGGTGGAAGATCCAAGAAAAATAACTGTAAGGATTAGACAACCCCCTTGGGTGGTGGACCGAAGAGGCTCATCTACTGCAACTTCTAATGGGATTTCTCCAATCTGGTTGCCTGTAATATGTATGTGGGTGAGTATACATTACGTGCAATATTAGTACACTCATAAAAGCAGTGAAAACAAATTTATGGAGTCACTTCAATGATTGACTTGGGCTTTATGAAGTATTGTGTGAAGTGTGGCATCTATCTGATAATTTATAAAAACATTCTCTTCAAGGTAAAATATTCTCAAGAGCTGTAACATGGAAAATTGTAAATCTCTAAAGACTCATGGATGGCAGTGATAAGCTTACAGTGAACGACAGTTCAGCTTTGATTGATGCCAATGTTTGTAAGCAGCTTGTGGGGAGGCTTGTTTATTTGACCATTATGGGGCTAGATATTGCTTATGCAGTCCATCACTTGGGTAAATTTATGCAGGAACCAAGGGAGGCACATTGGAAAGCAGTACCATGAACTGTGGGTTTGTTTATGCAAAAGCTGAAGACATTGATCTTCATGGCTTTGCTGTTCTGTGAATAATAGAAGGTATACAACAGATAATGCACTTACTCTTGGCTCAAAAGCAACAAACGGTTGCTTTATCTTCCACTGAAGTAGAGTATAAGGCAGCTAGTATAGCAGCTTGTGAAGCTATTTGGTTGATGCTACTTTTGAAAGAAATTGGGATGCCAGTGTAAGAGTACAGCAGTGTTTTGTGACAAGGAAAATTGTATATGCTAGGCAAATAATCTTGTTGTTCATGAAGAAATAAGCACATGGAAGTACATATACCTTTGTAAGACTAGAATATATCCAATGATACAAATTTAGATTTTTTGTTGTTCTAAATCTACACAGAAAATAAAATAGAAATCGAAAGAGAAGAAAAAATAGAGGTAAACAAAAACTTTAATGAAAAACAAAAGGAAGACATACTTAGCAAGCAAAGCAACACTTATGTCCTCATCAGTGCCCAAGCAAAAAAATAGAAGTACAGTCTCATTTATCAGGGAAAAAATATGGATCTTATCTTCTACACCACAAATCAGCAGGTTAAAATTATCTTTATGAAACCATGGGTTGCAAGAAATTTGAATGGTGCGGACACATGCTTGGGATGCAAGATATGAAATTGAACATTAAGGGAGATTGTTAGAGGTTAATGCTCAGTTAACTGTACTCATTGATGTCATTTCCTGACCAGCCAGTGGTCATTTTAAAATTCTGACATCCGCTTAGAGAGCTTATGAATACAATGAGTTAACAAAAAAATTTGACTTGCCACGCGGCACTACTGCATCATTACGGATCCTAGAAACCCTAAAATTGTAACTACATAGAGTAGTTGTGTTTTCTTGAGTGTAGTTCTCACACACACCATGTATGCTGTCCCTCTCTGATTGTGAGGGTTTTATCAATACAAGTCGGCTGTTTTATGTGTTCCTAATTGCATCTTGTTGCCCCAACAACTAGTGTCTCAAAGGCAGAGGTTTTGGGCATCTGGTCTTGACACCCTTCCTACAAGAAGGAGATAGAGGGAGCTTGAGCAGATCATGTAAGCTTTCGTTCCGACCTTTAAGGACCAAGACCCCAACCCTAGGCTGAAGGATGCTGCCTGTGAATGGTAAAAACAAGAGAGGATACGAACATGAATGCTTACCGCAATGTGAGATGAAGACTTGTAAGAAAAGTGGTAGGAGATAACGATTCTTGCCGAACAAGGATGTTTTTATCAAAGGTAGAGTAATATAATATTATAATATATTGGCAAGATTTTTCATATATTATTTTTTAAAAGTTTCAAACCATTGGCGAATTTCAACTTTTATTATAATTTTTCTTTCAAATTTTGGCAAAATATTCTAGATCATTTTAAAAACTTTTGTTGTTCCCAAATATGCTAAAAATTAATAATATCAAAAGCTACCTCTCTTTTCTACTTCACAATCTGAAAAGACATGAAATAGCCAACACTTAAAACTAATAATACCAAAAGCTACCTGTTTTTTCTATTTCACAGCATTTATAGAGTATACAAAGCATAAAATTCTTCAAGTGTAAGGAATACATTGTAAAGAAAGTTCTCAAAGTGGAGCTCAAATAGTCCAAAAAGTGATCTCAAGGGACATTAATGAAAGGGTACCACCCTTTAATTGTGAATCTCATGTAGCATTCTTTCTCACTTTGCATTCATCCGCCATCTCTCTCCCACCTTGCATGTAGGTCGAAAGAGAAACAATACTCTCACGAGGTCACTCGTCCCCAAAGGGCCAATTCGCATTCAAATTTTGCATGCATTGTACACATTTGCATTCTTGAAAAGCTTGGAGCTTCACATTTGGTATCGGAGCAGTGACAATCCATGACAGGGACAGCTGGGGAAGAGGAAGAGCATGTTGAGACAGGGCAAAAAAGTTTGAGACAGAGTTACGAACAGCAGGCGTGAACGTAGAAGAAGAGTGTGCGGAAAGGAGCCCGTACAATTAGGCTATGAGTCGAAAGGCCTGCACAAAAGAAGGCACTCGTGCACACGGGACAGACACCTGGACGGGCAACGACGCAGAGGCTTGCACTTCCGTACGGCGAGACTGGGTTTCACTGGCCCTGCTGCATACGGCTTTGGAGGGCGAACGGCCCCTCTGCATATCACAAGATCTGAATGGACGGCAGAAGGCTGTTTGCAAAGCTAACAGGGTCGGAGGCAAGAGGTTTGTGAACCCTGGAAACCCTAGATTTTGGAGCCCCTAAGACAAGGGCTTTCTCTAAAAATTTTGTTCTTTGGACGGGGAACGGGCTGACTCCCCTGTGTGAATAGACCCTTAAAACCCTTAAGCCGTGAGCAAAAGAGAACCCCCCCGTTCTCCCTAACGGAAAGTCAGATCGCAATAAGATTGTAAGGGGATGATCCACCTAACAAGTACCTCCTAAAACAATATCTAGACCTCCAATCCACTCAAAATAAGTAGCCCAAATGGAGAGTACCAGTTACAGTAGAAATACAAGAAGAAGAGCCCAAAAGAGTGAAGAGTTTTTTCGACATAAGTGAAGCGGGAGTCGGATAAGTACCACCAACTCTATAACACTTGACTTTTGCTGTAAAATCAACCCCTTTTCTAAATTAAAGCAAGTCATTTTCTCTCTTGTATTACTAAAAGGTAAGAATGGAAGGGGAAGGGATACTTAATAATGAACTTGTCCTTTTTCCTCCACTACCAGAAGGAGATAGGGAGAGAACACCATCACCTCCTCTTGAAGGAATAATTTAGATGAGAGTTACATACATATTGAATATGATAATCCACGTATAAAATTACCTTCATCTCTCCTTCAAGAATCGCTTGATAGGGAGTTTTCCTTTAGAAATGAAGGGAGAAATGAGTCCATTCAAGAGCAAGGCGCTACGCCTTTAACTCAAAATCCCATACACATGGATTATAATCCAAGTGCAAGAGTGAGAGAGGAGTCTCCCGTTCATAAGTTGGTTTCTCGACTTAGCCATATGATTGAATAGTCCATTATGACGAAATTAGGGACTAAGAGAGTCCTGAATTTTGGGGATGACGATTTAAGTACCCCTTCTAAGAGATCCAAATTTCAACCCCGAGAGAATATAGAATTCCTAAAATATGATGGAGCAAAAGAGGCAGATAAAATCCTCAATTGGATTCGCCATTTTGAGCTATTTTTTGCCCATCAAGATAAGACTTATCACGAGAAGCTTGCTCTTGCCACATTGCATCTACAGAAGGATGCTTTGATGTGGTGACCCTTATTACAAATAGGAAAAGAGCCTATTCTTAATGGTCCAAGTTTGAAGAGCAGCTTAAGGCCACTTTAATGCCTCCGAGGCATGAAGAAAAATTAACCTTCCTTGGGAAAGGTTCAGGCAATTAGATAACGAGAGTAACGCTGAATTTACAGCCAGGTTCTAGAAACTCTCTTTATAGTTATCTGAGAAGAGTGAGGATGATATAAGGAAGAAGTATTTAGCAGCCCTAAGCCCAAAAGCGAGGTATGAGGTTAAAATGTTCAACCCAACCACCCTTAGAGACCTCACTAAATTGACTAAGATTGCTTACAGGAAATTGAATCATCATAAACCCTTCAACAAAGGAAAGGAGAAAGCTATTGTACAAAATGTTAACAGCCAATCACGTCCTGAATGGATACAATTTCCTTCCATGACTAACGATGAGAAGAAAAAGCTAATTAAAGAGGGTAAATGTTTCAGATGTAAGAAACATAAGCTAGGGCATCCATGGCATAAATGTCCTACTCTTATAGCCAAATTTGCCAAAACAATTCTGTGAAAGGAAAAGGCAAAGCATCCAAGAAGGAGGGCAAGGCTTCTATCTCCTCATCCCTTGACTCTACAATGAACCATAGTTACCAAGGAACGAGAACGTTCCAAAATTTCAAGTGCCAAAACGGGAACGTTCCGGAAAGGGGGAACAAGAGAACCGGAACCGAAACGCCACATCATATGACACGTCATCAATTCATATAAAAATATACCAATCATGAAAAGAATGAGTAGATGGAGGGATGGAGCGAGTAGATGGATGGAGGAGTTGGATGGAGAGAGGAAGTAGATGGAAGGATGGAGGGAGGGAGTAGAAGGATGGAGAGAGGAAGTAGTTGGATGGAAGGAGGGAGGGAGGGAGTAAGTAGTAGGAGAGCTGCTAGATGGAGGAGTCGGGATGTTGAACGAGGGAGAGAGCAGGTGGAGGGCTGCAGGTCAAAATGGTGGAAAAAAGGCGGCCGCTGCTCACGGAACAGGATTGAGGAGGAAACCCTAAACCCGGAACGCTAGGTTTAGGTCCGGCTTCCGGAACGGGGTTCCACGCGTTCCGGATGGGGGAACGGCGTTCCCTGGTAACTATGCAATGAACATAGAACCAAGAGTAAATGTTATCCATTCAGCCAATATTGGTGTATGGTTGTGTGAACTGAATAGAGAGTAGGCATATTCATTGTAGAGTATGGACAGAGAATAAAGAATTTTCTCCTCCATGTAGAGCATCTTATAGGATGAATAGGGCTGAAATAGAAGAGTTGAAAAAAGAGATTGATAATCTATAGTCTCTATAGATTAAGAAGCTCTTCATCACAAAATCAGCTATTACCAAGGTCTACCTAGTTCAATGAAACATTTGGGTGAGAGAACATTTTTTTAATACTGACCAATTTGTTGAGAATATGTTTCAGCTGATTGAGCAGGTTATTATGAAGAGATTTCAGCAGCTTCGTATTCAGAAGAGGATTCTGAGCATGAAGAGATATGGAAGTGGCACATGCAATGGTACTTCTGCATTTTGGATATTCAGCATCAAGAGGAACCAGAACTTGAAGATGAGATTCTGATTCAGAAGGATCGTGTACTATCAAGAAAAGATTATTTGCAGATTAGGAAGAGGAGATGCAAATGTACAAGTCAAAGAGAAAAGCGTACGCAAGAGAAAGAGACAAGAGAGGATCTAGAAGAGGAGTTCTGCCCATTCAAGCAAGAGGGAGTTTCATGACAAGAGAAATCACTAATCCATGATTAGTAGACATTAGAGCATTAATATATATATTATACACTAATGGTGTAACATGTATTTGTATTTATGATGGACATCGACCGATTTGTTATGGCGGTGGATCATCTCAGTAGACAGAACTAGTCGAGCTGGAGCCACTGCTTCAAACGGCATCAAATTTGGACATGTGACACCTATTTTGTTAATAAAGAGGTGCACACACGTGTCTAGGTCCTAAGGGCAATAGGAAGGGAAGGGTGCATTAAGGTGCATTGAATGGTAGATGCATGGGTCATAGGCTAAGGTTAGGTGTAAATCGGAAGATGGAACTTGAGTGATCTCAAGGGACATTAATGAAAGGTAAGTCGAAAGAGAAACAAGTACTCTCATGAGGGCGCTCTTCCCCATGGGAGAGCCAATCGGCATTCAAATTCTGCATGCATTGCACACATTTGCATTCTTGAAAAGCTTGGAACTTCACCCATCGTTGAGTTCTTCCTACTGTACTGAGTTTCCAACTGGTATTCGAAATTGTTTTTGAAGAGCGAAGTGCTTAGATTTGCTGCAATTGAATATTGAAGCTATGTCTTGGTTCAAGAGATGTTTCACTACCAACCCAAGTGAGGGATGAAATAGACACTGTCATTGGCAAGTTAGCTTCCTCAAGAATAAACATACAAGATCTTAGAAAAGATCTTGAGTCATTGTCTTTAATTGCTTCACATATGGAATTTGTCCATTTGCAGCATCTTGCATAGTACTTTCACTTTTTGGGAATCCAGGAATTAGGCAATAGAAGGATAAGCCTCTTGCTATACTTCATTGGGGTTTTGGGTAGTCTTATGATTGAGTGGATCACAGCTTTCTAGAGGGCCTAATGAGTAGGATGGACTTCTTTGAGAGATGGAATTGGGGTGCCTTTGTGCTATATGGGAGGAGCTCATCAAGCTAGCTGCTCATCAGGGGACGCATTGGAGACGCCTTCATCACACTTGCAAGGGTGCCTCCTAGCCTCTTTTCTCTCCTTTGCAGCTGATTTCTTGGACTACTATTTGAGAGCATATGACTTTGCTCTTGTAGGCCAGCAACTCTTGATTGGCCAAGAGCATGAGCTTCTAGACTTGAGATCGTGAACGATAACACCTTGTATGCAGAGGGGACGATCTTGAGTTAAGAGTGAAAAAGGCTGGATGAACATATTGGGAGGAGAGGCAAGAACAACCGAAAAGCGGGCGAGAGCAGATATGGCACCTATCACTACCTCAATAAACATTTGAAACAAGGAGATGATGCACTGATAGATGACCCAAATCCATATTACTTCGGGTTTAGCATGCATGACAATACTCCGGTGATGCAATGGAAGCACTACTCAATAGATCGAGATGATTTATGGAGTCAGCCATATGCTTTATTAGAAAAAATAGCACCATTAAAAGAAACTAGATTGGTTCTTGCAACCACAAATTGCTGGCTGTACGCCTCCCAGCAAGCATTCTCATTGTCCTTTTTTTACCTCCTGCCACCCATCTCAGGGCTAGTTGTGCCTCCCACCTTACTTGCCTTCTATTGCCTTTCATTTGCCTCCTTTTGCTCAGCTTCCAGCTTACTTAACCACCTCATGCCCTTTTTCCTCCTCCCCTTCCTTGCCTCTTTTTGCCCAGCCTTGGGCCATGTTTACCTCTGATCCCTAGGCTGCTTTTCGCTCTTTGGCCCCTGCCCGGCCTTTTCTGTTCCTTGACCTTCACCTCCCCTCTGGCTTGGCTCTCCCCTCCTCTCTGCCACCTCTCTCTAGCCACGTCTCATTTCCTCCTCTTCCCTTTCATTCTGTAGCTACGACGCCTTATTTTGTGGAACGGGGTCTCACATGTTGACCTTTGGTCTGGTGAGAGGATCTCATGTGATAGCTCCTTTAATTCCTACCACTGTCAAGGTTTTACGTTCTCCTAAGACAAGCAACGCATTGAGTCTTGAAGTGTAGATTGGGCAATAGTAGGATGCAATCAAGGCTTAACCCTACCCATAGTGATATTCTAGCTCGCATTCGTACCCAGCACCAGGGACAAGCTTTGCCATTGGCCAATCCACAATCAGGACAAATACCAGACATGGGCGACTTCACCTGCTTCAAAAGAGCCATCTGGATTCTGATGTTCTAACAGGTTGTCACATATGATAGAGCCCATCACATCTTACTGCAGAAGCCGCCCCCACCTACCAAGCAATCAGCTTCAGCAGCAGTAAAATCAATTGCAGACGCTTTTCAAAGGGGAACATAGACCCAGGATGTGAGCACAAGCTCAGATTCTCGCCCTGCCTCTTCAGGCATTGCATTACCTCTAGCTTGTGGGGATATTCCAGCTACTGTCAATGTTTACTGCATCACACAGATACGTCATTACTTTTGGTACTAGGTTGAGATAAGCACTTAGCTCCATTGTTTCTTTCACCAACTGTGTAATTTTTTGTCTTGTCGTTTTTATCTATAGTAGAAATTGATAGAAACTCTTGTTTTCTTCCTCTTTCTTGAGCTTGCATCCCCCGGTCACATCTCCCGTTCAGCTTTGTTTTTCCAATTTCATGTGATGTCTATTACGTGCAACTTGTGATTCTTATTTTCATCATAATTTGTTAGCTCTTGCTTAAAAGAATGTGATGAGCATACAGTCCTTTTGTCTAGGATAATTACACTCCAAGCTGCCCATGCTTTGTTCCACCGTGCACAAAAAGCTCTTTGTATCCAGTTTCAATAGGAAAGGGCACCCTTAGAGACTGCCCATCTGTCCACTGTTCTGGATTGAGCTTCTCTTCCTAGAATGAAGGTTTGAGATCCGAGAGGTTCTGTTCTCCAGAAAAAGAACAAGCTTGAAGACAAGTGCACCCTCTCATCTGGAGGGACTATGGAAATCTCCTGACCAGGCACCAGATGTTCAATTAGGCACCACTGCCAAGCCTCAGGTGGCTTTGATGGTCTTCTTGTCATTCGCAAAGGTTCGAAGCTACTATGAGGCTGACTCTATAACAAACTACCTAGGCTCTAGATAGCCATGTAAACCTTGATGATATAATAAGGCTAGTTGTTGCCCTTTAAGGATTATAAAGCGTGTCTGTGCTGTGCTCTCTAGCATGCAATAAGCAAGTCTGTATCTTTGTGTGTATCTCTGGTTTCAAATATAAGAGTTGATTATAGCCATGGTCATTCTGTTGTTGCTTAGCCATGGTTACTATCTTGTTTTGACAGTTTTGACCAACATTTCCGTAATTGCATCTCAACGTGACTTGTGTTACCGCCCTAAATCAATTCCAAAGTCCCAAGAATAAGCATGTTGAATATAAGTGCAAACAGGCTAATTCTTCATAGATGGCTCAATGAGAACCTACTGGAGAACTGATTTGATTGTCCTCTCTAGATAGTCCGGACGATTGCAGGCCATGATCACCACAGCTGCAACAGGGTCCTGCAACAAATAGTATTGGTTGTGATAAGCTGCTTGGTCCTTTTGCAATGAAATCCAGAAGCCCCATATCAGGGCATATTAAGCAAAAGCACTGGTACATCATAAAAATAACAGTTTGAAGCATTCCAGAAACCTTCTCATATCTGCTGCTTTCAGGAGTGTAAACAAGCTAAGTGTGCTATTTTCTGGATGAGCACTAACTAAAATAAACACACATTACCTCAGTGCTCCTCTCTGTGAGTCCCATTGCCCCTTTTTCTGCCACCGAAAAATATGCATTAAAGACTCTATCAAAAGATGAGCAGTCTCACACAGAGCTGTAATGTCAATTTACAAGTCAACCTCTATAAAAGACCAACAGTTTACAAGTTTTTGTGAAGTCGATTCCAAATCATTGAAAGCAGGAGAAAGTATTGCTCACGATTTGAGAAAAACATCCATAAGTCACTCAAAAACCAATAAGAAAAAAGCTGGGAAGAAATATTGCTCAGGCAAGGCACATCTACCAGCCCTCATGACTTGTGAAAAACCTCAGTCAGCCATACATCATTGACAGCAGTAGAAAATATTGCTCACGCTTAGCACATACAGACTCCACCCTTTAAGAAAAACCTCAGTAACTCAGTCACTCCACAGTAGGTAAGACGAGAGATCAAATCTACTTACTTTCAAGCTTCTGAAGCGAGGAACTCAGCTGTTCATTCTTCTCTTCAACCTGACGCTTTTCTTCTATATCATGTCACAATAAGAATTCTTTGTTACAAAGTGCCATTCAACATGACTTACTGAATGCCCACAAAAAGCAAAGATAGAACCTAAGCATAAATTTAAGAATCCTAATGAAATATAATATAATGTCCTCCTTAACTTTACTCCTGATGCTCCAGACAGGGCAGCTACCCATATAGCAATTAGGGAAATGTAAATGTCAATATCTCGACATGAGTTTATCAGCTTTTGAAAATTTTGAGAAATGCACCAATTACACGTCTTCTTTTTGTCTTTCAGTAGCTTCCAGAGCAACAAAGTAATTTTTGCAACAAAGAAACCTGGGCAGACACCTTCCAAAGACACGATTTTTCCTGTCTGTTGACTGATCTGATCAATAAGCAGCCGCATTTGGCTGGTACAGTGATTTTCTGCCTCTATCTGCAACAAATCCACGAGTTAAAAAGCAAAGAGTAATTCTGTCAATTCCACTTTAAAATGATGTACACACACAATATGTCAGGAATATGTAATAGAATCCATGAATCCATGCAAAGAGCCACTATAGTATTTTGACAGTGCACAGTGCCCCTCAATTTTCCAGTGACTTCAAATACACAGTGGGACCCACACTGACCACATGCCTAGCATAATCAGGCTTTTGGGAAAGTTTTATACAACAAGTCTGTCGATGATGCCATTGTCAACACAATTATTTATAAAAACCTTGTCAAAGCAGCCATCCGTCCCTTAAGGGCACTGGACTTTGCCAACAATCCTTTCAAAGGCTCAAGTCAAGCCAGGCTAAAGTTGAATTAGCTAGATTTTTGTCCATCATGGCAAGTAGCATTTTCAAGATGAGAGCTGGGATGGCTGAGGTAGGGCACCAGGTGTTTGGGATGGGGATGGGGATGGGGACAGAGACAGAGATAGAAATGTGGAAGCACTTCTTGCGTTTTGTTCTTGGAGTCCAATATCTGGTACCATATCCTCCTCTAACTCTGATGAAGCCAGAAGAGCATCTGCTGCTGCTATGTCCGCAAGATTGGAGTGCTCTCGCAATATTTTATGAGCTACATCTTGTGGGGATAAGTCACGAGGCCCTATACCAGCTTGGAACCATAATGGAGTACGCGGATGATAGAGTTATTCCCCAATCTGCCTCAATAGATGCACCTCCATCTCCTACTACCAGAGCCGGCAGTGGAAGGACCAACATAGGTGGTGTATGGAGTTAGGTGGTCGAGACATTGTGGGTGTAATCATAGTACAAACAAATGCTCTCACACATACATATCCACACACTCTAAGCATCAATTTATACAAAAGCACTCATACTGACAGGAGAAGTGGCAATGTCTAGGAGGGAAATTGGTAATGGATTCTTAAGACTCTATATTACAGCTTGTGTTTAAACTGAGTTTTGGCATCTATATACAGCTTCTTATGGTTTTTCTACATTCTTGGCCTCACCAAGGATAATTTGGCATCTTTTGTCATTAAATATATGTTGATTCTCAAAATCACTTATTTACATTAGATTCTCATAGGGTATACTTGGTTCTGTCTGGAGCTCTGGATTATTATTGTAATCAAAACCAGCATTATTGGAATACAAAAATATTCAGAGGCTTAGCTCTGATAGGGGTGATCCTTGTTTGCACCCCATGCGGTCTTACTCATTCTATGTTCCACTGTTCTATTTTCAGTTGACGATATCTGTTGAATTTGTGAAAGTCATTGTTGTTTTTAGTTTTCTGTCCATGGCTATTTAGATTTCTAAGTGTTAATTACATAAATAATTGGTAACGTGCTTCTGCTATAGCAAGACTCTCTAGGCACTCCCTTTAGGTAGGAGCAAGAATTTTGCTCTGATACCATTAAGAAATCCCAGTTCATCTAATACTATTAGCTGTGAAAAGAGCAGAAGGCAATTGGAAAGAGAGAGTAATAGCAGAGTAAAAAAGATTCACTCATGGTTGATGTGGTGAGTGCACCCTACTTTTAGGTTGCAATTCAAAGCGTTCCATATGTTCTCAAACTCTTTGAATGGTTAGGTGCACCCCTGTAGTGGTTTGATGTGTGAGTCACGTGTCATCTTGGGAGCTATCCCATATGCACTTGGTGCTAGTATGTGTGTGTTTAGCCTATAAAGGCTTGTACGTCCCTTGTCTCATTGATGATGATAAATGAATGAAAGCCTTTCATGGTGTCTACATTTGACACTAGCCTCTCTCTCTCTCTCTCTCTCTCTCTCTCTCTCTCTCTCTCTCTCACACACACACATACCATGTTTCCTTCATGGTATCAGAGCAGGTCAGCCCTGTCACATCATCATCCTCTCCAGCCCTAACCCTAATTCTGCCTCCTCATCTCAGCTAGCTCGTTTCGCCTCATTTTTTGCCTCCTTCCTTCAGCTGTTTGCACCCGACTAGAGAGCCTCTATACAGTCTGACATCATTGCCGCCTCCATTCGAGAGTTTTTGGAGCTTTAGGCGCCCTTGACAGCCTGTTAGCTGGCTAGTTGGCACAGTATTCAAGGCATTTTTCACACGTGTGGATCCTTGAAGTCATTTCAGAGCCTTTCATTGCCGACTTTAGGGTTTTATGTGCTGCTGCTGCATATACGCCTTCAACAGAGCCACTTTCAAACTGTTTTGAAGCTTCCAGCACATCAATATTCAAGGCATTTTTCACACGTGTGGATCCTTGAAGTCATTTCAGAGCCTTTCATTGCCGACTTTAGGGTTTTACTTGCTGCTGCTGCATATACGCCTTCAACAGAGCCACTTTCAACCTGTTTTGAAGCTTCCAGCACATCAATATTGGCCGATTTTCACATTGGTGACCTGTCTTTGCACTTCGGAGCTGCCACCTTGCACATTTCGGACCTGCTGCAGCACTCAAGCAGTTACCACGACCACAAGAGCTAATTTTTGATTCAGTTCTGCATTTCAGAGCATCTTCTTGCTGTGTTTTGATTGGGGCTCGCATTTGGAGCATCCCCAGCCACCTATATCTGCCCTCTTGCATACATAAAGGCTCCTATTGCATTTTGAAGTCCTAGACCAGCCCATTCATTTGCTGGTTATTCATTTCAGCTTGCTGCCCGCCTTCTAATGATTGTATGGTTTTTACTTTGAGGGGGTGACGATTGATGGTCTACCCTTGCCAATAGCAAGCTGACTGAGAAGTCAATATCACACGGGAGGTGTTGGATGTTGGACTTGCTCTTTGTAGTATTGCAATGGAGGGGGGATCCGTCTACTTCTTGCATGTTGGGTCTCACACTCTTTGCTCTTAAGGAGAGTGTTGGAAAAATCATAGCCAAAGAGTGTGTGTGTGTGTGTGTGTGATGTACTAACTAGAAGATCTAGTAGTGGTTTGATGTGTTAGTGCCACATGTCATCTTGGGAGTTATCCCATATGCACTTGGTGCTAGTGTCTAGCGTATAAAGGCTTGTACTTCACTTGTCTCATTGATGATGAGATAAATGAATGAAAGCCTTTCATAGTGTCTACATTTGAGTATCATTTCCTCTCTCCCTAGCCTCTCTCTCTCTCTCTCTCTCTCAAACTCCGAACATCCATGGATAGGAAGACCCTCATGAGCACAAGGATGACCTTGAAAGGAACCCAGATCTACTTGGACGATGACCTCACCCTCCTATAGCAGGAACACCGCAGGAAAGGTATGGTAACCGTCATGGCAACGAGAGAAGCAGGGAAATGGGCTGCATACAGAGATGGTAGGGTGATAATCCAAGAGAGAGGAGATCAAGACCGGGGGGGGGGGGAGGAAGAAAATAGTACTAGAACTAGATGCAGCTGAGCTCGGGATAGTGAAACACTCTGCAAATGCACCACATGTGAAAGAATATGGACGACATCTACTTGAGCTAGGGGCATGACACAATGGTCTACACAGATGGCCATCATCTGGTGGTCTCACTTGTTTCCCACATGGCGGAGGGACAAGCAAAGTGGACTTCCTATTGGATCCCTTGGCCTTTACCTCACGGATATACGACTTTATTGTGCCCCCTCCCCCACTCAGTGCTGATCACTCGTACCTAGCCTTTTGTATCTCTACCACTATGCCAGCCACAAAGAGGGTCCCCCCTAACCCACTCGTGTACAAGTTCACTTTGATCGTGCCCTGACCCCCATCTATGTGCGATCATCACAGCTGGTCTATCTATCAGATGGATGTCAAGAGTGCCTTTCTCAATGGCTACCTCGATGAGGAAGTCTATGTGGCTCCCCCAGGTTTTTCTCCTCCTGGCCATGAAAATAAGGTATTCCGTCTCTGCAAAGCTCTTTATGGGCTTAAACAAGCACCTCGGTCCTGGTTCCACTGAATAGACACCTTCCTCAAAACTAATGGGTTTCATTCCACTCCTTTTGATCCGAATTTATATATACATCAATCTTCAGAGGGGGTCTGCTTTATCTTACTTTACGTAGATGATCTTTTGCTTTTGGGCTCTACCACCACCACGCTTCAATCCATTAAAACACAACTCAGCACCACATTCGAGATGACTGATCTCGGTCTTCTCTCCTATTTCTTAGGCATGGAAGTTGTCCAGCATTCTGGTGGTATCTTTGTTTCTCAACAGAAATATGCTCTTCAACTCCTTGATCAGATCATCCCCCACGAGCCTAAGCCAGCTACCACTCCCTTGGATCCCACAGTCAAGCTCTCAAAGGACTTGGAGTCTCCTCCCTTTGATGAACATCTCTATCATCAGGTTGTTGGCAAGCTACTCTGGCTCATTCACACTCGTCCGGATCTTTCTTACTCAGTTTCTATTCTCAGCCAATACTTTAATGAACCCAAGCACACTCATTGGCATGCATGTATTCGTATCTTTCGGTTCATACGTGGTACTTACTCTTATGGTTTACATTTCAGACCACGACTAACACTACAGGGATACACTGATTCCGACTGGGCTGGCGACTCGGACAATCGCCGTTCTCATGGCGGCTACATTTTCTCGTTCGGCTTGGCATCTGTTTCTTGGTCCAACCGTAAACAAGAAACTGTTGCTGGATCTTCTACTAAGGCTGAATACTGGGCCTTGTATGATTGTACCACAGAGGCCATATATCTCCGGCAGTTTGTGGCAGAGGTACACTTTCCTTGTACTGAACCAACGGTCCTCTACGTCGACAACAAAAGTGCCATCGCTCTCGCCAGCAATCCCATTTTCTCCAATTGCACCAAACATGTTGGCGTACATTTTCATTTTACTCATGAGCAAGTGGAACTCGGTACTATTCGATTGATATATGTTCCAGTTGCCGATAATCATGCTGACATTCTTACCAAGCCGGTTAACCAACCTATTCTTGAGCATCTTAGCCCACGGCTTGGGATTGGTGTACCGCCTCCTTCTCCTTAGCAGTATTTTTTTGTATACTAGTGGTTAAAGGAAGTGAACAAATCCCCTGCGAGGGCACTCCTTAAGGACCTCTCTTTCTGTACTCTATGATTGTACCATCACTACTAGGCATTTAGCAAAGATGAAAACCTACTTTGTAGGCATCTCCATCTAAATGAAAACCCTCTTACCACCCCCAAAAAAAAAAAAAAAAAAGGGCTGATGAAGAAGATAGATCACCCTTGGAACCATTTTTTGATTACCCCTGGAACCATTCTACCTTGGACATTGAGAGGGGGTGTTAAGCCAGGCAATCTCCAAACGCAAAAGCCAGGGCCAAACAAGTGGCCAGAAAGGCCAAAAATGGCCAACCATTACTGGCCGACCATGTTAAGCAACTACAATCCCCACTTTAGGGTCAAACATACCAGCTATCAGCAATCCCTATTTTAGGGGCATTAAGGCCAGCCAAAGGCACAAAAGGCACCAAACAGGCCAGCCAAAAGGACAGCCAGCAGGGCCAAACAAGTGGCCAAAAAGGCCAAAAATGGCCGACCAGCTGGCCAGCCCACCGACCTGGGAACTGACCGACCAGCTGGCCGACCTCCTGGGTCAAACAAGTGGCCAGAAAGGCCAGAAATGGTCGACCATAACTGGCCGACCAGAACTGGCCGACCAGCTGGCCAGCCCACCGACCTAGGAACTGACCGACCAGCTGGCCGACCTCCTGGGTCAGGCCTATAAAAGACTCCCTACCCCCTCCCTCTCAGCGACAGGACCTGCAGCTGCTCCTCACCACCTCCATCCTTTGCCGCAGCCCCTCCTGCTCCAGAACTGGCTATTAAGCCTGCCCCAACTCATTCTCTGCCTCCTCTGCTCCAGTTCTGCCCCAACTCCTATGTCTCTCTATTCCTCTCCTCTAGATCTAGCCCTGGACCTCCAGCTGCTGCTCCAGATCTGCTCCTGAGGGGCTGCCGACAAGCTTCCACATCTCCTCATCCTCTGCTGCGCATACACCTCCAAATCTACGGCCAGATGAGCTCCTTTTCTTCATCATGTTGCTATTCCAGATAGCCTGAAGGTTCCTTCCTCAGAGCATGTTGTTTTCAGCCATTTCCTAGGGCAGCTCCAGCCCTTCATCATCTTCGTCATCATCGAGCAATACAGAGGACTGCGTTTCGCTCCCTCTGCTGCTATCTTTTCTACCATTTCTCTACATGGAATCATCTTTCTGATTCTCCTCAGCCACGGTTCTTGAGACACGACGGCTTGAGGTTCTTGTATTCAGTTTTTCATATTACTGACAGGCACTATGTTTTTTTAGTTCCGTTCTTCAGTTGTGTCTGAGCATCGTCTATTTTTTATCGCTCCACTGCAAACCCTATCGTTTCTCTATATGGTATCAGAGCCATGGTGATCTAAAGACCCCAGATCTCTAGTGATCTAAAGATCCTGCTTCTTCATGGAGGCCATAGGTACGGGGAGCATCACTCCTATGAACATATCAGTTTCTTCTTCATTCCGCTGCGCACTACGGGAGAGAACTCTCTCTTCTACTCCCATCCCTCCCTCCTTTTTCGGTTTCAGGCTTGACACTCCCCATTCCTTCGAACAAGGAGGTCATGATCCTTCACCTCTACCAAATCTCCATCGGCATCGACTTCCAGGATCTACAAGTTCTCCCTAGGCGGGACCCTTTCTGTTCATATGTGACTTGATGACTGTCGTTTCGAATCTTGTCTAGCATGGTGGCAGGGATAGACTCCTCTCTCCCGAGGTCCAAAATTCGGGCACACACTGGCTCACTGTTCAACTACAACCTCTTCCTTTGGCGGAATCCCACCATCTCTGGATTATAAGTGCTGCTACGACATATTTTTTCTATTACCTTTGCTCTTCCCTCCACCTTTCGGCGGTGAGAGGGGGTGGCTTGTTCTCTCGAGCTTCACAGTGTTTTTACTTCGGTCGATCATACGTGTAACTCAGGCACTTCAGGAAGTGAACAATGCCCTTGCAAGGGCACTCCTCTTGTGAACTTCTCTGCATTTTTGCATTGCATCTCTTGGGCATTTCACAGGGATAGCCACCACCATCATCAACATCTCTACACGAAGCTCCAAGCACACAATGTCTGCCCCTCCAAATTGGCAATTGAGAGGGGGTGTTAAGCAACTACAATCCCCACTTTAGGGTCAAACATACAGCTATCAGCAATCCCTATTTTAGGGGCATTAAGGCCAGCCAAAGGCACAAAAGGCACCAAACAGGCCAGCCAAAAGGACAACCAGCAGGGCCAAACAAGTGGCCAGAAAGGCCAAAAATGATCGACCATAACTGGCCGACCAAAACTCGCCGACCAGCTAGCCAGCCCACCGACCTAGGAACTGGCCGACCAACTGGCCGACCTCCTGGGTCAAACAAGTGGCCAGAAAGGCCAAAAATGATCGACCATAACTGGCCGACCAACTGGCTAGCCCACCGACCTAGGAACTAACCGACTAGCTGGCTGACCAGCTGGCCGACCTCCTAGGTCAGGCCTATAAAAGACTCCCTAACCCCTCCCTCTCAACGACAGGACCTGCAGCTGCTCCTCACCACCTCCATCCTTTGCTGCAGCCCCTCCTGCTCCAGAACTGGCTATTAAGCCTGCCCCAACTCATTCTCTGCCTCCTCTGCTCCAGTTCTGCCCCAACTCCTCTGTCTCTCTATTCCTCTCCTCCAGATCTAGCCCTGGACCTCCAACTGCTGCTCCAAATCTGCTCCTAAGTGGCTGCCGACAAGCTTCCACATCTCCTCACCCTTTGCTGCGCATACACCTCCAAATCTACAGCCAGATGAGCTCCTTTTCTTCATCATGTTGCTATTCCAGATAGCCTGAAGGTTCCTTCCTCAGAGCATGCTGTTAAGGTTGAATAGGGATTGTTCCTTCCATTTCTGAAATTCTTTAAAGAGTTTGGAGAGGTATTCATCACCTTCAATCCTTGCAAACTCTCTCGACATATGACGAGGGTGGTGGTTGAATAGAGGTCGATTCGGGCTGAGATCGCTTCGGGGAAGAAGGAGAAGACATCTTCAGTTGATGATCTATCTTCCAAGCTTTCCAGGTCAAGGCTCAGGTGTCAGCAAGCACACCTTGCTCTGATACCATATAAAGAAAGTTATTGTTGATAAATAAGACAACACTGAAGACGAACGATAGCTGAAGAAGAAATATATATCACCAAAGGAACTCAATACAAGAGAAGAGATATCTGCGAAAGAAACTCTGAAGGGAGCAAACAACAGTCCTCCAGAGTTTCTTTCCCTTTGGTGATATATATTTCTTCTTCAGCTATCTTTCGTCTTCAATGTTGTCTTATTTATCTCCGAGAACTTTCTTTGTTATGGTATCAGAGCAAGGTGTGCTTGCCGACACCTGAACCTTGACCTAGAAAGCTTGGAAGATAGATCATCAACTGAAGATGTCTTCTCCTTCTTCCCCGAAGCGATCTCAGTCCGAATCGACCTCTATTCAACCACCACCCTCGTCATATGTCGAGAGAGAGTCTGCAAGGATCGAAGGTGATGAATACCTCTCCAAACTCTTTAAAGAATTTGCTGAATTTCAGAAATGGAAGGAACTTGAAGCAGGTACCCGCACACCCCAAGCTTCTTCTTCTCCACGGCTTTCTCCGATACGTCAACAAGGACCTCTATTCAACTCGGAAGAAGCGGAGCAACATTTCAAGTTCGGTGCCAACAAAGAACAAGTATACCTTGACGAAAGAGGACAGGCGGGCATGAGGACAATGGGTTATTCGACAATGCATATCCCACAAGAATCAGTGCAAGGTATGTTGCCCTATACCTTTGGTGCAAATCCGTCTATTATGCAAGGCATAGGAACGAGTAATCACGAGGACACAGATCCATACATTCATGTGAACACTCGTAGACGAGAAAGGAGAAATTCGTCAGGCAATGGGTTTGCTTTCGGTTCTCATTCTTCCTTCCCTCCCATCCCTCTCATATCTTCCGCTGCCATCTTCCCTCTAGTGGCTTCTCATCCTCCATCTTCTCCCATGCCACTGGGCTCCTATAGCCTTTTTCCCTCTATCTCTCCCGCTGCCCCTTTTTCCCCTCTTATGTCGTATCTCGCCTCCCATGTTTATCCGTCCCCCTCAGACCCTTCTCCGAATCCTTTTGTTCCTCCGATGGTGCCGCCCCTCCCACCTTCTCACTCCACTCTTGTCTTGAGTCCTCTCGTGCATCCAGCAGTTGCTTCTCCCTATCATTCCCTTTCTTCCTCTCACCCGGTCTCTCCAACAGCCAAACATGCTTTTACTGATATGACTCGTTTTAACGGTTCTAATTATACCACTTGGTCAAATCTCATGCGCCATGTGCTTGATTCTCAAGACTTATGGGAACTCGTTCAAGGTACTGAACCGCAACCTGATCCTCATGTTTATCCTTATCAGGTAGTTCGCTTGTGGCGGCATCGTATGATCGGCCACGGGAGAGATAGAGGGAAAAAGGCTATAGGAGCCCAGTGGCATGGGAGAAGATGGAGGATGAGAAGCCACTGGAGGGAAGATGGCAGCAGAAGATATGAGAGGGATGGGAGGGAAGAAAGAATGAGAACCGAAAGCAAACTCATTGCCTAACGAATTTCTCCTTTCTCATCTACAAGTGTTCACATGCATGTATGGATCTGTGTCCTCGTGATTACTCGTTCCTATGCCTTGCATAACAGACGGATTTGCACCAAAGGTATAGGGCAACATACCTTGCACTGATTCTTGTGGGATAGGCATTGTCGAATAACCCATTGTCCTCATGCCAGCCTGTCCTCTTTCGTCAGGGTATACTTGTTCTTCGTTGGCACCGAACTTGAAATGTTGCTCCGCTTCTTCCGAGTTGAATAGAGGTCCTTGTTGACGTATCGGAGAAAGCCGTGGAGAAGAAGAAGCTTGGGGTGTGTGAGTACCTGCTTCAAGTTCCTTCCATTTCTGAAATTCAGCAAATTCTTTAAAGAGTTTGGAGAGGTATTCATCACCTTCGATCCTTGCAGACACTCTCTCGACATATGACGAGGGTGGTGGTTGAATAGAGGTCGATTCGGGCTAAGATCGCTTCGGGGAAGAAGGAGAAGACATCTTCAGCTGATGATCTATCTTCCAAGCTTTCCAGGTCAAGGCTCAGGTGTCGGCAAGCACACCTTGCTCTGATACCATATAAAGAAAGTTCTTGGAGATAAATAAGACGAAAGATAGCTAAAGAAGAAATATATATCACCAAAGGAACTCAATACAAGAGAAGAGATAACTGCCAAAGAAACTCTGGAGGGAGCGAACAGCAGTCCTCCAGAGCAGTCAACTGAAGTGGGCTCTGCACTAGCTCCACAAGTTGGAACTGAACCAGATCTGGGTCAGCAACCTATTGCCAAAAGAGCAAAGGTTTGCTGCAGATCTGCAAAGAAGGGCAGCAACAATAGAGGAGTAAGTTGATGCTGATCTGGAGCAGCTGCAGGAGAGGATGATGGATCGGAAGCAGAGGAGGCAGAGAAGTTGGAGAGGATGCAGGAGCAGAGGCAGAGGAGGCAGAGATGCTGGAGAGGATGCAGGAGCAGAGGCAGAGGAGGCAGAGATGCTGGAGAGGATGCAGGAGCAGAGGCAGAGATGCTGGAGCACAGGTGTGCAGCAGCCTGTTCCAAAAGTGATGTGGTAGCCAGGGGGCTACTGCCTTTTATAGGCCTGACCCACGAGGTCGGCCAGCTCCAGGTCGGCCAATTCTGGTCGGCCAGTTCTGGTCAGCCAATTCTGGTCGGCCAGTTCTGGTCGGCCAGTAATGGTTGGCCATTTTTGGCCTTTCTGGCCACTTGTTTGGCCCTGGCTTCTGCGTTTGAAGATTGCCTGGCTTAACACCGGCCCACCACTTGCCACTTGTTCACTGCACAGAATGTGCGGGCTGCACTCAACCAGCTTCATAACTGAAGAGCACAAGACCATGAGGGACTACGGATTGAGCATTTTGATCATGGACAGGAGGTTTTGTCCCGAGTACTAGCACACATGTTCAACCCCGCCATATGTCACGGCTTCCCACCCTCATGGAGTACCACCAGCATAGTACTGATACACAAGGCAGGCGACCCCATGGATACTGGGAACTATTGCACTCTCATAATTGGCCACACGCTGGCCAAGATCTATGGATCGATACTGGAGAGGGAGATCAGCAGCCAGCCGAAGGCACATGGGCAGCGTGCTCTAGGGTAGGCAGGTTTTCGGAGACAGCACTCCACTCTAGACCACATCTTCACCTTGAGGGCTATCATTGAGGAGGCAAGGTCGAGACACCAGAAAGTCTACACTTGTTATGTAGACTTTCGGAAGGCCTTTGACATCGTTCCGCGATCCCGCATGATCAAGAGACTACAGGATATGCAGATTCCAGAGGTTCTGATCTGGGGAGTGGTGAGCCTATACGAGTCCGTTAGAGGGAGAGTTCGTGTCCCAGGAGGCCTATCAGACTGGGTTGAGAGCACGATCGGAGTAAAGCATGGATACCCTCTCTCACCGACTCTCTTTAGGCTCTACATTGATGAGATTACATATTTTATAGACCACCTAGGAGGCGAGGGAGCACCACTAGCAGACTTGATGATACAGATTCTACTATACGCGGATGACATAGTCCTCCTGTAATCTTCGGCAAAGGGACTACAGAGACATCTAGATGCCCTAGAGGTGTTCTGCAGAGAGAGAGACCTGATGGTTAACCTTGGGAAGACCAAGGTCATGATCTTCAACACCTCTTACGCAGTGCTTCACCAACATAGCTTTACATACCAAAGTCAACCAATGGAGATTGTGCAGTCCTACACATACTTGGGTACAGTTTTCACAGGGCCAGTTTTCACGATGACCCACGTAGCCAGAGCACAACTCACACGAGGGCATGGTGCCTTGGCCCGCGAACTAGAGCGATAGTGCTTCCAAGCGCACTTCCAGGGTCCACTGACGAAGTGTTGGCTTTTCGACACTCTAGTGAGGCCGACCGCCATGTATGTGGCACCTTTTTGGGGGTGTGATATTTCAGCAGCAGAATGGAAGAGATTCGAGCAGCTACAGGTGATTATGGGCTCCAGGATGATTCAGAGTAAGCCCTCAGTCCCCCATCAGATAGTACAAGCAGAGTTTTCCATGACCCCTCTCCAGGTTGATGCCATTTTTCAGACAGTGGCCTTCCTCCAGAGAGTTTGGGACCTACCTCGCGAGAGACTTCCGAGGCTGGCACTAGAGTCCTCCATACGACTATCTAAGAGTGGGGCAGGTACAGCATGGTTTGCATGCGTCACCGCATGGTTTGCTAGTCATGGCATTCAGATGGATCAGCTTCCCCCGTTTCAGTATAGCATGGATGCACCGCCCGAGTCAATCCCACGAGATGAGCTTAAAAGCATCATACGGTTAGATCTCCTCCAACTCCACACATCTCGCACTTGGGGGGGAACCGGGAGTATCCCACCAAGACCCAACTCTATTATGACCACTTTTTGAGAGTATCAGAAGATGGGCTCATCATCAGACCTTAGTATCTCGAGGACAAAGGAGTCTCACACGCACTGAGGATTGCCATCGGACAAATGTGGGTCTCGTCCCATCAGCTGAGGATCGAGACAGGGAGAGCTGCACACATACCCAGAGAGCAGCGGACTTGCAGGTTGTGCACGATGGGGGCGGTTGAGACAGAGGAGCACTTTCTATGTGTCTGCCCAACCTACTATGAGATCCGAGGGCGCTACCAATGCCTTTTTCAGAAGGGGTACGGCTTTGGCCCACTCTCACGATTGATCCACTTCCAGGACCAGGTCTGTATTGGGCTCTACCTGATGGAGATGCGACAACACAGAGAGATACTACTACGACATATCAGAGAGGAGGAGGATGGGACCACCGCACCACAAGTTACCGAGGTAGACCGAGCCTAGAGACAAGTCACGGATTTCTATGCATTTGACTCAGCCCCATGGCACTCTAGGATAGAGGAGGAGGAGCTAGCCGACATGAGAGATATATGGATCAATGGAGGGAGCCGACACAGCACTGCCAGACGAGGGACACAGAGACCATACACAGCGCGACAGGTCACCAAAGCACACACGATCAAGGTCCGACCTATTTCAACTCTCCTTAGGGGAGATCGACCGAGGCGAGGCCTCACCCTTGACATAGCCCATCGGATCCAAAGATCGAGGAGACCACGACCTCCACCACCATGGGAGACATCCCGATAGATGCAGATACGTGAGCTCTTTGCATCTCATTAGAGAGCCATCATGGAGCCCGGATACGTGGAGCCGGTTCATGCACTTGGGATTCTAGCTCTGAGTACTTGATATCCTCATGCAACTCTCATGCTATTTTGCTACTTTTTTTGCTATTTTGTACTAGTATAGCATTTTCGTACTCGGCAAGGACCTTAGTGAGCCCTTTGCCCCGGCCCACAATGGTTTGTATGAGTTACTTGATTCCGTACTTTGTCCCATAGGCCCGCGAGGCCTCCTGCGAACATTACTTTCTTTCTTTCTCTCTCTCACAAACACACACCATGTTTCCTTCAAGAGCACCAGAGATAGATCAAGCGAATCTTGAAATAGTGAGGCACTCAGAGGATGTACCATGTGTGACAGGCTAGGGACGACATTGGAGATGGGAGCAGTGTCCTATATAACGGTCTTCAGAGATGGTTGTTATCTCGAGGGCTCAATGGCCGTTATCCAGAGGGCTCACTTGTTTCCCACATGAAGGTATGCATGTATCTCCAATCCAAAACCATAGGTCTAACGCCAATCCAATAGAAAGATACTTGTAGAAACTTCAATGAATTGCCAAGCACAACAACCAAATAACAAGGCACTCCTAAATTGACAAAACATTAATAGGTTACATCCAAGTGAAGTGAAAACTCCATGTACATATACAAGTGCCAAACTGAATTAAAATTCTCCTTTTGCTCCAACAACAATTTGCAAGGGCCTCATCTATAGGTGGTGTCAGTTCAAAGAGGGCTTGTATATAGATGTTGTTGGTTTTAGATATGCCAAGGTGTGAGCAACAAGTCCCAAAATTCCCTCTAACAAGGTCAGTGAGACTATGGAATAGGTAGGAAGTAGGAATAGAAGGTCAGCGCTAGCAACTAAGGGACACGTGATGACTCGCCATAAGCAAACACCAGCAATTGAGCTACCACTCGCTTTGGTAGATGATAAAGATAGGTGGCTTGTGGAAGCAAGAGCATGCTAGATATTCAACAAACAACATGTAAGGGTGAACAAGAAAGTAGGCAATCACCTATTTTTGAACAAGTGAAAGCAAAAAAAGCTAAAAAGCTATGAAAAGCAATGAGAAGTAAGACGTCTTCTTGAATTTATTTTTTGTCAACACATTTGAATTGAGTAAATATTCCAAGCTAAATGGGATAAAATAAATGAGGAATATATTGTAATATTTTAGTAGTTGAAACTTAAATTTTCATTTAAAGTTTTGCTCTATGATCGTAATTAGTTACACAATAGGCCTAAGACAAATAAAGTATCCTGGACTTGCTAGGGCTACAACTCAAGAAAGGCAAGTTGTATAAAATGCCTACTGAAAGTATAGTTAGGTCTTGATATGCACTATTTAATGTGCATGTAGTAATTAGGGTATCTTTCTATTAACTAGCATACACTTTAGCTTGTTGGTTCTTGAGATTATGTCCGCCTTATATGCTAGAACTATATAATCTTATTTTGTTCTTGTTACAAAATACTTTTGTCTAGCACATCAAGGATCAATCCCAAGGTGCAATCTGATGGTGCTAGGCTATTTGTAGGGTGTAGAAACCATGATGAGCGCAGCATTCCAATCTTGTGAGCCATGTTGGCAGATGGAGGGTGAACTGGTAAGCAAAGAACCAAGCCCTCTGGGCCTAAATTATCCACGTGTTGTGATATAGTTCTACATGTAGTGGAATCCACTCCATGCACAAGCTTCCAACATCCTATTACCAGAAGTGACTGATTGATTGAGCTATGGCTACACGACTCTGAGGAGTTGACTTAGCTTCAACATGATTGATGCCTCTTCTAACAAAATACAAGTTTGGAAGGTGCTCTTATGACCAAAGTTGACTATAAGCCATTGTCAAAACTCATACACAATACTCACTTATGGATGTACAACATTCATGGAGATTTATCCAATGGATTGAGTGAAAATAATAATAACATGTTGTTGTTTCAAATCTTGGATTTTGAAGAACCTTTGGCATGCTTTTCAAAAGAGTAGCTTGAATGAAAAGATTTTGGACTACTTTTTGGTTAGCCTTCTCCTTTAGTGCTAGCCTTTGTCATGGCTGAGTCTGCTCTTCACGTCCGGAGTGTCAACAGAAACTTAGTACAAGACTTTGTATAAATGGATGCTTAAGCATGTATGGGTGTCTAGATTTGTATGTGTGAGAGTATATGTTTATACTATGTATACACCCACTGTTGGGCGCCGATGACTTCAGTGGGGATGTCATAGTAGATAGTCCCTGCTATGCATGATGGAGTTTATGGTTTTCAACCTTATGAGTGACTATCATGAGAGTGAAACTGCACTATGTTGTGTCTTTAGAGGATGAGTTTGGGCATGTTCCTGGATTCATCTAGATATGTAGATATAAAGATGATCAAAGAAATTTGAACGTGTGAAGTTCTGAAAGAGGAACTCACGCAAAACACACACATATGATGGGTAAATATGTACACAAAACAAATAATAAATAAAATGAGGTGAAAACAAAAGATGAAAAATGGTGGTCTGTTACATTCTCCCAGTTGCTATAGGAAGTGTGCTCAATTGAGCACAACTAAGAGGGGTACTCAAATTTAAGGCTTTCTTGTAGAGTGATTCAAATAGATAGTCAAAAAGATACTAATGATCAAACCACTTAGCATCAGTGGTGGGATGGTCTGAAATTTCAGCAAAACTTGTGTTTGTAATAACCTCCATGATATGAGAATCCTTATGCAAATGGATAGGGCTCAGTACCATTGCTTCACCCTCATCAATGACCTCTGGCAACCTCACTCAAAACAAATGTAGGAAAATATTGCTTAAGTAAACTAACATGAAAACTATTATGGAATTTCCAATGTGGAGGTCCACGCCAGCAAAAAGAAACATCCTTGGTCTTATGCTCAATACGGAAAGGCCTAACGTAATGCAAAGCAAGCTTATGACACGATTACCAGCTTTTGTCTTGAGCCTTGCTTTGTTGAGCCTCAACAACACCTAATTACTTTCTTTATACTCTCCCGCCCTTTGTCATGAATAGGGCCCCCCAATTGGTAAAAAATGGTATTAATTTGCATAGGAGAAAGAAGAGGGGTGAAAAGGAAGGGCTCATAACCTAAGGTGCAACAAAAAGAATTAAAGATCTTTCTAGAGGTGTAGATCTCCTTTAAAAATCTGGAGGCAGGTGATCGCTACACGCAAGCTGTTGCTTCCCTTCCGGCCCTCCATAGCCACTCCCCCTTGCTCCTGTTGATCTTCCTGCCCTCCTACCACCTCCAACTGGTTCTCTCTGTCTGCTCCATAGTCATTTCTGTGCTGCTTCCCTTCCTCTTTTTGCTCCAGAGTCATTTCTGTTCCTGCTTCTGTCCGTACCGACCTTTTCTTTTGCATTGGGCTTACCAGCCTTTTTCCTGTGAGATAGACCATCCTCATTGATGATGGCACCCCCTGCATCAACTGTCTTCACCCAAGCTCTATAATGTTCCTCACATTCTGACCATTCAAATTGCATATGGCCATACCCCTTTAAAAGGTGGTAGCCAATTTTATGGGGGGAATGATCATAACTGCAGCGTCAACCTGCAGTGTCCAAATACACTTCTACAGAAGCCCATGCAAAACAAGCAATTGAGTCTCTCTCTCTCTCTCTCTCTCTCTCTCTCTCTCTCTCTCTCTGCTCCATAGTTGTTTCTGTGGAAGCAGACGATTATAGACTAGGGAGGGGGACGGCTAACAGCCCTCATCGGGCTGAGGGTGCTGTTGAGTACTAGGTAGAAGAGGCACAACGAACTGTGTTCAAGGGAGGAGCGATGCAAGAGGGGGAGGAGGGGGGACTGAGCAGAGGGATTGAGAGAGGAGGGTAGCGAGGAGGCATTTCGGAAACAAAATCAGACAGCGGAATTTTTTTTGGGAGATGTTTTTGTTCTACACAGATGCTATGTATATGCAATGTCATCGTTCTTGCTATGAGGATTTAGAACAAAAAATTGCCTTTGATATGCAAGTGTTTTCAGATTCATACAAAATTTCAGTAAGGAGATACAGATTTTAGGATTATCTTGTACACATTTAGAAAGAGATGATACACTATTGCATGTCTGACTGAATGATACACTATGTGGATATGCGTGCATACCATACTGTATCAACCCCGCTCTCTGCTAGTCGCTTGGACGACTCTATTGCAGGTCGGTTGACCGGACCAGGGTTAGGCCCTAAACTGGCCTGGCCATGCAGCCCTGCAGCCTGGGCCAGGCAGCCCTATGTACAGCCTTGGAATAGACCTCCACTCAGAGGTAATCTAGCCTGAACAGGGTGGGCACACCGACAAATCAGCCTTCACTCACTATGATATGCACATAGGTCCAAGATTACCCAGATCATCTCTAGCAGACTTTCAGGAGTACCTGTTCTGAGGCCTTCTTCACCAGATTTTGTATTCCACCCGGATCCTTCATTTGAGTGGGAGGGGATGTCCTGATCGTGGCTTAACTCTTTTCCTACCTTTGATCATGTATGGATTTGTAGATAGACACTAGTGAAAGCATTGCTTTTTCGATGGGACACATGTCATGAGATATAACCTACGGAACAATATACATCCTTCATAGAGACACTTTCTATTTATGGATACATGATGTACACTCTTTCTGAATGAGTACGCACCTCTTCATGCACATGCCTCTTCAGTAACTCTTCACTCTTTATATACACAAACACCATTTATGGAATAAAGCATGTAGTTCATTCAATTTCTCCTCAATGAAATCTTTGTTAGCCTGTTATTACTCTCTTTCCAATTCCTTTATACTCGCTCTACAGTTAATAAATAATACTATATACCTAGATGAATACAGGAACATTCCCAAACTCATCCTCTAAAAACACAACATAGTGCAGCTTCAACTCATGATAGTCACTCACAAGGTTGAAAACCATAAACTCCATCATGCATAGCAAGGACTAGCTACTATGATCCCCACTGACATCATCAGCGCCCAACAGTGGGTGTAGACCATAGTATAAAAGTATGCTCTCACACATACAAATCCACACACCCATACATACTTGAGCATCCATTTATACAAAGTCTTCGTACTGAGTTTCTATCGGCACTCCAAAGGTGAAGGGCAGACTCAGCCATGACAAAGGCTAGCACTAAAGGAGAAGGCTAATCAAAAGGTAGTCCAAAAACTCTTCATTCAAGCTACAACTGCTTGTGAAGTCTAAACGTTTTCATTTTAGTCTCTCCCCAACGAGCATCTAAATCTAAATCTAGCTGATAGGGCAACGCACCATTTAAGATAGAAAGAATTATCACAATACTAGAAGGCCGCAACTTGGATGAAAACTTCACAAAATGAAATTTGCATGTCCACTAATACGACAGAAGCATATACCTAGATGAATCCAGGAACATTCCCAAACTCATCCTCTAAAAACACAACATAGTGCAGCTTCAATCTCATGATAGTCACTCACAAGGTTGAAAACCATAAACTCCATGCATAGCAGGGACTAGCTACTATGACATCCCCATTGATGTCATCAGCGCCCAACAGTGGGTGTAGACCATAGTATAAAAATATGCTCTCACACATACAAATCCACACACCCACACATACTTGAGCATCCATTTATACAAAGTCTTCGTACTGAGTTTTTGTCGACACTCCGGAGGTGAAGGGCTAATTGAAGTGGGATTCGTTACAAAGGGGTGTGTCTCCACGAGGGATCCAAATAACCCCTAGAGTGCAAGCTGGTCTCTCCAGCCACACACCTTGGATTTAGCCAACTTTACATTTGGAACTTAAAGCACTGTTGGAATCTTTGCATTGATTTTTTCACCTGACTTTCATTATTAGCTGCTGAAAACGAGGAACCATCTGCAAGTAATTAGCTTATGAGTTGTCTTTGTGAAGGCACCACGATTACCACTGAAATAACATTGACATTAGCGCTGTGAGTTTAACAAATATACTTTCAAATCCATCTTCAACATGATGCTTGTCATAAGATTCTGTCCTATAGTTTTTCTAAATCAAAGATTATTGCAAAACCTTGGCATCTTTGCTTAGGCAAGGTACCCTCCATGGCTCACACACGAATCAAGCTCAAAGGAAAGAGCGCATGAAAATGGCTGAGATAGAGATAGGGAGAACACTGATCTTGTGTCAGCTTTCTTTCAATGTCTTAAACACTCCTCAATGGCAGAGGATGATCAAAGCTGTTGCAAGGGTTCACCCATGTGACAAATGGACAAGAGTGGATTATAAGGCCATGCATACCACAAATGATGAGATTTGGCCATAACTAGAGCCCTCAGTCCCATCCAGCAAACTACATGAATAATCTAGGTCTCTCGTTTAGTTGTGCTACCTCTAGAAGGCCTGAGGCATGGGTGCGACCAACCTCATGGTGGGAGACATATGAATATTCTACTGCCATTGGCATTGAGAGTGTTCTCACATTATCCTTGTACCTTTGTTGAATGATAAATCATAATTGATTTTAAATTATAGTCTTGAGTCTATAAAAGATTGTAACCATGGATGATAAAATGTTATGCTACACGCACAATAGGATTGCTCAGCTGGAGCTTGTGACAGGAACTTGAGTTCCTACATGCTTATATATACGAAGATTCAAAATAGATCGAGTATTTCAGTTAGACAGGTTGGTTTACTATTATGCAAACGTCTCACTGGTGTAGAAGCTCAAGACTATAGATGGTCCCATGCAAGTAACTTTAAGCTTAAAAGAATTTGCAGCTCGCTTCATATGTGACAAGTCTAGCCCCTTACGTGCATTGTGAATTCTAGTCAAGACTTAATGCTTATGAGTCTTAAATTTGAATTTTCTACGTGGTGGACCTTACGAAGATAGATATCACTAAAGCTCCTGAGAGGCATCCACAGGATGACTTTGAGGAAGCCTTGTATGCTCAGCTTGCTCAGGAGCTGGAGGCCAGTGACCTTCAGGTCACACGGATGCAATCTCAAGGACGTGGTGGGCATGGGAGAGACTGTAACTATCAAGTGAAGATGTCGAGGATGTAATATCAGACGAGGAGCTCGAGGTGGGCATGCTATGGCTGTTAGTTGAGCTTATGCACATAGGGGTGTACTTGAAGAGTAAACCTTTGTGGACGATTGTATCATTGCTGAGCTTTGAGGAGGATCTTGTAGATCCAGAGGCATAGATAGAGACTCAGAAGGCGAGGAGAGGTGGAGTTGAGAGTCAGAGCCAGATCCAAAGCAAACAAGGGAACCTAAGTTTAAAGACCAGGGGAATTGTGGATCGTGGAGACTTGGGATCCTCATCAGACGACACCAATAGGACAAGCATAATGCTGATTCTGAGTCTCAGGATTCAGCATAGTGATGAGGACCCTCTGGCTTGATTTAGACTCTACACTCTCATGTTTTGGTCATATCACATGATTCACATGATATGCAGGCGGTAGTATGTACTGCACAGTGCACATGATGTATTTTGATCAGATTTCATGATGAAATTATCAGACTTCTCTTGTTACATGAGATGTTTTAGATCATATGTGTGTTTCAGAAATAAAAAAATTCCAAAGCTCGCACCTTCGAACAATATGCACCTAAAGACTTTTGAATGCTTTATTCCATGAATGGCCTCTTTTTATATAGAAAGTGAAGAGCTACAACTGAACAATTTTCCTCCCAAGAAAATGTAAAAATAGGAAAGCCCCATCAGAGCTTCCTAGCCTTTACGATGCATCCAGCTAGCAGCACTGATACGCCCCTCGTCAACAGATAATGCTTAAGCTAAGCCTACAAAAATTTTGAGGTGCCCACTCCAACTTGGACAAAGACAAATTGACTAGATGGATCCAGGTTCGAACTCAAGACGACAAATTGACAATGATGTATAGCTTAGGTAGTACTTGAGAGTCCCAAACCAGCTTAAGTAGTACTTGTGATTCCCAAACCAGAAGAATTGAGATTTGGACGAGAGGATGCATTCTTTGATTTCTTCTTCGTCTACTTATGAATTGAGAAGAAAAGCAATTGAGCGCCTATTATGAATAAGCACAAAGTCAAAGCTACGCCACTCGTAATTTAAAGCATAATGATCCATGCAGATGCTTGATATTCTTCGGTCATTATTTTCCGGACCGCTGCAGATCTCCTAAATGGTATCATTCCTCACGTATAAATAGTCCCAATTCACCGTGTGTCTATTGCCAAATGGCATCACTACCACGTAGCTACTTGTAGAGCTTACTTCCACAGCATAATTTGCGACTTTAAGATTGAGATTTATGATCGTATTGAAGTCCCATGCTTCACATTCATCTAAACACCCCATCAGAGCTCATTCTCTTGTACGAAGGTAACGGAAAGTCGCTTACGGCTGACGCGATTCGATCCGCATACTCGTTCTGTGTTACAAAAAGCCTCATCTGCAGCAGTAACAACTTGTTAGGGCCCAATTAAAAATGCCAAGGCGGGATCAAAATCGTTAAGCGATCGGGCGAAGGAGCGATCGGTTTGAACAATGGTGAAGAAGATGGAATCGCAGGATGTTACCTGAACAACGATGAAGAAGATGGCACCGACGAGAAGGAGAGCACGAGCGTCGCAAAGGCTACGTTGAAGGGCTGCAAAGAAAGTGGTGAAGTTGCCCGCCATGGCGGCTGCCACAAAACCAAAGCACCACAACCCAAAAACAAGAGAGCATGAATGCTCACTGCCCTCCTACTTCATTACAACTCATACAAATATATCTACAGTCAATGTAATCAAATTGTATCTTAGGTGGTTCCAGAATTTCAAAGTCCTCATTCTTTACTTAATCGGACTAAGAGTGAAAAGGAATTAACAACAAGGCAAAGGTGTGAGCGTTTTGGGTGGTGCACGCCCTACACGTGCCCGCTGCATGGGTCCAAGGCCTCGCTGTGACCCCCAATATTTGTGAGGAAATGAACAATGAGCATGAGTGTGCGTAGAGATGTCCATTGGAGGGTGTCATGGATTCGCAACTGATTGATGAAGCTTAGGACGGGGAAGGTGCCACGCCATCATATGTGGAGGTGCTTATTACGAAGAAGTTGCAAAGTGGCTTTACCTCTAAGTTCAGCATCAGGGCTCCCATCTTGGCTCAGGAATAATATTGGCAAATTGGTTGCCTCTCTTGGAAGAGTTCTCTAGATTTCACCGTCTGCCTAGCTCCGTGCAGGTAGGAAAAGAGTCTAGATTCTCTGGGATCAATTGCATGAAATATTAGAGTTTATCAATGTCACGTTTCGGAATGGTGCTCATGTCAAATTTAGTCAGTTTCTAGATGCATGCTATGTGTGCAAAAGGCTTGGCCACTTTGCTAGAAACCGCCCGCTCAAGCCGGCTAATGTATCATTGGCAATGGAGATACGACCTCACCCGCAAACGAAGGGACGACGATAGCGAATGAAGGAACAGGAAAGGCGGTCCCGTCTGTGGAGTCTTCTCATGATCTCGTCGACATGCGTGAGAAGTCTAATATTGTCTCATCAATGGTAGGAACCTCGTCGAACGCCTCTCCGATGGAGCTAAAACACTAAGGAGGGAGACTCTACGTCATAGCTCACTATGGAGAACTGCCCCAATGGTGAAAACAAGGATGAGGAGATGCTGGAGGCCTACCACCACAAGAGATCACATGAGGGGAAGTCCCCACAGAATCATCAAACAGAGGGCTTGGCGGGCAAATGGTGTATCCTCACACCCAAGGACATTGTCTAAATGAATTAAGGAAGCGGTGAGGGGGGCAGGTGGAACTAGGGAGAACAGTTTCAATTTTTTCAAAGGTGCATACAAGGCACTCACGCATTGAGCAAGGGAGGTGGGGGGCCAAAATTTTGGGTATATCTGTGCTCTCTTGGAACGCGCGGGGATGTTGTGATAGCAACAAATAGAGAGATTGCATGTCTGTCATTAGGAGAGTGAAGCCTAGCATAATTCTTCTTCAGGATTTCAAGTGTAGCTGTGAGGATTCGTGGTGGTTCTCATTTGATAAAAGGGGGTACTTGATTTTTGTGAATTATCCAAGAGACGGGGGGGGGGGGGCAGCAGTGTTAGTGTTAAAATCGTTACAACCAAAAGAAACCTTTAGGATTGTGCAAGGTTGGTTTCTTGGGGTCTCTTTGTCTAACAAGGGTTTTGAGTTTGGGGTTGTCAACGTTTATGCCCCGAATTCCAGTGCTGAGAGAACTGAATGTTGGTTTGACCTAAACAAGGCCTTGGTAGGGTATTATTGGGTCCTAGGCAGAGATTGGAACCCCACGGAAGGGCTAGATGACAAAATTCATGCAGGTGCTTTGATAGTGGGAGGAGAGCGTGAGGCTTGGGAGGAGTTGAGTTTTCAGCAGGGTCTGATAGATGCTAGGGAGCTAGTCACTGAAGGTCTATCGGAGTACATGTGGAACAACCGCAGGAAGGGAAGTGAATTGAGGGCTAGTAGATTAGATAGAGGCTATATCTCAGGGGAGGCCTGGTGGATGTGTAGACCCTTTGAAGGAAGGTGTATTGCCTCCCTCTACCGCCCTCTCAGACCACACTCCTGTGTGGTGGAAATTCCATCTCCCAGGCAAGGTGGACAAATCTAAAGATGTTCCATTCAAATTCAACAAAAAGTTTCTGGAAAATAGATCCTTTTGCAGGCTTGTCAGGAAATGTTGGCGGCGTGCGTGACGAATCCTCTTTCACGATGGGATGTAGCTACCCGCGAAGCAATGTGCATTGCCAAGGACAAAGACCGTAAGGCAAGGAGGGATAAAAAAGTCAATTGGCACATGCTCTCAAACACCAGAGAGGCGTTAAGGAATGCTACTCTAGGCACCCCAAAAGGTCCGATTCTTAGTATGCTCTTGGTGGAGACCGACCTGGCTATCCAGGACTGGGAATTGAATGAGGCTGACCAGGCAGCGTGCACTAGGAGTAGGCAATTGTAGCTAAATCAAGGGGATTGGCCATCTAAAGATTTCTTTCAATCTTTAAGACGGAACTGACAAAGAGATCTAATCGACAAAGTAGAGGACACTCAAGGTGTGGTGGTGACTGGGTTTTGGCATGTGGGTACAATGTTTCAGCAAGATCTGAGTGCCATTGTGGGAGAAGATCCGGCTCAAGATTCTAATTGGGAGGATGCATTAAATTGTGCTCTAGATGTAATTGAATCATGAGTGTCATAATATCATAGGGGCAGCCTCTCCAAGCCATTCGACGTGAGGGAGTTGGAAGAGGCCTTAAATATGTTGGCAAAAGATAAGTCCCCAGGACCCGATGAACTAAACGCAGAATTCTTCAAAGCCCTTTAAGATGTGATGGGCAGAGACCTCACGAAGATGGCGAATGATGTTGTTGAGGCAGGTTCATTAACGGAGGATGTTAATGCGGGACTTATGAAACTCTTCCCTAAGAGGCAAAGCAGGATCAAGGTGGGTGATTGGTGACCTGTTACAATGCTGAATACATCCTACAAGATTATAGCAAAAGCGATGGCAATTAGGATTCGAGACATCTGCAGTGAGGTGGTGGATGAGGAGTAGAACGGGTTCATCAGGGGTAGGGACATTTACAAAAATATTTTGAATGTGGCCCTCGCTCTAGACTATGCCTCTGCGTCTAGTCAAAAGGTCATGTTGCTTGGCCTCGACATGGATAAGGCCTATGATAGAGTCCGTTGGGACTATATCATGGCTGTGATGTCACGCTTGGGCTTTGGGACAGAATTCATGAAGAAGGTTCATTGCTTGTTTGGGAATGCGTCGGTGGTCCTCTGCATCAACGAAGGGGCAGTCGGCAACTTCCAACTCAAGAGGTCTATACGACAAGGGTGCTCGCTCGCCTCGCTTCTCTATGCAATATGCACGGTTCCACTAATGTCTATGATCAAGAGTAAAGTGGTGACTGGGGAGATCAGAGACCTTCACCTTCCTTTGAGAAACACTTTACTCATAAACTTTTCGCAAATGACACCCTGGCCATCGTACAAGAGGATAGAGAGAGATCAATGTTTTCTGTAGGGCCTCAGGATCGAAATGCAATTGTGCTAAAACTTTCCTGCTTTGTACCAATGTGGATGCCGGGCCTGATTGGGTGAGAAGTTTTGGAGTGATGGCCATCCCCAAAGGCTAGATTGTAAGATACCTAGGGGCTCCCTTGGGACTCGACATCTCCCTCAGGCAACGGTTTTAGTGGTTTAAGGACAAAATCAAGTCTAAGCTTAAAGCTTGGAATGGAATTTGTTTAGGATGGAATGCCAGATGCTTGGTGGTTCAACATTTTTTTGCCACCTTAGTCATGCACCTAGTCTCACTATGGCACTTTAAGAAATCCCATTGGCTGGAAATTGAGGCTCTCTTCCACGGATTCCTATGGGCGGAGGAGCGAGGTAGAAAGAAGATGCACTATATCCCATGGGATCAGTTGAAGGTTCCCAAGCTGCAAGGAGGAGTCGAGTTGCCAGATATTGGGATCAGAAACATGGCTCTATTGGAAAGTTCCTACCGTGCCTCTTCGAGAAGCCAGTGTCCTAGGTAGAGATTGTGAAGGACGGCTCCTACTGCTAAGCATCACCTAACAGCATCTCCAACACAGCCAGCCATCAAGCCATCGATGCAGTCAATGCCTACTCCAACTCGGCATCCATGGCCTCCACATGCAAAGCGAGCCCATAGAAGCACCCTCACAATTAGCCCCAACAACACCCAAAACTCCAAAACATTTCGATCTCAAGCAAACCTCCTTCAATGAATGACCAAACGGTAGTAGCAATGATCTCCACAATGCTACAGATGAGCGGCTTGTAGCCTCCAACACGAACAATCTACGAACGCCTCCACATATCTCCAATCACCTCCAACAATGTATGCCTAAGGCACACTCTCTACAACAAGGCGTAACAAAAGTCGTGGCTCTTCAACGATGCAAAACGAGTTATGATAGATTTAGCCCATGATAGAATCTTCTAGATTTCGTCTGGATCTAAAAGATTATGAGCCAAGGAGGGTGGCTCAGCAATCAACATGAGGCACTAACCTTACCCACCAAGGGTAGTACCCAATTTGCCACATCATCTTAGCCATTCGACCATGTGGCAGCTCCACAAAGTCTTATCCGCCACATCATCCACAACACATTTTTGCGATGTTAGCAGGCATCGACAGCTTACCTCATCATCACGACTAACACATGTCAAGCTTATCATCCATGTCATTAGTTGACCTTAGCACATTTGCCACACCATCATCCCAATCAGCATTGACTAGTCAAAATACCACATCAGTGCCTCCACATCATCAATGACACATCATCATTGCCACATCAGTAGTGACTCACCATTGCCATGTCATCAACCACCTCGTCAGTGCCACATGGTACACAACCCCCCTGGCAAGCATAGTAACCCCTTCAAAAGCACACACTATATGCTGCATGTGTGTACACTTGCCACCCTAAATAGTGCTCCACTTTCACACCTCTCCACAGCCATAATTTTTCATGTGATCCCTCTTGCCACATCATCATTTCTCCTATTTTTGTGCCCCTCCCCCTAGATCAAGCCAGATCTCTTGATCCAGGAAGAATTTGAGGGTGCTCCAAAAAGGAAAAATGCTCGATTTTTTGTGCTCTACATGGTCGTCACATCGTGATCACATTTTGGTGCATGGAGAACACACCTTTGATCCTTGGCATCAAATCCACTTCTTGCACGCACATAAGCCTCTACATCGACGCATCTGACCTAGTACCTAAAATGAACAAAGGAAAAGGAATTACTTATTGCTTTTCATTGGTCAATGCTTGGTCAAGATCTAGATCAGAGTAGATTAGATCATCCTCATAGGAGAGAACTCCAAAGTAGCCAATCAAAGCCATGTACGAAAATTCCCGAATAGCTCCTACTCGAAGTTAGTATCTGCTCACATGTAGTTTCACATCATCACATATCATCAAACCCGATCTTCCACAATTCAATGAGTAGACTTTAGAGTTTTCAGAGGCAGGGTTTGATTGTTCAATGGGCAGATTGCACATCATTTTATTTTGCAATCTCATGCCACCATTTTAAAACCTATTGGCTATTTTTTTGGCATTGTGCTTTTATTTGATCCTTGTAAAGCCTCTTGGCTATTCTCAACATCATTTGCCACACAAGACTTGTAAAAAGCTGGAATATGTTGTAGTTTTATCTTCACAACCAACAGTTTATATTTTAGTTGATACATGCAATGTTTTGCAGTTGATTCAGACAGTGTTTTTCACATGCACTTTGAGTACTATCTTGCACCATGTCTACCACTAGCAACCTCAATTTCGAGGCATATACTAAGTTAGACAATTCAAATTATGGCACATGGAAATACCAAATGGATACCATTCTTGTACTTCAAGACAAATGGGAGTATGTCGATGGGTTTAAACCTACACCCCATCCACTGAACTAGTACCAGCTCCCACCATTACCACAACATAGGAGAAGGTTCTAAACTTGCACCAATGGTGTCCTCATCTGTAATAGATCCAACCATTGCCTGAGCAAAGGTAGAATGGGAAAAGAAAGACAAATATGCATATCATTTGATCAAATAAAATCTGCAAGATGTCATGCTTGGATAGCTCAACACAATAAAGACATCCAAAGAAGCATGGGATATGTTTGAAGCTCTCTACGAGTCTAAGAATACATCCAAGATTCTCACACTAAGAAACCAGATCAACCAGAGTCTCCGCAATAGCAATGAAATGGTCATGCTTACGTACTCAAAATCAAGGATTACAACAATCAACTTGCATCAGTAGGAGAAACTATGAATCCTATAGAAATGGTTCAAGTCATCCTGAATGGACTAGAAGAGGGATGCAAGAATCTTATCTAGAGTATTGCCATTCAACGGCAAATTCCAAAATTGGAAGAGTTACGGGCAGTGTTGATGAAGAACTCAAGACTCAGGCCATTCACACATGCAAAGGTCATTCCAATGATCAAGCATTCATAGCTTTAGACAGAGGTAAAGGCAGAGGCAAAGGAAGAGGTAGAGCATCTCATAAAAGTTGGAATCATCATCATCATCAAAATCAATATTAGCATCAACATCCAAGAGGAAATAATTCTAATTGAGGAAGATTTCAAGGAAGAGGGAATGCATCCACCAATGTGTCAAACATTCAGTGCAACTATTGTCATAATTTTGGACACTATGAAAAAGATTGCTACAAGGAGCAATATGATCAAGGAGGTCAATCTAGCAGTAATTGAGAGCATTTTTGTGGAAGAGAAAATCATCATGATGGACATTCAAGTCACAATCATTATGCCAATGAACCTCAAAATATGTTTCTTGCAAGTGAGGATATGTAGAAGATTGATACATTGTATCTTGACATTGATTGCAATTCAAAAGGGGGATGTAGTTATCAAGATCAAGCAAATCAAGATCCTTGGTACATCGACAGTGGTGCACCATCGCATATGACAAAGCATTAAGAATGGTTCACATAAATGAAACCATTAGAAGGACAAAAGAATGTTATCTACATGGCAGATAACACACCAAATCCAATTTAAGGGAAAGGCATTTTCCCTATGAACAATTTCTCTTATACAAAAAGATTGGTGAAATATGTACTCTATGTTTTAAAGCTCAGCAAGAACCTCTTGTCAGTTGGGCAAATGATGGAACACATTTATTGAGTCATCTTCGATGGGGATGAATGCACGATCAGAGATAAATCCAGAGGATATCAGCTAGTAGGAAAAGCAGTCAAGGAAGGATGCTTATTCATAATGCTAGCTTCAGTACAAGATTTGCATGCCATGTCAACTCAGCAGCAACTAATGCCACTTTCTGTAGTATGGCATAAGAGATATGGACATGTTAATTTCAAAAGCTTACCTAATGCCACTTTTTGTAGTATGGCATAAGAGATATGGACATGTTAATTTCAAAAGCTTGATGCAGCTAAGAAACCAGAATATGGCAATTGGAATTCCAAAACTATAGTTTCTAGAAAAATTTACGAAGCATGTTGCTTTGGTAAACAAAAGAGAACCAATTTTGGCAAAAGTACCTCTTGAGCACGAGGTATTCTTGATTTGATACACACAGATGTATGGGGTTATGCACAGACCCACAACATCAATGGTTCACTTTACTACTTGAATTTCATTGACGACTACAACAGATATTGTGCCTCCTTTCTAAAAGAGATATTTGAAGTGTTTTCCAGATTTTAAGAATTCAAAGCCATGGTAGAGAACCAGACAGGCAGAAAGATCAAAGTCATAAGATCAAAGAGAGGAGGTGAATACATGTCTTTAGCGTTCATGAACTTTTGAAGAAGCAATGGTATTCAAAGACAATTCATATGTGTAGATACTCCTCATCAGAATGCAATAGCTGAGAGGAAGAATGGCAGTGCTTGAGCAATGCTCAATGAGAAGCATCTTTTGAATTAGTATTAGGCAGAAGCAATTGCCACTTCAAACTACTTGCTTAATCGGCTTCCGACCAAACCGGTTTAGGGTATGATACCTTATGAGGCATTCACTAGATACAAGCCATGCATTGGGAATCTCTGCATATTTGGTTGCATAGCATATGCCCACATACATGACGATCAGCATAGGAAGTTGGATGTGAAGTCATGCAAATGCATCATGGTTGGCTACATTGAAGAAAGCAAAGCATACAAGTTGTATGATCCTCAACCAAAAGGTCATAATCTGTAGAAATATAATGTTTGATGAAGAATTAGAATGGAAAACATCAAATACATAGGAGATGACCACATTGATTACTCAGTCACCTACAGAAAAGGTTGATGAAGAAAAGCAAGAATTGCCAAAGACACCCCAAGAAGGGCATCAACTCATACGGCCTACTAGGGAAAGCAAATCACTATAGTAAGATTGACACATGCTCAGAAAGGCAAAGCAATTCAAATTGAAATGACCAATTATACTCTTATGACTACCAACATGGTCACAGAAGAGCCAATGTACTTTGAAGACGTAGTTGACAAACCTGAATGGAAAAATGCTATGAATGAAGAAATGCAAGCTTTGTATAAAACAACACTATGGAATTATGTGACCTTTCACCAGGAAAGAAGGTCATAGCAAACACATGGGTTTACAAAGTGAAGTACAATCCAGATGGAAGCGTTGAAAAATATAAACCCAGACTAGTTGGAAATGGTTTTGCACAGCAATATGGTCAAGATTATGATGAGATTTATGCTCTAGTAGCAAATATGGATTCCATGAGATTTTTGATATCATTAGTAGCACTTAGCAGATGGAATGTTAGCAAGTTATGTGAAACCAAGGAAAGAGCATCAAGTTTGCCACCTCAAGAAAAGTCTCTTTGGCTTAAGGCGACAAGCACCTAGAAGTTGTTATAGCAGAATCGATAAGTATTTTGGTAATCTGGGATACATGAAGTCCAATGCAGATCATACTCTCTACTATAAAGTTCAAGGGGAAGACATCACTATTGCACTTTTGTATGTAGATGATCTGATTGTGATAGGAATAAATTATACCTTAATCAACAAGATAAAACAAGACTTATTAGCAAAGTTTGACATGAAAGATCTCAGACTTATGCAGTATTGTCTTGGTATTGAGTTCTGGTTGCATGGATACTATGACAGTGACTATGTAGGAGATCATGAGACCTAAATATCCACACACAAGGAGATGCATTTTTTCTCGGCCAAGGTGCTATCTTATGGTTGTCAAACAAGCAGCCAACTGTTTCTTTGTCTTCAACAGAAGCAGAACATAGGACACTCACAACAGGTGCATGTGAGGCTATATGGCTTAGAAGACTATTGTCAGAAATAGATTACTTTGATGAATCAAAGCCAACAACAATATTCTTTGATAATCAATCGGCTTAAGCATTAGCCAAGAATCCAGTATATCACTCTAGGACAAAGCACATTGATATTAGATTAGAGAAAGTCAACATCATGTTATCATATGTGCATAGCACCAACACATAGAGTGCCAAAAAGGAAAGGGTTAAAAGCCCTAACCCTAACCCTAAAGGAGTTTGTATATATTCTTTATTTTTAACTAAATCTAGTGTACAGTTAGTCATTTGTGGTGTGCTCTCTAGTTGTGCCCTCTCTCCTCATCTCCACTCTTCTCTTCTCCTCTCTCCATATTTGTTCAAGATGCAAAGAGAGCATGGAAGACAACAGTCATAACTAAAAAGGAAGACAAAGCTCGAATATATAAACAAGTGATGTGGAATAAAAAAAATTTATTTCTCAAGAATAAGTAGCTTGAAAGCTTTGATTAGCTGCAACAGATTCCAAAAACTGCATGGCATCAAACCCCAAGAAAGGAAGTCAAAATGGGAAGACATGATATAGTTTGTCAAAATCCAATACCAAAGAGAGGGTGACAAACATATAAATCACAAATTTACTGTCAAAGCAATAGATGGAAAAAAGGCTTGAAAAAGATTACTAATGGGAAGGCCCTAGATACACGAGGGCTAGTAGAAAAAATGTTGACATGAGGAGGCAAAAAGACAAAAAAAGTTTACGACTAAAGGTTTCCCATCAAATTGGTATCTTAGTAGGATTGTACCAATCCATAAGGGGAGAGATAGGAAGATGGGAAAGAATTATCAAACAATCATGGTAAGAAGACTAATGGAAAAGCTATATGGCACTATTCTTAAGTGAATAATCAAGAAATGGGCAGAGGAAAAAGGAGTCAGGACACCATCTCACGCAGCATTGCATTACTCAAGAGTTGATCATTTGGTCGCCATAAGGGCTACAAAACTAAAGGAAACAAGCATAAGAAAGAGGCTATTTATTGCTTTGTAGACTTCAAGAAAGCCTTTGATATAACCTCATGTAGGAAGTTGGGAAAGATTGGAAAAGCTTAAAGTCACTTAAGAACTCATAGAAGCCATGTATTGACTCTATAAGAAGGTCTAGTAGCGGAGCTAACATTCCCGCTAGTAAATGGGTCATGCTCTATGGGAAAAGCAATAATAAGTAGTGACATGAGGTTAAGCAAGGATGCCCCTCTCACCAAATCTTTTTGGTCTCTCTATTAGCATTGGCCTCTTAGAGAAAGTGCTTTAGGATTGAGTTGAGTGGGAGTTTTGTGATTATTATTAGTTTTTAAAGAAATTTTATTAGGAATTTCTAAACTTCTTAACCTCTACTTTTAGATGGCTGTTGGCTTTTGAGTTTTTACCTTGTGTGTGGTTGTTGACTTTTCAGCTTTTAGCTTGTGTGTGCTTTTTATCCCCCTCCAACATGGCTATAAATCAATTTGGGGCCTCCACTCTCCCTCCATGCTTGAGCTTAACCTAGAACGATTGCCTTGGCTTCCTCCAACTACAAGTATTCGAATCACTTCAAGCTTTCCGGTCACTCATCTAGGTCTTGCGTGTTTGTTTGTGAGCAAGGTGCTAGCAAATTTGTGTGTTCGTTTCTGTCAAGAAGACTCTTGCAAATTAGGAATCAAGGTGAGAACCTTCCGCATGTCTATTACTCCATTAGATTATCATAAGTAAACAATCATCGTTCAAGCGCTCTAGTTCAATTGATTCTTAATTTCTATAGAAAGTAAGGGTGATGAAAGCATGTATTGAAGATTGATCATTCATTTGTTAAAGGTACGATGTAGCTTTCCCGCGGATGCTTCTTCCACTATGTGCTGTTTGAATGCAAGAAATGATACATGAAATCAAGTACCAGTTTTTGAAACCAATTTCTTAGACCTTCTCTCTTTGTCAACATTTGTAGCATGTAAGAGGCTTGTATCTTCCATCTACGTTGGGCTATTCCTGGAAGGTTTTGCTCAAATGGCACATGGAATTCATATATTGGAATATGTGCGGTAGTAAAATATACTTTTTAGGTATCAGTAGAAGGTGTGGCAAGTGGCACTCAGAAGTGATGAGATACTCATTTTTCTTCCAGTACGTAAATAGAGTTTTGAAAAACCATTGATGTCTCCTTAAATAGCATGTAAGAAGATGCCTATATCTTCCATCTACTTTGGGGTATTCCTAGAAAGGTTTGCTCAAATGGCACATGGGATTTGTAGGTATTAGTCAATATGTTCTCTTTCCAACCATTCTTTCCTTTCAAATGGCTCATTAAAGAATACATGTTAGCTCCATCTGCTTTGGGTTATTCCTTGAAGAAACCATTGATGTCACCTTAAATAACACATAAAAAGATGCCTATATCTTCCATCTTCTTTAGAGTATTCCTGTGAAGGTTTCCTCAAATAGCACATGGGGTTTGCAGGTATTGGTTAATATATTCTCTTACAAGTAGTTCTCTTCTTCCAAATGGTTCATTAAAGAATGCATGTTAGTTCTGTTTGCTTTGTCAAAGTTATCAATAATGACTAATAGCTAGTTGCTTGTAAGAGTTGACTAGAAGTACTTGGGGGATTCGCATCTATTGTTATGGTTAGCAGGTTTATTTCTTGGGATGATGGAGATGTATGGTGTAGTGTGAGATTGAGACTTTGATTTCTATATTGATTTGTGTTTACTCTAGGTTTCTATATGGATAGGGCCATGCATCCGGAGAGTCCCCTGAATGAGACCTTGCAAGATGATGAGCCCAGTGCAAAGAAATTGAAACTCTCTTCAGATAATGCACTAATCAGGGATGATTTGAAAGGCTTCGCGCATGACTTGTCTTGATGCCTACCTAGGGCTATTGCTTTTTCAGCTTTTAGCGTGTGTGTGGCTGTTGGCTTTTCAGCTTTTAGCTTGTGTGCAGATGTTGGCTTTTCAGCTTTGCGCTTGTGTGTGCTTTTTACCCCCCTCCAACATGGCTATAAATCAATTAAGGGACTCCACTCTCCCTTCATGCTTGAGCTCTCCCTAGAATGATTGCCTTGGCTCCCTTTAGCTACAAGTCTTCAAGTCGTTTCAAGCTTTCTGACTGATCATCCAGGTCTCATGTGTTCATCTATGAGCAAGGCACTAAAGTCGATTCGCCTATTAACTGCTGAAGCTGTTGCCTGAAAAAAAAAAACTATCTAGAAAGCTGTTTGCCAGAAAAGCAAGTTCGCCTGTAAAAACAAATCCATTTTTTTGTTGAAATGGATTTATGCCTGCCAAACGGGCTTTATGCCTGCCAAATGGACTTTATGCATTCCTAATGGGCTTTCTACCTACCGATGAAGAGATTCTTGTCTATTGGATCTGTTTATAACAAAAAAAACCTAGAAAGTTGACATCAAAACTTTGCAAGTATCATCCATAAAACCTTCAAGGAAAAATAATGCCGATTTACCTTTCAGTTTTAAATTATAGTAATTTTAATAAAAAAGGCAGTGGCTTTGTAATCAGTGTGAGAGCATGCAAAATAACTATAGAACCTGGGCAAACCCTAATGGATCTTGCGAGTCCTCAAAGCATTTCTTTTTTATTGTTTTTTACGAAACAATCGATAGTGTCTAAAGACTCATAAAACCCACAAGTTGGAGCCAAGTGCTTTCGTGCATACATGCACCCTTGTTATTATTCCTCCAAATGTTCCTTGTCTCCTAAGCCTCTTTATGGGGATGACACAGATATCCATGTCTTGACTCTACCCACGATTGTCTATTTTATCTCACTAGTTGAACATTAGCACATCTAGTCCAAGTATCCTTCCATTGAAAAGCATGCACATGATCTATAGCTCTACATTTTTATGACGACAAGTCCTTTGCCCCCATACTTTCCCATGCTACCAGAATGAAATCTCAACATCACCACATGCCTCCAAAATGTATTATCCCCTAACATATGCACAAGATGTTAATTTAGTACTAAATCACCTACTCATTTCGCATCCTTCCCTATTATTACATCATCAAATCTTTGACTAGAGTGAATTAAAGAACTCTTTATCCATGCAAACTTCTATAAATCTCATCAATTTAAAAACTCCTTCTTTCAATATGTTACACATTCTTTGGATGTTGCAAGCTTGCATATCAACTTAAAGTGCAGCAATCTATCACATCCCATCTCAAGCTGAAATCAAAGAATCCATCCCATTACATATTCAAAAATCTAAGGAGGGAAAAAGCATGCAACAAAATGAAGTGTGGAGAGAGAGAGAGAGAGAGACTCTTTATTTTGTGTTCACTTTATAATTGGTATTTATAATTTAAAAAATACCAATACCTCACTAAACTTGGGCAAAAACTTGGAAGTCCATTAATGTGACTTTATACTTGACTTTTATTTATTTAAAAAACTTTGCTCTATGCATGTATTGGGGAATTCTTCATGATGTATGATATCATGTGACTTTAGAACATGATATAGACATTGCACACAAGGAGTAATTTTCATATGCCTCCTTTGAAATATGTAAACAAGTGGGCTGTGTAAATTTTAGGATAATAAATGTCTGCACAAGAGATGCATACATTAGACCTATATCAAGATGCATACATTAGACCTATAACTAACAAGAGCTCTAAAACACCTCAAAATTTGATTAAATGGATTTAAATATATTTGAACACAAGACATTCTTTATAGAAAATATGAATATACTAATATAGAATACCTTTTTTAAAGCAAGAACCTCTCTCTCTCTCTCTCTCTCTCTCTCTCTCTCCAAACTAATTTTTCATATATAATATCATAGATATCTCGACATGCTCTCATGTACATAGAAGTGAGTATAAGCTTATACAGTGGATGCACTCACCACTTGTTGATGACATCGATGTGGATGTCATAGTAGGTATAAGTCACCATTCCACATGATAGAGTTGAAGGTTTCAACCTTGTGGAGTGCTTGTGGATGACTATCATAAATTTTGGAAGGTGTTGCCAAGGGTGATTCCACTATTTAATGCTTTTCTTGAGACTCATCTACAAGGATGCAAGTGACTTATAGTATTGATATATCTAATGTACTTTGTTCATACTAACTTGGACATCAAACTAGAAATTTGAATTGTTTGATTGGCTTGATTGCCGACATTATGTCCTTGCCTTAAAGTAAACATAGAGCGTGACGTAGAGTTGGTACAAGTTTCTATTTGAATTTTACACGAAATCATTTTACCAAAGAATCATTTCATTTCCAAACAACCATCGACAATGTCTATCTTAGTATCAATAACAAGGTGAATTTCATTCAACAGGCCTGCCCTAGAGGGGTTCATTTAATGAATGTTAGTTCACGTCTAGAATTGCAATGTAGATGACGGAATTGTTGAACCAAGTTTGTGTCTAGAATTGTAGTGTAGTTGATGGAATGGTTAGACCAAGTTTATGTCTAGAATTGTAATGTAGATGACGGAATGGGTAGACCAATATATAAATTTTGTACCGATGATGCTATTGTTGTTCAACCTATTTGTCCAAATGTGATAAAGGGTAGACCCATGTATTGTTAGCAAGGCCTATGGCGTGTGGATTAAACTTCGTGCTTTTTAAAGGAGGTTCATCACTATGTTGTTCTCTTGAGGGTGTGAATGATGTAGCCTCATCATTGGATTCCTTTTTACTTAATGATTTTCTTGCTCCTTAAAACATTAAAATGAATGCAATAAGTGATGGTTTGGATTGCTTAACTTGACATTATCACTTTAAATGAAAAGCCTAAAAAATAAATTGGTTGCAATGTTTGAATTTGAGTGTTGAACTTACACAATTTTGGTTCATTTGAATTTCATTTAGGAAAAAGCCAAAGCCATGTACCTTATTTGTGAAACCTTAGGCCAATCATTTAAGTCATTGACTCTTGAAAATTTAAAGAAAAAACACTATATTCTTCAAAGGCATCATTGTATGCTAGAATCAACACGTCTTGCTATCTGGGAGGAGAAGATTATATGTCCTAAAACACACATCCTCGCAACACAAACAAAGGGGTTGGGTAATCGAAAGGGAAAAAGGCTATAGAGATGTGAGAAAAGGAGCACAAAGGGAGTTCGATGCCAACAAGAACTACACGTGAGCAATTCAAACCTCTAGATGAGATGCATGCACCTAAGCCAACCCAGATGGGGCTCCAAAACTTATGCAAGATCTACAACAGCAAAGTCTAAGAAACATCTTGAAGGGCTGGCACAGAAGAATGAAAGCACTATGTACTTAAAAGCTTCCATGGCATACTACACTGCTACAAAAAACCAAATGTTGTGCAAATGACTGGGATCAGTTTAATGATGGAGTACTTGTGTAGCACTAGTTGTAAAAGAAGCAAGTCAAGTATTTTCAGAGCTGGCAACAAAGTTCAAAAATTGATACCTACGATAACGAAGGATAGAGGAGTAGCTAAGCAATGCAATCCTTGTAGGAGGAGTAGACCATAGTCTAGAGCAACATATCACAATAATTGAGTAGCAACTATTCATATCAATAACCATGATTGAGAGTCAACTACTAGCGTGCAAGCACTGCAATGCAAGTCTAGTCAAAACCAACCTGAAATGAAGTGAAAAACCCAAGCATAAGTACATGAGGCGCATATGCATTGAAGCTGTAGACTTTATCAAGACCTGTGGAATGGATAAATCCAAAGCATCGATGGCAAGGTCAGATCGAAGGAGTGCTTGCTTGTCAAATCCCCAATGTAATTATAGAAACATGCAACAAGAAAAATAGACATAGAATGATTGCAAGAGGCAATGTAGGAATAACATCTCTTAATGAATTGTGGAATGAAACATCCACACATGCCAAAAACTCGACCAATACTTTATATGTCGCAATTAAATGTTGCTCTCAAAGGAAAAAAGCATCCAATAGTTTCATTATCTACGAAGAGGTCAAGTACTTGTGTAATAAGCATCAATATCCAAGAAAATAGGGATCTTCAACAATATCCTTTTCCAAAGACAACATTCTGTGATGACTCATAGCTTAATCCACTATGATCCATGGGCTTCTCATGGACTTTTATACAAATATTGTATTTCAAACAATATGCACAGAGTCTAGATTAGACTAAAAGTATCCTGCACATGAATAAATTTGTCAATGTATAACCAAACCTGAGATTCAATAGCATGAACTTTCTAAACCAGACATAGGCCTCCTTGTTGGCTTCTTGAAATGCTTTCTTCAAGGACTTCTTTTCCATTTTTGTTATGCCAAATTGCTTCCAAAAATTTCCAAACTTCAATCTTTTAGCAAAGCCTATGCTTAGTCTTGGTGTGCTAGAACCTACACACACAAAAGGTTACTTGTGTAAGGACTTTGATAGTTGACTATAAACATTGGGAGCAACAAAGTCTAGCACACATGTACCACCATGTACAATTGACTTCTTCTCCAAATGCTCACCTTTGACGTTCTTCACCAATTTCCTTGCATGTACCACAAAGTGGACCCTTGCAAGTATGATGCATCAACAGATCTCCTACACACATAACACCCTCAATATTCATGGGACTTGTTTTGCCTACTAAGAGAAAGGAATTAGATGGACATACCATGCATGAGAGACAAACACTCACCAAACAAGACGGACATGTCATGCATGAAAGACAACAACAATGAATAGTGAATATATACCATGGATCAACGGATTTGCTTCAAAATTGGATTTACTTTAAAGTTTGTTGCTTTAGCCATCTTGGAGACTCTTTTCTCGAGCTCTATGGCCAACATTCAAAATGATTTTAGAACAAGAAGAAAAAAAAGCCAAAGTAAAGAAGGAAGTATGAGATAAAAGGAAAAGTAAACCTAGGTGGAAGTTTGTATCTATGGACTCAATAGCAGTATGAACATTGGCCATGGCTTTGCACATGTAAAAACACTCAATAAATACGATCGAATTGCAAGAACTTCACAAAGGTTACTGTTATATACTTGCTGGAGTACTAAACAAACTTTACTACCATAATCAACTATTGGAGCATCTAGAATCCAAAACGTCACAATGAATTGGCATCGAATACACCCACTTACCTCCAAATGCAAACCTTGGGCCTTGTCCACAACCATAAGCTCTCCATACCATGATACACAGCTGCTCCCACATGAAACTCGATAGCCCATACCGAATTTCTCCTACATGCAAGCATCCAGTAAGAGCCAAGGGCTTCATCGTGGCATCCACGTATTATGTTGCACTAGCACCCATACAAAGCACTTGCTAGCCATACTCATCGACCTAAGAAATTTGCAAAATGGGAGAGACAATCGAATACACCCACTTACCTCCAAATGCAAACCTTGGGCCTTGTCCACAACCATAAGCTCTCCATACCATGATACACAACTGCTCCCACATGAAACTCGATAGCCCATACCGAATTTCTCCTACATGCAAGCATCCAGTAAGAGCCAAGGGCTTCATCGTGGCATCCACGTATTATGTTGCACTAGCACCCATATAAAGCACTTGCTAGCCATACTCATCGACCTAAGAAATTTGCAAAATGGGAGAGACAACCAAAAGTCACAATAACAACCACCTATCACACAATTAAAAATATGTAATCCCAAACAATCCCAAAAAACACTAATTTTCCCTTTCCCAAAATGCCATAGTCTTTACTAAAGCCTAGCCCTGAGGGGCTGGCCAAAAAACACTTTGAATTTTTTGACCACTTATAGCTAGACACGCTTGCACACACATATGCATGTGTGTGCATGTGCACACACAAAACACACACATACACACACACCCTAACTCAGAGGTAAAGGAGGGGGGGAAATCCTAATTACAAGAGAAGGCCACCATGGGAAACATGTAGCTAAAGAACACAAGTGCATACACCTGAATAATACATCTAGTGTTTCAAGATCTTGACTTCTTTTCTCATTTTCCATCTTTGAGTGAGGAGCCTATGATAGGTGGATAGAGGCTTCTCCATTAGTTTCCATAGTCTATCTCAAGTAAAATCTTAATTTGTACTTGTTAGGGTTTTGTGAATATCTTGAGGTCCAACAAACATCAACAAGATCCCTTGTCTGTTTCTATAAATAATTATGAGAATGATTTCACATGAAGGGGTCAAGTAGATATAAGTGTTTGATTCTCCTCTTAGTAGGTATTCTTATGGGATACCCTATAGTTAGGGAATTTTCGTCAAACCTTCAGAACCCTTCAATGTCAGTAAGATGAGCTCACTTGAGGGGGCCTTCCGAGGTACCGACTCACCACCTCATGACTTGAATCATGGAGGACCTACCATATTGGCGAGAAGGTCGGATTCATCATAAGGGTCACATTATAATGGTCACATGGCAATGGGCATGTCTCAAGACCTATGTGACAAGGCCATTATAAGGGATTCCATTGTGATTTGAACATAGCCATGTAATCAATCCTCCTAACTAGGGTGGACTTATTATAGTCGAACTAATAACAATAATAATGATACAACTATCTCTCTATCACATTGTTCTTTAACATGTAATAGCACAGTAGAGGTGTGATGGAGTGACATGTTGGGTTTTCTGTATGTTTAGATATGGATATTGATTTTACGTAAAGTATTTAAGTGCCATTGGATATTTAAACACACGCAAGAAGATGAATTGAATAGCATTCACTATTTTAGCAAAAGATGCAAGAAATCAAGAGCTCTTTTATGCATGTATAGATTGCATGAATATGATGTCATTTTCCTCAAAGTAAATCTTGATGTTTTGAGAAAAGGATCCATGGCTTGCATAAGTTTGCATACATACACGCATGTGCATGCATGTGTGTGTGTGTGTGTGCGTGCATGCGTGCGTGCATATGTGCATGTGTGTGCGTGTGCATGTGCGTGTGCATGCGTGCATGCGCGCGTGAGTGTGTGTGTGTGTGTGTGAAGACTTGACAAAACCCCGTTTTATAGTGAAATGAAAACAAATTTGGTAATGGACACAAAGGAGTAAACTACTGTAATTTTTACAAAATTCTCTCAACATGTAGGTGAAACATGCACAAAAAATTCAAGAGGTAGGAAATTTGCAAAAGGTTTGTAGAATTCATGATTGTGTAAACAAGTTTTGCTTTGATAAGTCATATAAGGAATCACTTTTATTGAAGAGGGGAGTTTGCATACCTACCACCATCCAACAAGAGACACATGGTGAAAACCTGCCTAAACCTTAGTTGGGAAGATAGGTATCATAAACACCCCTCCCTTGCAGCTATGTTTGAGGATGATTAGGATGAGTTGGATGCATTAGCAAAGTCTAATGCTAGACTTCATCTTGTAGAGTCATTTTATTTTACAATAGTAAACGAGTAGACTATGGAAGATTTGTGGAAGAAATTATGTGCCACTTATGAGAAGAAAACTACCTTTAATAAAGTTTATCTCATGAAGAGGTTGTTTGAGCTACAAATGAAGGAAGGGGTCTCCATTTCCTCTCACTTGAGTGAATTTAATATTATTTCCAGCCAGCTTCAAGCTCAAAAGCTGAATTTTGATGTGAAGACTAAGGCAATATTCCTCTTGTGTTCATTGCCATCCTCATGGGATATCTTCCGTACAGCTGTCACAGCAACTCTACACCTAGTGGAGTACTAAAGTTTGATGATGTTGTGGGTATCTTGATGGCTAAGGAGATTAGACGAAAGTCTATGATGGCAACAAAAACGATGCATCTTTAAATGTGCAAAGGGGTAGATCACAATTCAAGGGGAAGTCTCAAGAAAGAGGGAAGTCTCGTAGCAAATCTAGGGCATGGAACATTGATTGCTACCATTGTGGCAAGAAGGGCCACATGAAAAAGGATTGCTACAAGCTAAAAAGAGAGCAAAAGGATAAGAAAAAGAATGCAAATTGGGGTGCAAATAAGAAGGAAGAAAGTCTATGGGAGGACAAAGGAAAAGTGAAGATTGAGGAGATCAAGCAGTCACTGATGATAGTGACAATGACATTCTCTTCATGTCTAGTCTACCTGCAGAGTTGCTTACCACTTCATATGATGCATATTCCCAGGATTGTATTTTGGATTCTAGTGCTTCATGCCATGTTATTCCCCATAGGGAATGGTTCTTCACTTATGACAGGGGAAAGGCAGGTTGTGTGCATCTTGGAAATAACTATGCATGTGACATAGTGGAAGTAGGTGACAGAAAGTTTCCTTTTGCAAATGGGTCTGCTTTTGTTTTAAAAAATGTGAGACATGTGCCTAAGCTGACCAAGAGTTTCATTTCAATAGGTTAGCTAGATGATGTTGGTTTTCAAACCACCTTTGGCTTTCAGAGTTGGAAAATTCAGATGGGCTCTATGGTTTTGGCAAGAGGTGCCAAGTGTGGGACATTAGATCCCTTACATGTATCAGGGGTGTCTAATCATGTTGTTGCAATAACCGAGCAACCAAGTACTACTTTGTGGCATTTCTAGTTGGGGCACGAACCAAAATGGAATGAAACGTCTTATGTCATTTGGATTATGTACCACATTTGAGTTTTTTTTTTAATTTTAAAATATCAATCGATCTTAAAAAAGAGAGAAATTTTTTGCAATAGTTGTTGCTTATATTGGGCATCTATGAAAATGATTTCATGAAATCCTTTGTCCAATGTATAACAGCCCTCAACAGAGCAACCCTTAAGTAGGGATTTCAACCATTGTGCCACATCTCCTGCATTAGGCATATCTCTTGGAAAAACAAAACCACGGCTCTTGAGCCAAGCTCATGATCCAGTACATACACAACCTATAATGGTACACTTTTGTTGATGTTTGTTTATATTCCATTTATTTTCTTTTTCTAATAATATTACATTTACATAGGTTGAGTACAATACAGAGCTAAAAAAGCAATTGATAAGATATCCACAAAATTGCCTATAGATCAAAGGAGATAGGCTGAGGGAAAGCAGCGTGTGGTGATTCAAAAGAGAATTGCTGATAGGATGGGAAAGGTGAGACTTGGATTCTTTTACTTTATTACATTTATTTTTAAGTTTTGTAACTAACATGCAATGCTTAGATAGGTTTTAAATTGTATCGACCCTGGTTTGGGTGAGGCTTGCTTGGATAAGTTGTTTGCTTTGCGCTTTGATGGTGCAGACTTCTACGTGACATTGGAGAAATTGCAACTCATAGTAGAGCCTGATTTGAGGTTAGAGAGGAAGATAATTTTTCTTTCATTGTTGGAGGCCACAAAACCAATGAGGGATATGTATTTCATGTTTGTGGGAGATTTGGATTATAGAGGGTGAGCTCTTAAGTAAACTTTTCTAGTAGTATAATCAAGACACAAAATGACAATGGCACTAACCAAGAGAGAGGGAGCAACTATATAATCCCATACTTGTGTTACAAAAGTTGAGAGATTTGGAAGCAAAATTGAAGAAGGTGAGAGAGGGAGACAGCCACACAAGTTTTGGTGGGTGCAAAACACCCTAATCTTCTATGTCATCCATATATATATGTGTTTGAGTATTGTACATAACCGCGGTTAAAGTACAATAGCCTTTAAACCCCACAACCTCCCACTTAAAGGCCAATGTGCCTTTAAGGGAGAACAACCATGGACATACTATCCACCTGCTAAGAAAAATATTGTTCTGCTTGGGAGATGAGCACACAATCTTGGCTACTCCGTCTTGAACCACAATTCACTACTAGATGATTTGGCAATCAACATGTAATTAGATGTGTATTTCATAGCTAAGTTGCATGAAATGCTTCCATCCAGGAAATGTCTGAGACTTGAAATGCCTTTTGTGAAAGCCAAAGGAGTTTCCTATTGTGCTCATGCGTCATGTGCATTCCAAGAATATGACTTGTGGGTCCCAAATCCTTCATGTCAAAGGCCTTATGCAACTTGGCCTTCAATGCATCCAGCTTATAAGTGTTCTTGCTAGCCAATAGCGTATCATCCACATAAAGTGCCAAGAGTATCAGGCTATTATCCTTAGCCCTTTTAGCGTAGAGGCAGTGATCAATCTTACTTCTTCTGAAACATTGGGACCGAATGAAAGCATCAAACTTTTGATACCATTCTCTAGGCACTTGCTTAAGGCCATAGAGACTCTTTTTCAGCTTTCAAACCAAATGCTCTTTGCCCGTTTCTTCAAAACCTTCTAGTTGTACCATGTAAATTTCCTCATGTAGATCCCCAAGCAAGAAAGTTGTCTTGACATCCATCTGCATAAGTTCCATATCCTCTGATGCCACAAGTCTAAGTAGGCATCTAAGTGTGGTCATCACACACCTTCTTTCGTTCTACTTCCATTGTTGAGATCTCTCAATACCACTAGCTTCAATCCATGTTGTCACCTCACCCACGGTTTCGGCACCATTCTATGCTATCCTCACCTATTTCCTCTCCTCTTTCCTTTCTTTTGTTAGATTATAGTCTTCTTCTCTAGCTGCCATGACATGTATCATACACTCTATTTGATGCTCCTACTGTAAGACTGTGAGATCATCATCGACATATGTTCTAGCCCCCTTCAATGTGGCTCTCATACTCATGAAAGTGGACTTGTCCATGGCTATCCTAAATTGGATTATTAATGGCCTTGTCGGTGCATCATCCTTTCCCACTTGCCATGTGGCCTCAAAGGTGAGGTTGACTTGCATTTTGGTCATGATTGCCTTTGCATCTATCATTGAGGTGTCACATTTTGTAGCACATTAAGGGCCTCTTACCAGCACATTAAGGGCTTTGCTGCTTTGTCTTTTCTCCTCCTCTAAGGCATTAGAGATGAAGGCCTTCTTTGGGGCCGATGCATATTTCTTATCCACTTCTTTCCAATCTAGGATCTTCTCTTTCCCCTTTGTTATGTGCTCTGTAAACTCTGCATGTTTACCCTACAATTGGATTGAATAGCAGCCATTTCCTTCTTGAAAGATTCATTTACTATTTTGAGCTCCTCCAGTGCTTTGTTTGTTTTTTCTCCCTGTTGTGCCTGGAGGGATTTGACCTGCTCTTCATTCAAAGGAGGCTATAATTCCCCTTCTTCCCATTGAATGCATGCTTTCAATGCTTCATTCTCAACATTGAGGATGGCAATTTGTCCCTTTAATTCCTTAAGTGAGGCATGGTAGCTAGTTTTTCCCTCAATTATACAAGCCATATCTACTTGCATTTGTTTTAGCTAAGCTTTCCATACCATTTGTACCTCCTGTTTCTGCTTGTTCAAATCCCTCAACATATGATTCTTTAATTTATGCATAGTCTCATCTCCCTTGTTTTCCCCAATCCTTTTTGTAGTGACTCATTTTTTGCATCCTACATTTTGATTATGTCTTTAGTTGCATGTGTACAAGATTTGGCACTTGCATCATCAACTTTTTGTATGTTTTTCCCAATGACAGTATATTTTTGTTGTTTATGCCCTCGTGTCTTCTCATCTAGTGAGTTGTCCATCTTTAAACTTTGAATCCAAGACTATATTTACTACTATGTATGAAAGAACTTTGTTGAGTGTGAATGCATTGTACTTACATTTTCTTATAGGTTCGCAATGCTCCAAAAAGTTCTTAGCTAATCTCTTTCTTGCTATTTGCAAGTGTAGAGGCTCTTAATGGCAAGTTGCTTGGGCAATGTAAGACCAAAGCATAGGGTTGGGTGCGGGATAGGCCCTCAAGGCAAGGCATGCAGCCCACATGGATAGAAGCGGAGTCTAATGTAGACCCACAAAGATGCAATGAGCTAGAGCAGTCCATGAAGGTAGACGGGGGGGTAGAGAACCACCTGGGCCAATGGAGGCAGGGCTTACATAGCCCTATGCTGTGTTTGAAGGTGGGAGGGGAGCCCTTGCTATATACTAGAATAGGATAGGGGGTGCTAGAACACACTGCAAGCAGAGAGAACTCCCTTAAGATGTAGAGGGGGGCTACATTTGTTATCGCAACAGGCAGGGGGAGGTCAATTGGGCTAGCAAAGGAGCTAAAAGGCTAAGGGGTGGGCTGAGGGGCTGAGGGGATAAGGGTGGGATGAGGGCTGAGGGAATAAGGGTTGAGGGGCTCAAAGAGAGAGAGAGAGAGAGAGAGAGAGAGAGAGAGAGAGAGAGAGAGAGAGAGAGAGAGAGAGAGAGAGAGAGAGAGAGATAATATCATATGATATGGTTGTATTAAGGTCTATTGTGAGTGAAGGCTACGAGGTGTAGAAAGGGAGCCCCATGGGAGAAAGTGAGCACATATCGACACACAAAATCACTACACACTTTATTCTAGAGAGGGAGAGCCTTTATGTAGGCAAAGGTTACAAAGTAATGACATCACATGTGATATCATAATAGAGAATCTAGATCCGACTTCTTCTCAATCACCTTTCTTGATTCCCTGAACCTACTTAGGTAGTAACCAACTCCAATCACACTAACTAATCACACCACAAACACACATGCATGTTTATTCATACGACTCCTAGCTTCTAGACTAAAGACACTCCAACCCAAATACATCAATTTGCCCAACATACCTCCCTCAAATTGATGACCTCAAACCTAGAAGTAGTCCGTGGGAAGCTTCAAGATTTGTTCACACTCAGTGACAACATACAAGACCCCAACCTAGAACTCATTCTAGCTACATTAGCAGTAGAGTCATTTAGGCTCGCTAGACCTAACATGACCTCACTCCAAATTTGGTCTATTGGTTTACAACATAGGGGATGGCATCATGAACAGGGATGAGTCCTTAGCCTAAAAGGCCCAATCATGCTCAACAAAGTTGGCCACATCTATGGCCTCAATAGCATCTGTTTCTTCTTCACCTCCATGATGTTCGATAAGATTTGCAAAAAGTCTTTTCTTTGTGTAGCAATCCTTCTCAAAGTGGCTTGGTTTCCCACAAAAATGACACTTCATATTGCTCTCTTCCTTGGACAGGGCCTTCGATGTAGATACCTTGAAAGTCCTCTTAGTAAAGTAGGCTTCCTCATAAGAATAACCTTGTCGTAGCTTGATCTTCTTCTCTTCTTCCAAAACAGACCCAATTATGTCAACCAATTTAGGTGTAGGGAGATTCATCAAAGTTGAGACAATATTTTCATAGTCCTCTTATGGTAGACTTTTTAATAGCACAGCTATGCAAACATCATCATCCATGTCTATTGTAACTACCGCAAGTTGGGTAGTTAAACTCTTCATTCAATTAAGGTGGGCTGGAAGTGGATCCCCCCTTTTTGAATTAAGCTCAAAGAATTGCATCAAGAGACTTATCTTTGAGCTTTTTGTATGAATGCCAAAGAGCTCCTCTAATTCTTCCCATGCTTCGAAAGATGTGTCCTTTCCATCAATGTGATGGATGAAACTCATCACTTAGCCCTAAAGCAATAATGGCAAGAGCTTTCTCATCCTTAGCAATCCATATGGCTTCAGTATCCCTCGTTGAAGGCTTCTTCTCTTTCCCATTCGCAATACTCCAAAGTCCCTTCTTCATAAGGATGAATTTGACTTTTGTCTACCACGTATGGAATGCATTTCCATCAAACTTATCTACTTTAATTGAAGTGCCCATGGTAGGAATATAGGAAGGTCCTACCCTTGAGATTGCTTCTAATCCTTTACAAGAAAACTTGCAGCCATCCTGCAATACTAGGCTAAAATCTTTTGAAGGTTGATTTGAGCGATAAACTGTAATTGATTGTGTGGCTACTTACTATGTTATCGACGAGCATTTCTAGTAGCTCATGAAGATTTTACATTAGTTCTTGGAATCAGCTCATGAGGAACTCTTGGAATCACCTCATGAGGCCTCTCTTTCAACTCGTGGAATCTTTGTGAGTTCATCACAAGGCTGTCTTTTAATAGTGTGATAGTGAGGTGGCTTCTTCAACGAATCATTTGAGTGATATCAAGTCACAATCCAGCCATGAATGTCCGGACAGAGACATATGAATTTCCACCACCATGAACACAAGTGAAGTGCATTGCAAAACTATGCATGACTTAGAAAGCACATTAGAGAGTTGGTTGGGATGGAAACAGATTGCTAAGAGTATATATCTGGTAGAGAATTCCTACAATAGCAAGAAATAATACTGGAAAGAGAGCCGACACTCTTGAATGTTCATACACTGCTAACTCTTGAACAGTGATACGCTAGGACTTCTCAGGAGTTTCATGTTGTAGAGAAACATCAAATGTTATTGTAGAGAAGCTAAGAGTGGTTACCAACATTGTTTGTTGCGATCAAGATTGTTGTCAAATACTCCAATTGCAAACAAATCGACAGGCTGCTTATCTTTGAGACATCATATCCAAGTCTAGCAATGACACTGTATCCAATGCAAGAGTTATTTGAAGATATAGCTCAACATCTAGAGCAGCCTTGTGTGGAAGTGAAACAAAGGTAGATTGAGCATTCTAGAACAAAATACTACAACAAAGGCTCCAAAGGAATGGCAGCAACGCTCTACAGCAAAGGCTCCAAAGGAATGGCAGTAGTAGCAGCAAAGCTCAGGTGGTGAAGACTTCCAAATAATAGAACATAGCTAGGAGGAAACGTCATAGCAGAGCTAGCTATAGAATTAGCAAATAATTAGCAGTAGCAACCAACGAATATAGCTAGTGAAGCAAACATATGGCTCTATACCAATTGAATTAGCAAAGAATTAGTAGAGCCAGCAACCAACGAATATAGCTAGTGAAGCAAACATATGGCTCTAATACCAATTGAAGGCTACAGGGTGTAGAAAGGGAGTGCCATGGGAGAAAGTGACCACATATAGACACACAAAATCACTATATACTTTATTCCAGAGAGGGAGAGCCTTTATGTAATCAAAGGTTACAAAGTAATGACATCACATGTGATATCATAATAGAGAATCTAGATACGACTTCTCAATCACCTTCCTTGATTCCCTCAACCTACTTAGGTGGTAACCAACTCTAATCACACCACAAACACACATGCATGTTTATTCATACGACTCCTAGCCTCCAGACTAAAGACACTCCAACCCAAATTTGCCAACAGTGAGAACCTTTAGGATCTATGGGACTGGTGATCACTATCAACTAATAGTGATCCCTTACATCCAATGAAAGAAAAATATGACAACACTTTATGTAGTGAGTACATGTTGGGCTAGCTCGTGTGCTAGTCCCAATAGCTTGTTATGATTTTCCAAAACCTCTTTCAAGCCACTCCCTAGTTTTTGGCTAGCTGCTCTAGCAGATTTTTAAGAATCTCTCTATTGTCCTTATATCCTTCTTTGATGTTAGCGTATGCACTACATCTAAGGAGTACATGCTACTCATTTTCTACCTCCCATGTTGGGCAATTTTGTAGGTCCTTTCTTCTCTGGGTGCCCTAGATCTTGCGCACCAACCTCTCTCCACCTCAAGATCACGTGAGCTAGTTTTGATTTTATAAATTAGCTATCTTATGGATATTGATATGTCTTCCTTCAGTTATTTTTACATTTTATAAATGTCCAGCAAGTTTTCCTGTTTGTTGAACTACATTTTTGTCCTTGGGTCTAGCCATAGTTTTTGTAGCATTCTATACATCATTACCTCTCTGATTTTACATGCATCTTTGAGTATTTCAGCAACGATTATACCCAAATATTCCATCCTCACCATGCTACCATCCCATGATTTGTGTAGCTTCCATCGCCTTGTGTGGTACCCCATTGATGCCCATCTTCTTAATTTTGTTGAGGCAAGTCATGAATGGACATAATGCTTCCACGTCTAGAAGTACCATTCCTATTTTGACTAGTAGGATGGGGTAGGGTATCTATGCCTTTCCCCTTGACTCCCCTATTAGGAAACGTTTGTGCTTTTTTTTTTTTCAAAAATAAAAAACGGAATAGCCACTTAGAAAACAGGTACTTGGAAAATGGCTTTTTTTTCCCAAGAAAAATGGTTTTTTCTAGAAAATAGGTTTTGCATAATAGTTTCTTTTTCCCACCCTAGGCAATGGCTGTAGCAGCGAACTTGTCCTCGATTTCTCAATTTTGCAATGGATCTTCATCTTTAGGATCTGTTATCGGTGTGTATCAAACCAGTACATTCCCATACGTTAGTCTGAATTCTCCCATAGTCCACACTGTACTAATTTTCCATCAAAAAGCTTTCTCATTCTTGTTAAAGTATTGATCAATAGTGGTAGTTATCCCAAGTAGCAGTGTTATCCAAGGATCTTTAACGTTGATCTGCACTTCATTGCCATCTTCTATTTTGATTGTTGCAACCATATGATTGATGATTTTGGGCTCGACACGATGTTTACAGTGAGTACAAGCGTTCTTTCCTATTTGTTGCAACCTTCAATAAACAACATTCTTTGTACCGACAGGCGTGAAGCCCGTTAGGTAGGCGTAAAGCCCATTTGGCACGCATAAAGCCTGTTTGGTTGGCAAAATGCTTTTTTGGTGGGCAAACAACACTTTCAACAAAGTTTTTTTTTTTTTCAAAAATAAAAAATGGAACAGCCACTTGGAAAACAGGTACCTGGAAAATGCCTTTTTTTCCCCAGGAAAAATGGCCTTTTCAAAAAAATAGGTTTTGAATAACAGTTTCTTTTTCCCACCCTAGGCAACGGCTTTAGCAGCTAACTTGTCCTCGATTTCTCAATTTTGCAACAGATCTTCATCTTCAGGATCTATTATTGGTGTGTATCAAACTAGTACATTCCCATACGTTAGTCCGAATTCTCCCATAGTCCGCACTGTACTAATTTTCCATAAAAAAGCCTTCTCGTTCTTGCTTTAGTATTGATCAATAGTGGTAGTTATCCCAAGTAGCACTGTTATCCAAGGATCTTTAATGTTGACCTGCACTCAATTGCCATCTTCTATTTTGATTGTTGCAACCATATGATTGATGATTTTGGGATCAACACGATGTTTGCAATGAGTATAGTTGTAAGTGTTCTTTCCTATTTGTTGCAACCCAGCTTGCATCTTGCAAAGTGCACAAGCAATGTAGAATGGCCAAGCGGTTTGGATGAACGTTAATTCACCGTCACAAATCTCCACAAGGATCAATGTTTCAGTAAATGGAATGCTGATTGATAATAACAATTAGGAGTAAAAAACACATGTACTATACTCTACATCGCTCACTGAGTCAACATTACTCTCTTGGATTTGGTAATATTCAAATACTTATGTAAGCCTCTTCATGGTGTCTTGATTGATCGCTTGCACTGCTATTGAGTAGGTAGCAAACTGTAGGTGCTTCCTAGTCATGTATCTTCCAATTGTTGCATTCTTAATCACATATATAGTGGGATGGCCTTTGTTTAGTGCACACAACATCTCGTCCTTGATGTGCTCATGTTCACTGTAGAATGCCAACTGCACAAAGAAGGCAAAGAATGCACAACAATAATAGTATTAGTCATAGCCTCGGTCACAATTGGAAAACAGGCATGACTACAAGGCTACTTACAATTGAGCAGCCATCTGAACCCGCTCCATCAGCCACCTTTAAGAAACAGTTTGAGAATCTTTTGCGCGTATGTATTCTAGCATCTTCCAAAACCACAACCGCAATGTTGCCAGTTGGATATGTTTTCGGGCTTTGTAATAACTTTGCTATGGTTGTGTTATCATAGAAATTTAATTGGATTTTAGGGACTGGCAATACTGTGAAAACTATACTTACTGTCACTTTTAATGTCAACTCAAAATCCCCTCTATCAAATTCTAGCTTTTTCTTCGAAATCCCAAAGTTCTTGATTCTCACGTAGTTACCAAGCTTGATTATCTCCTCGTGTTTTTCAATCAACTCTTTATCAAGTTGCAATGCGATCATTGTGAGGCTACCTATATTAGTCAAGTCTACTCTTATGTTTGGGTAGGATGAATTTCTCTTCCTATCATAAGTGCCGTAAATGGTTTAAAATCAAACCCTCAAAGAGAATCTTTTGCATGCTTGGAATCATATCCTTTATCATTACCACTTGCAATTCAGATGCGTCTCTTTTCTATGCCTTATTATTACTTGTGATAGCGCGATTGTTTTCTAGCCTGACATTGGATGCCTTGATGGTTGAAGCCAATGAAGATTCCTTCTCAGTGCTGGTTCCTGGTCTTTTATCTAATGTAGTTGACTTTTTTTTTAATGCTTTACCTGCAACATATTAAATTTCAGGGTGGCCATTAAAAAAAAAAACACCTTCAATGAATGCACCCCTATTCTAGAAGATGTGATTTTAAAAATAGGGTCTTTTAAGGCTCTATTTTGATTGGGGAATTTTGTTAGGTAGTGCTTTGATGATATAGTGAAGCATTGTAAGGAGGGGGGGGGGGGGGGGGCGGGGGGGGGGAGAGGTTGAGAAACGGCTTAAAAGCCATTGTGGGCCTGACAATGTAGAAAAAGAAGAGTAAATTTGAAGCATCAATAACTTTAAACATTCACTGAAAGCATGTACAAGAGAAATACATAGTTCAAAGGTACAGTACTCCAAACAACCAGATGATGTAACAGTATCAGCGACTAAATTAGAATGCCTTTAATCATAAACTAAGTTGAGCCTATTACAAAGCTCCATCCCTTGCTCATAGTCGTTGTCCCTACAAATAGTAGCACCTAGTGCATTATTGCCACTTGTTTGCTTTAGTTGTTTGCATTATTGCCACTTGTTTGTTTCAGTTGCACCTTTTCCAAGGAAATCATATCAATCAATGGACTCATGTACGGGTAGCGTTGTCGATGTATGGTCCCTTTGACTAATTTCCACACAAGTTCAATCGACTTCGAGTCGACGCCATAGATTGGCATTGGACTTTCTTGTTGTAAACCCATATATAGCAATGTATTAGTTATCCACTCTATTTTTGGATGCCATTAAGAGACCGTGTGAGTAGCAATCTATTTTATTAATCACAATCTCCTCTTGTAAACCACACAACCAACTAAAAACACCCCTAGCCAATGTACAAAAATAGCCGAACAACGACTGGTATGACATTGGGTCTCCCAACCATGAAATACTGCTATGTACTTCAACAACAGTAATACCCCGGTAATAGACCCATCGTATGTCAGTCCAAGCTAACTTGTCTTCTAGATGTAAAGGATTGCATGGCGTGCAATAACCCAGTGTTTTGGTGTAGGCACATCCTTAAATATCATAAGCAAAAAGGCATAATAAAGTAAATCATGCCTACATAAAAAACCCAACCGTGCCTGCTTCTCCAACATGGCTATATAATGTTTACATTTTATGCCATCCAAATCCAAAGACCGCACAAAGTCTTCTATGTCATCCTTGGGCATGATCTGGGAATATCTACCTTCATTAGACCATCGTACTATAATGTTCAGGAACTTAAGTTATCATAATCTCTCAACCCTTCAATCTAGCTTTTGAGCTGGTATTGGAGCCCATATAAGTGTTTGATTGTTGTGGCTATTAAATAACACACATATTTGATAGTTAGAATACTGACAACTGAGCCACTCCTCCTAGTATAAAGATTTTTCACAGTTGGACTCTGGATGAAATCGTTATGTAGTAATAAATCTGTGAAAGATGTCCCTTTAGGGGCCTTGACTAAGTGCATGATAATTTTTTGCAGGGTGGATAGAGCAATCAATAGCCAAATAAATGCCAACTTCTTTTGCATCCTTGTGTTATCAAAAAAGCGCTCGGCAATTTGTTTCCTTGAAATAGAGTAGAATGCTAATTCTTTGGACTAGCCATCACACTTGCAACTACAAACAAAAAAGTGTACATTCCCTTTAATACACAGGAATATAACGTAACTAGTGTGATAACTACAGATAGATTCAGTGTCCTTTCAACTTGGAAGAAGATAGAATTGATATCTATCTGTTGTGTGTGTGTGTGTGTGTGTGTGTGTGTGTGTGTGTGTGTGTGTGTGTATACGTGTACAGTACCCCCAACTCTCACAATAAGCTCATAAAGGCAAGAGAGCAATGTTATTGTACTACACAATGAGCAGCTAAAGAGTTGCAACATCGTATATGAAAAATTATTTGTTATGGCATTCTCTCATTCTCTCTATTTTTAAATGAGTCCAATAGAATAAAGCAAGGTAACAATGAAACAATCACATGTAAAAATTTAAGCAGGGCTGCATTGCAATGTGCTTTCTTCACTGGCTGCATACAGCTACTAGGAATAATATCTCGTGACGACCCTCTTATTTGTTGAGTGTGTGCAATAGAATAGAACAAGGTAGCTATGGTAAAACATCATCTAACATCATACATAAAAATTAAAGCATGGCTACATTGCAATCCACTTCCACAATTGGCCGCATTCAACCACTAGGATCGATGCATTGAGAGGAAAACAATTGACAAGCAACATCGAGAGACATTAGCCTACTAGGATCTTCCTTAAGCATGCCTTTTGATATGTGCTTAATTGGACTAATATTGGTTTCCTAGTGACTGTGGCGTGGTGAAACCTTAAACCGTGGCATGTTGCCCTGCACATAGAACTACATTTACAAAGCCTTGATAGTATCCAACATATCTATCGCAGCTATCCAAGCTCTGAGAACATTGTATTGATAGAAGTTGCGCTCAACCTGGCACCTGTACCCATCGACACATCCGACTCGATATGTGCTCCTATTGGGTCATTTTTTTGCTTGGCCAATGCAATTAGCTTAGTTTGAGTTAATTGTGCCTTCCTCTTTACCCATGGCTCCTCCCAAATTTCTTGCTTTTTGATTGAAAGTGTAATTCTTCTAGAAATTTTGGCATGGCACTTAATGTTTCCTATAATTTTCATGATTCTTCTACCTATCTCTAATGACCACACATCATGCGCTATTTTTTCTAGTTAAGCATGGATGGACAGCACATCCTCTCGGTCGCTAACTTTTTCCATGATGACTTTCTTGAAGGGATCTAATAATTTGTCATCAAGACCAATAGTCTGAATCGTGCTTGCATCCATTTCTAAAATGGCTAGGATCACCTCCTGTTGTATATAGCTATATAGTTTTTTCCATTCTCTTGTTTCATTCCCATTTCCCATACCTACACATTAATTGCATCATGAATCTAATACCTCAAAGATTCGTTGAACAACACTTCAAAACAAAGCAAATAAACCAACCCCCTTATACCCTCGGCATTTCAACACATTCCCTCACTCATTCACTGCTTTAAAAAAAAAAAACAGATAGAATTCCACACTCCTCCGAGATAACGCGACAATTACGTAAATCAAATTATAGAACTTCCAAGAACAATATCCATAAAAACCGATGTGGATTAAAAAGAAAGATAAAGGGGTAAGGAGAAGGAAATATAATTTTGCCATACACAATCAAAGCTAGGGGATGTAGTGCCAAAAAAGCGTAGGAAACACCGTTTAAGATGAAAGGACATTGTGCTTTGATTTAAAAAGGACATATAGAAGCAGTACATTAATGTTGGAATCCTATTACTTTTGCATATTTCCCTTTGTGGTAAAAAATTCCTAAAAAACTTCCCACTCAACTCAATCCTAAAGCACCGTCTCTAAGAGAGCCTGTGCTAATAATTCTTGTAGGGGAGCACTTTTTTGAAGCGTGGTACAACAAAAAAAAGAAGAGATGGGAGTGGATTGCTTTTTGTGAATATATTTTGAATAATAATAATAATGATAATAGAATACTGTAGCACTGCCAGTCTGCGCCAACTTCCTTCTCCTCCAAAAGCACCCATCTGCCTTCCTTGCGCCAGCTACCTTTGCATCCTTCCTTAAGCCAACTTCATCTTGTCCCAAAAGCACCTTAAGCCAGCTACCTCTTTGCTTTCCCTCCCTCTCAATTTCATCCTTCCCTTTTTCTCCGTTTCCGTTTCCTCAAGGCTCAATATGAGCCCTCCCAATGGGGAAGACGTTGATTCGTTCCCTGATAGCGACTCCGAGCAGGACGATTGCACATCCGTCGACCTTGACGGCTGCAGCGATGAATTCGCTCAATCGCCCAGCTCATGGCGTGATTCTACTCCGGAGTGGCCCTGTTCATATAGGTGGGTTTTCCTTACCCAGTTGAAATTACCCGAAAATTTGGGCGTGGGCGTTGTTAATATGCTTTTGAAGTATCGAAAGGTATTTCTATGTTCATGTGCAGGCAATCAATGGACGCTTATGGCCTCTATCCGCCGATTTATTCCCTGAGCTCTGGTCTACTGACCAGTTTCCCATCATTGAGTAATGTATTTAACAGAAAGAGATGAATTCTGCCGGTGTTCTGGAACGTGTGCCTCATGAGTGGTTGGCGACTACTCCTCCTTTGCTTCATGGCTACGACGAGCAGCTTCCTTCTCACTCTAGTGTAAAGGATCTGAAACAATTGACGCAAGTAGAAAACGAAAGACCTGCAAAAACGACTACGCAGTCCGGCGAAGAAGGTTGCGGCTTCTGGCAGACCGTACTCAATGGTAAATAACGCTCTCTCGTCCCTCTTATTGATAACAAAGTTGTTCCTGCGATGCGATTTGTAGCAGGAATTATAATTTCAATCCAATTCACCAATTAAAGTATGTGGCTCTCGTCCACAGCAAAAAAGGAGTTGTAAGTCTGGAAAAAGTGTGGTACAATGCTTTAACGATTGACGTATGTTATAAGTCTGGAAAAAGCCTCTTTGTGAATTCGTGAATTGCCCAAAGAGAGGTAAGGGGGGGTGCTGGAGTCTTAGTCCTTTACCCAAAGGAGACCTGCAGGAACGCGGCGGGGTGGCTGATAGGTGTGCGATTGTCAGTTGAGGATTCTGAGTTTGGGGTAGCGAGTGTCTATGCCCCGAACAACTATATGCAGAGACTGGGTGCTGGCGAGCCCTGTGTAGGGAGTTGGTTGGAGACAATTGGCTGCTAGGTGGTGACTAGAACTCAACGGAGGATTCCCCTTGACAGATCCCATGGTGGTGCCTTGATCTCTGGTGGGGAGCGTGAGTCGTGGGAGGAACTGTGTCTCCAACTTTGTCTGATTGACTTCAGAAGGCCTATCCAACTTCACTTGGAATAATAGGAGACGGGGTGACGAGTTTAGGGCCGGTTCTATATTTCACGCGAAGCTTCGTGGATCGAAGTCCGCTCTCTCCGACCACTCCCCCCTCTTCGTTAAGTTCCATATCCCCAGTAAAGTTGAAAGGTCGAAAGATATCCCATTTAAGTTTGACAAAGCGCTTTCTTGAATCTAAGGGAGGGTTCAGACTAGGCCGACAGACACGGCTAGTGTGAAGAGAATGGAAGCCGTGTCTGCCCGACCGACAAAACTTATATTAAATAGGATATATCTAGAATAAGCAACGTTGATTGGCTTGATGGTGATGCATTCAAGGTTTGGCGCCTTGGCGTGGGTTCAACTCCCAATTATGCTCTTTCGTGGCCTTTTCCTTCCGCCGCCCATCTAATGGGAGACCTTCATCCCACGGATAAGTTTTTTTTGTTACCATGTTCGAGCGTGCGTATACTATTGGTCCAAGGGTAAGGGCGCCCCTGCACATTGCATTTTCATTCATGGCCGTCGGCTTAGTCTGAACCCTACTTAAGCCGTTTTGTAGGATGGTTCGGAAGAAGTGGCGGCAAGCGACGATGGAAGGCGTGAGAGACCCCTGCCATAGGTGGGATGTGGCCGTCAGAACTGTGTTGCGCTACATTAAGGAAGTGGACCATGAATCTAGGTTGGGAAGAAGAAGTTATGGTTAGCCACCGTCTCCGTCTCGCCGAAGGATCTGTTCATGAGTACCCTGTTGGTGAAAGCACACATTGCCTGGCATGATTGGGAGCTACAGGAAGTTGACCAAGCGCACATCAACAACAGACAACTGTGGCTAGCCCAAGGCGACTGCCCCTCCAAAGTTTTCTTTCACGCCCTCAAAAATAACTACCTAAGGGACAAAGTTGAGGATGCCCAAGGTAATGTTCAGACTGAATTTTGGCACATTGCGGCCATGTTTCATCGAGAACTGAGCGCGCTTGTGGGTGCAGAAGCGGTTTAAGAGGCTGACGAGGGGGATTCCATTAATGAAGCTCTTGCCGGGGTGGACTCGCGGGTGTCAAACTACTACAAGACTCACATAGTCACAAGAAACGTTTCGTTTGTTTCATTGTTTCAATAAGTTTTGTTTCGTTTCGTTTCGGCTTTTCGTACGAAATGGATAGGTTTCGAATTGATACTTAATATAAACCCTTATAGGGACAAAAAGATATGTTATATTTAAGTTAGAGTGAACAAAGAGAAATATAAGTCAAGATAATAAAAGAAAATTGAAAACATAAACACCTTGGATTCTAGAAAAAACGGGGCAAAAACGCTTATTTTGATTTGGGCAAAACAAAGGTTTCGTTGAGAGCGTTTTGTCCTATTTCGAAACATTTCGTCTATTTCGCGTTTCAAGGTTTCGAACAGGATGAAACAGGTTTTCATGTGACTATGTACAAGAGCCGCCTCGATAGGCTTTTCGACCTTAAGGAGCTAGAGGAAGCCTTAAATGCCTTGGCAGATGACAAGTCCCCTGGTCCAGACGGGTTGAATGAGGACGTGTTAGGACCGGATCTCACTGAGATGGCTAATGCAACGGTCGAAACAGGTACTCTGATGGAGGATGTAAATGCCAGGCTCTTGAAACTCTTCCCCAAAAGACAGAGCAGGATCAAAGTGGGAGATTGGAGGCCAATAACGATGCTGAACACCTCGTACAAGGTCATTGCCAAGGCGATGGCTCTCAGGATTAGAGACTTATGCGGGGCAGTGGTGGTCGATGTGGATCGTGCAATGGCTACCGGGCAAAAAATGTTGGTTTTTGGCCTAGATATGGATAAAGCTTATGACAGAGTCCGTTGAGACTTCATCCTCACGGTGATGGCTAGGCTGGGCTTTGGGCCTGGATTCTTGCAGAAGGTACACTATCTGTTTGGCAATGCCTCAGCGGAGGAGCAGTTGGAAATTAGAGGCTAAGGAGATCTATCTGCCAAGGCTATCTGTTGGCGCCCCTCCTGTATGTGATCTACACGGTTCCTCTTATGGCCATGCTCAAAACCAAGGTGGCCTGTGGTGAGATCAATGACCTTATTCTACCTTTTAGAGAGCAATTCTCCCACCAGCTCTTTGTGGACGACACTGTAGTGATGATTCAAGAGGACAGGGAAAGCACAAACAGCCTCATGGATGCTATAAAGGTCTTCTCTAGAGCCTCGAGCTCTAAGTGTAGCTTCAACAAGTCCTTCCTTCTTCATTCGAACCTAAACCCCACATCGGATTGGGTGATTGAGATTGGGGCAAAGGTGGTCCTTAGGGAAAAAAATCATAAGGTACCTGGGGGCACCGCTCGGTCTCGACCTCTCCCTCAAACGACGGTTCCTCTGGTTCAAAGATAAGATCAAAGCGAAACTCAGGAGCTGGGATGGGGTGTGCCTAAGCTGGAATGTCCGCTGCTTGGTGATCCAACATGTAATGACATCATTGGTTACCTATCTGGGCTTGCTGTGGCATTTCAAAAAGACACCCTGACTGGAAATTGAGGCCCTCTTCCATGCATTCCTCTGGGCTGAGGACTAGGGCAAGAAGAAGATGCACTACCGTTGGGTCTTGACCTCTCCCTCAAATGACGGTTCCTCTGGTTCAAAGATAAGATCAAAGCGAAACTTAGGAGCTGGGATGGGGTGTGCCTAAGCTAGAATGCCCGCTGCTTGGTGATCCAACATGTAATGACATCGTCAGTTACCTATCTCGCCTTGCTGTGGCATTTCAAAAAGACACATTGGCTGGAAATTGAGGCCCTCTTCCATGCGTTCCTCTGGGCTAACGACTAGGCAAGAAGAAGATGCACTATATCCTGTGGGAGCAGCTGAAAGCTCTTAAGATGAAGGGAGGGGGTAGGTTTGCTAGATTTAAGGACTAGGAATCTCGGCCTAGTGGGCAAACTCCTCGCTTGGCTGTTCCTTAGGCCAACTCCGTGGGTCAACACTGCTAAGGCGAAGCTCACTGAATCGAAAGGAAAAAGGGCAGGTCTATCGTGGTATGACAAGCTCCTCTTCGCCTTCCCTGTAACTGTTACCGGTTCCGATATTCTGGCTAGCCTTGTTTCAGCGTGGAAGGCTTGTGTTGAGCAATTGTGCTGGAAAGGTAGAGATGGTTTGAGAGAGGATGGCAGTCTGGGAGAGTCAATCTGGTGGAGCAAGGCCACGGCCAAGGAGATGCGTTTGCATGGCATCATATGAGGCAGGCACACAATCTCTTCAAGAAAGGAATGGCCACGTGGGCAGACGTTTGGGACCCCACCAAAGCTGACTGGAAATTAATCAATGTGCTGCGCGAAGAGTTCCACATTACGGACGGTGGATCTGATCTGGTCAAGGCGATCCTCAAAAGAATCCCGAAGGGCTAGCCAAGTAACCCGATTCTCGCAAAGGATCGTATTGACAGTCAATGGAGAATCGGGAAAACCCCCCTGAGCAAAATCTCAACGTAACTAATCTATAGGCATCTTCATCAGATGCAAAATGCGACTCCTTGGCTAAACAAAGTTTGGGGATTAAGAACGGGCCATGCGTGGTGGAGGATAAGGCTCACTAAAATTTGGAAGGGTTGCTAGGTGGATAATGCCATATTTCTAATGTGGAAGATTCTTAGCCAGTGTGGCTGCCTGTCAAGGCTAAGATAGCCAAGAGGGTAGTCGTGGACTCGGGGTGTGGGGTCTGTGGCAACGCGATGGAGGGTGTGAGGCACTTTTTTTGGAAATGCCTAGTAGCCAGAGAAGTGTGGCACAGGATCCAAGTAGCAGTTCGTAGCTTGGGTCTTATGTCCAAGTTCATGATGGGACATCAGTGGCAGATCCCTCTTCTAGGTGAGACCTCAAGGATGCCCTCTACACTGGCCATTGTGAGTTGGCCATACACGAGGGTAGCGGCCTTGCTGGCAATCTGGGAAGTCCATAATGGCAATGTTTTTAGCCACAAAGTTCAGTTAGGGTTTAGAACCACAGCCATAGTTGCAATTGCTAAGACATTTCTCAAGGACTTTGGTCGTATCCTCGATAGTACTGAGCCAGTGGTGAGCCACACCCTATTCCCCATCAATGCTAATCTATGGATGGTCTAGGTCAATCTAGCTATTAGCAACGTAGGCCTCTTTAGGCCAAGTTTTGTACTGGTCCCTTCTTTTTTTGAGGGTTGACCACCCTCAATATATTCGACAATTTTACCCCCAAACCAAAAAAAAAAGTCTTGCTCGGTATGATGCTTTAACAATTGACGTAAACTATACACTAGTTTGCTGGCCCATCTTGCACTTTCTATCTCTCTCCACAAGGGAACCTCTCAAATTGGAGTCCACCTAATTGTCTTTATGACTCAGTCTTGCTCTTAGCAACATGTTGATCCTGATGCCTCCAATTGCACCAATGAGGGCATGGCAACATGCCCACTGACAAGCCTAATGCACTAAGGAAGTCTAAACACCAATAGACACAGATGCACACAATGCAATGAACCAATGTATTGCACATAGAACTTCGATCATACAATAGACCTTATAGTTCTCATTCACGTGATCCTCCCCGATAATCGGATCATGCACTACAATTGTGTCACCCAAATGCGTTGGTGTACACCCAACACATGCACTTCATTAGTGCCAGGGTTGTGGATGACTTGCCAATGCCCCCCCTCAAACGCGACCACAGGTGATTCTTGATTGTTTATGCGACATCTTGTGGAGAAGAGGGTGATACGTGAACCTTCATTTGTTTATGTAACACCTTGTGGAGAAGAGGATGACGTGCCCAATAGCGATCGAAGAAGTTAAAAGTGAGGTCGAGGAAGAGGCTTGGTCAAATGATTTGTAGGCATCTATTCAGCAGGAAGATACTAAACATGGAGAATACCATCACGAACAAGATCTCACAAATAATGGTAATGCGCTTGGTACGAGAGTGAAGGATGGGGTTCTTGGTGAGGGCTATAGTACTCTAATTGTCACACCAGAGTAAAGTAGGTTCATCTGAGGGCAATTGAGAGATGTCATGGAGTAATCTGCGTGACCAAATAACTTCTCTAGAAGCAACAGAAGTGGCAATGTACTCAGCCTTCGTAGAAGATAAGGCCATAACCTTTTGAGGTTTACTAAACCAACTCACTATAGTACCATGGAGAAGGAAACACCAACTAGTAATAGAGCATCCCGTATGAACATCAGTACCCCAATTGGCATCCGAATATGCATGAAGCTCAAGAGTGGAAGATGATTGTTGTTTGAACAACAAACCATGCATGGGGGTGCCAGATAAATAGCACAGTACCCTCGTTAGAAGTCGCCAGTGGACGGGAGAAGGCCTGGAATTGAATGGGGAAAGAGAAATCACTGCAAAGGCTATGTCAGGTCTACAACAGACCGTGGTATAAATGAGACTTCCCACTAGACTATGATAAGGAAAGGGTGGTGATTCAGATCCGGAGGAAGGAGAATTAAGAAGGGAAATGGAACTGGGATCCATTGGAGTGGCTACTGGTTTGCATTGTATCATATAATATTTGGAGAGGAGATCCCAAACATATTTGTGCTGTGATAGATGGAGGGTGCCAGCCGCATGATCTCTGAGAATTTCCATACCCAGACAATAGCCAAGCTCACCTAGATCGACCTTGAGCTAAGAGCAGTTTTCACTTGATGCATTGCTTGGACATCATTGGCAATAAGATAATGTCATCAACATACAATGTGAGCAAAATTATAACGGCTGAATGGCGTAGAATGTAAAGATTCAAATTTGCAGCAGCAGAGGAGACAAAACCATAACCATGAAGAAAAGTGTCAATCTTTTGAAACCATGAACTAGATGCTTGCTTTAGACTTAAGTAATCAACACACAAGATGTGGATGAGCTGAATCCTCATAGCCAGGCAGTTGAACCATATAGATTTCTTCTTGAATTTCTCCATGCAAAAAGGCGGTCTTGACATCCATTTGATGAATGTCAAGATCAGCCTGTGTGGCAAATGCGAGCAAAACTCAAATAGTCGTTATCTTGACAACTGGTGAAAAGGTCTCAAAATAATCCAGACCAAAAATCTGAGAGTACCCTTTTGCAACGACGAGGTGAGCCTTATACTTAGATAAAGAGCCATTTGCATGAAATTTTTGCTTTTATACCCATATACAAGAAATAGGTGATCAGGAAGGAGGTAAGTCAGTGAGCTTCCATGTAGAATTTTGAATCAAGGAGGCATATTCCCTCATCCATGGCCTGTTTCCATTGAGATCCTTTGGGACCATCAAGTGCATCCAAATGATTGGCAGGTTCTGGTCCAATATCTGTGCGATAATAAGCTTATGCTTGAAAGTAGGGACATTTTGCAGCATAGTAATTTCATGCATTTTCAATTACCTTTGCAAAAGGCTTTCGAGATCTGGGTGGAAGCACCCGAATTGGAGATTCACTCGGCTCCATGGGATCTTCGAGTTCACGATAGACGTCCTCATAGATATCACGGTCAGTATTTGAAGAAAAAGGATCAACTTCTTGAGAAATAGAATCTGAGGGTGTGGGAGGAATTTTCATGATTATCTGCAGATAAATCATTGTTGTTGTGGACTAGAGGAACATTGTTTGATGCAGCCGGTAAAGATAGATCATCATCTTGTAAATCAGAGATGTCGGGCAGATCGTTCTCTCCAATAAGTTGAACATCTTGTAATAAATCCTTTGAGTCATCACCATGGGCAATCAAAGCTAGAGAATTGTGAAGGATCATGAATGGTACCCGAAAATATATCTTCATGAAATAGCTTACGATCATTTATGAAAAAATTGGATTCCATAATTTACACCCACAGCAATCTTGAAGATACCCAACAAAGATGACCTTTAGGCTGCGTACATCGAATTTGGAACATTGAGAAACTGGAATCTTTGCAAACGCTTGGAATTCACAAATGAAGGAGACATCGGGATTTGTACCATACCATTGCTCATATGGGGTTGATTCAGACAATGCAGCCGTAGGCAGTCGATTTTGGACAAATATGGCCGTGTGGACTGCTTCTGCCCAGAATGTAGGATCAAGATGGCTTTCTGCCAACACTGTTCTAGCTGCATTATTTGATGTTTGATTCTTTCTCTCGGCTACCCCATTTAATTGTGGCGTGTATGGAACAGTGAGTTGCCTCCGGATACATTCCTCATGACAATACACTTGAAATTCATGACTCAGATATTCTCCTCCCCATTGTCTGAGGGCAATGCTTTCATATTGTGACCTAGCTGTCGCTCTGCTGCACTTTTATACTATCAAAAGCATTGGAAGGCTTCTGATTTACTTTTCAAGAAATAGACCTCAGTCCATCAATAAAAGTCATATAATATCTGCTTCCTCCCTTTGAGGCAATCAGCATCGGGCCACACAAATCAGAGTGAATCAATGCAAGAAGGTCTCATGACCGAGGAGCTTGCCTTTGGAAACTACTACGTGAATGTTTCAAGAACACATGGATCACACGTACCTAGCTTGGGATTCTTAACCAGATTCAAGCCATGAACATGATTATGATAATGCATGTATTTGATTACCTTGACGTTGACGTGGGCGAGGCGCTTGTGCCACAAATCAGTATTGCTGACACTGGTCACTAGAAGTATGACATTCTTGATCGCAATTGCATCTGCCAACAGGTACAAAGTATAGAACAGTGAGTTGCCTCCGGATACATTCCTCATGACAATACACTTGAAATTCATGACTCAGATATTCTCCTCCCCATTGTCTGAGGGCAATGCTTTCATATTGTGACCTAGCTGTCGCTCCGCTGCACTTTTGCATCATCGATAAAAGTCATATAATGTCTGCTTCCTCCCTTTGAGGCAATCAGCATCGGGCCACACAAATCAGAGTGAATCAATGCAAGAAGGTCTCATGACCGAGGAGCTTGCCTTTGGAAACTACTACGTGAATGTTTCAAGAACACATGGATCACACGTACCTAGCTTGGGATTCTTAACCAGATTCAAGCCATGAACATTATTATGATAATGCATGTATTTGATTACCTTGAAGTTGAAGTGGGCGAGGCGCTTGTGCCACAAATCAGTATTGCTGACACTGGTCACTAGAAGTATGACATTCTTGATCCCAATTGCATCTGCCAACAGGTACAAAGAATGACGGCAAACTCGCTTGGCCACCACGAGCTCCTTGGTTTCCTCATGACGTATGAAGCATTCCTTAGCTGTGAATTCTACACTCATGCCCATATCAGTAGTAGATTATCAACCATTTGAACTTTGGAGTGATGACAAGAGACTTGTACTTCTTGCATATGAGGCTTATTTGTTGGCACATTGTACGTGGAGGACCCGTTTGTGAGTTCTTTCACTTGTTTCTCTAGATCAGGATGTTTCCTGCTACACTCAAATTCAAAATGCCCTTCGATGCCGCAGTATCTGCACTTGCCCTTGCATCGATTCATTTGAGGACCAGCTGGAGCTTTCTGCACAGTATGGGACACCAGGCCTTGATCTCGTGAACATGCCCGCATGCAATTCAGGTCTTTGTGGTGTGTAAGAAACCAGCGCATGTTCGCTAGTTGTAGTTGGCGTCTGGATCCCCATATCCATCCTGATCATCTCCTCTTCATAGAGTGCATCAGCAATTTGTTCCCAAGTCAGGTCCTTGTTGGTCATTAAAGTACTCTGAACGCTATGCCTCGAGCCAGGGAGCGACTGATGCAATTTGAGCTTTTACTGCTCAACAGGAACTTTTTATGCGTCTCCCGAACATGCCAGTTGATCAAATAGCTCCTTCATCGTATGTACGTGAGTACGTAGGTCCTTGCCATCCATGTAGCGCAGTATGGAGAATCTCGACTTCAAAGTGCTTCTCATATCGCTGGATCAACCATTTCCATAAGTCTGTACTCGTATCACATGGTGCCTCAAGAGTTATCTCCTTCTTGAGACTTAAACCAATAGCTGCCAAGGCTTTATCTTCCCTTGCTTGCCATGCCTTGGCTTCGGCTGTAGCGTCACGTTTCTTCTATGTTCCTGCTACTACGATAGCATAGTACCCCTCCCCTTTGAGGTACAAGTCATCCTCTTCCAAGCTCTGAAACCAGTTCCATCAAATACTGGTACTAGACGATGTATAGAGCTCGCCGTGGTGGTCGACATCTTGTTAGCAGATTGATGCTTGCAATCCGCTCTGATCAAGAATAATGACTAAGGAAGTCTGAACACCAATAGACAGACACACAATGCAATGAACCAATGTATTGCACACAGAACTTCGGTCATACAATTGACCTTATAGATAATCGGATCGGTGCTCATGCACTACAATTGTGTCACCCAAATGGCTTGGTGTACACCCTACACATGCACTTCATTAGTGCCAGGGTCGTGGATGACTTGTCACCAACATGCATTGACGGTATAATAGAAACATAAAATAAAGTGTGTGCAGCTCCTTAGGTAAGTATCACCGATAGCAAATTGCCCCTTCTAATCTTACTATATACTAAGGAGACAAATACCAAACCTACCACAGGAGGGAGGTTTCCAGGAGGTTTCGCAAGATTGGGCAAAATTTTGGAAGTTTGGGCACCATGTGGCACATGGCAGAGAGTTTTCTTACTATTCGTAGGAGGTTCGGCAAGAGGGGGGAAATCTTGGAGGTGAATGGGCAACACGTGGCACATAGTGGAGAGTTTGAGGACAGAGGGTAGAGGCCGCAGATTGCACAGAGGTAAGAGGGTAGGGGTAGTAAATGTGCCATTGCGCCATGTGCGATTCTTCTCTGTGTGTCACTATGACTCTGCTCCGAGCCACAACAATTCAGTTTTGCCAGTCTGCTCGGTCCACATATATCGCAACGCCAAGGTCTAGCTGAGTGAGCACTAAGCAGCTCATGCTTCTGGGTCATGACATGCTGACGTGCAAAAGGGACACGTAGTCTGAAATTCTGATCCAAGAAAAGGAAATCCAATCATTGCGTGATATATAATGGCAACCGAGAGGTAGTAGACCGGTTTATAACACACTTTTTATTTAAACTTTATTTCCTTGTAGAGAGAGAGAGAGAGAGATTTAATATCATATTTATTTATATTTTTACATTTCGTGTTTATTTTTGTGTGCGTGTGTGTGTGTGTGTATGTGCGTGTGGTGTTTTAGAGAGAGATTTAATATCATATTTATTTATATTTTCATATTTTATGTTTAGCTTTGTGTGTGTGTGTGTAAGTGTGCATGTGCGTGTGGTATTTTAGAGAGAGATGTAGGAGAGAGAGAGAAGAAGGAAAGATCTATTAAGGATGAGATACATGAGATGGCTGAGATGATGAAGAATCTGAGTTTGCATCTTATGATAGGACGAGAAAGAGGGCGTGGTGGTGTCCCACGTGGTAGAGGAATTGGAGGTCCTTCTACTTTCAATTTTCAAGCTCCTCAGCAAGCTAGACAGGGACAAAGGATTTATGCTCCTTATGTTCAGTGCTGTTTGATCCATTGCTATTTTTGCTCTTTCTTTTCTATTTATTGGTGTTCTTCATTGGATAAGTTTATATGGAGTATTAACATATTAAAGATATCTTTTATTATTTATAATGACAATTACAAATAGAGACAATCCTTTTGTACAATTTTTAAGTGTCATAAATTTAAAAATTTGTTTGATGCATATGACCGTTTCTGGTGATTATGCTTGAGGAGCAATCATTGTCTTTGCTTTGTAGCATAGGTTCGCCTTGCTTTGTCTTTGGATTGTGGACATTTTGTAGGTCTACATGTATGCATTGATGTTCGTGTTTGGATATCTAGATAGGCTCGGTGATGATGGCTAGTGTGTATGCTGAGCATTTGAACAGTTGAATTGACAGCTCGAAGTCATGTGACAGCAGTAAAAAGTGAGCAGGAGGCTGTCTTTAGCAGTGAATATCAAAGAATCCGTAAGGAATTTGGACCTATAGTAAACTAGAAGTTTGTAGAGTTATCAATTGTCTACAACTTTGCTATGTACAGTTAGTCATTTGTCATGTGCTCTCTAGCTGTGCCCTCTCTCCTCATCTCCACTCTTCTCCTCTCCTCTCTTCATAATTTGTCAGAGGAAGGTTATGATAGGGGTGGACAAGAAGTATATGAGGCTAATGAGCACCCAAGAAGAACAGAAAAACCCCCATTCACTAAAGAGGAACTTTCTGAAGAGGGTGTAGAGGATTCTAGTGTGTTATGGGCTTATAAAACATTTAAAATTTGTCAACATCTATCCACATAAGTTCCATATGCATGTAGAAAGCTATATAGAGGAGTAGCAATTGGTAGAGCCAATAGGCTGGAAGAGGAAGGTGAATCCAAAGAGGTGCGCAAGCTAGTGTGGAACCTTTTTTTACCTCTTGCAATGATAGGAATGGTGGGTAGAAGACATACTTCTACACTAATGAAGATATCCATCGTCATTCCAAAATCATTTTTATAGAGATGAATGAATAACCACCATATCACAATGATCTTCCTCTATTTTTTGCCAATAGCTCTACATACGATTTGTGAGGAGCCATATAGTGGATTTTCCCTCACATAAGCCTAGTGCCATGGGAGAGAGAGGATCAAAGCTATATTCCTCTAGTGTTCATATGTGAGTATACATTATCAAAGGCACTACAAGGTGTACGATTATTAGTAGCAAAGCACATCGGGACCGAGCTATAAGAGAAAAAGAAAGCACAAGAAGAGTATTGAAAAAGGTTAAGGAAAATGTTGCAAATGCATTACTGGATATTCTATGAACCAAGTTGATGAAAATGTAATGTTAGGGGGGATGGATGCCTTGGAAGTGACTCTTAGAATGCAAGTGTACTTTTGATTGGATAGGAAGGTAGACGATAGACAATGACAAAAGTCAACATTATCACAAACATCTTTTTGGTGATGTAATGCCCCAGTCCTTCGATGATTGGCGACGCACGCATCCAAAGTGCACAAGAGGAGGATACAACCTCGCCCCCAATGCTCCAGTCCCAACGACCAATGTAGATGCTCGTCTATAGTCACAATGGCGACTCCCCTTCTTGAAGCTGGAGAAATTTTGGCGATACTACCGTAGTGCCCACGTTGATCACTAAATTCACCCCCTGTATATGCCAATGGAACGATGATGGGACTTGGGCCAAACTCAGAGAACTCTAGTAAAAGGACCCCAATACGTTGCACAACTTTCCAAAGTACAACTCCCACCAAGAGATGACTCAGGCGACGATCGCTTACAAAATCTGACACAATAGATTGTCTTCAATCCCGACATCAATCCTACGTAATTCCAAGATCTTTGCCTCTACCTTCGGGTCCGCAATCTCCACGGACATCACAACTGCACGTACGAGGATATGCACGCCACCCATTTTTGGAAGTATCTCTCATACCTTACTCGACTCACTCCACGACAGCTGGACCACTATGTAGTCTATAGATAGTCCTCACCACACACCTCCTCTAGCGTGGCTGACCCAAGGGCGGATCAGCAAAACAGGAAGGGGGACATGTTAACATCCACAGAGTACAATCACCAAATGCAGGGTAATCAGTGATTAGAGGAGATGAGGCTTCATGATTTACTTCAACAGACATGCTCAGGGAGTTTGATCCCCAAATACCCCAAGGCCAATGATTGCAGCAGGCAACGTGCACATTCTGATCTACTTCAACGGAAACAGCCATGGAAGGAGTACATCACAAGCTCAGGGAGTTTGATCCCCAAATACCTTGAGGGCAAAGCATGCAGGCAACGTGCACAGGTGGTATGTTCCAGCTGCCAAGTTATAGGTTCTAGTTGCCACAATTGTATGTTCCAACTGCAAGTTGCTATTTTAGTGTCTCACAGAAGTTAAGCCTTGCCACTCTAGGTTTTGAGCCTCATGAATGGGGTTCCAACCACAAATGGCTTAAGGTGTGAGGGCGCTCAGGCAGTTTGAGCCCCAAATAGCCTAAGCCTTCGAGGTGCAAGGCTAACACAAGCACTATTTGGGAGCCGGTTAGGAACACCTCCTAATGCTAGGCTTGTCCCAAGCGCTCTTATATGGTTAACACAAGCGCTCTTATATGCCTTGGCACCCACGGGCCCAAGAGCCTTTTATTGTAAAGAGAGGGAGAGTGCTAAAAGGAAAAGGGTTGGCCCTCCCTTTAAAAGGTGACTTGTTTAAAAGGCCAAATGGTTGACTTTGGTCTTCATTTTGTTGTTTGCACAAGTTTGAATACAAGCTCCCTCTTCTCTTCCGAGAGAGTGTTTAGGGTGTTCCCTCATTGCCATTGTAGTGCCCTTGTGTTTGCCACTCCATCCCCCTTCAGTTTCCTCTTTCCTTCTCCTTTTTCCTCCCTTCTCCCCTCTCTTATCCCCTCTCCCCCTTCCATGTTTCTCTCATGGAAGCACATTGCAACAATCCAAAGGCTGCTTGAGTAACACTTGAGGATGGCTCATGCCTTGCATTGCTCTCACAAGGAGTAGCATGGAGTGGAGGCTCCATCGGCATCTCTTCAACATCCCCATAACACGCGAGTCACCACCATCGAGACCTGCACAAGGGGGAGCAGGAGGGGGAGGGGTAAGGGTGGAGGGGGAGGATGAGGGTGAGGGTGAGGGTGAGGGTGGGGTGGGGGTGGGGGTGGGCGGAGTGGGGGTTAGAGTGATTATTATTTCCACAATATGAGCAAGGGTTGATTCTATAACAATCCTTCTCAAGGTGATTGTTTTTCCCACAGTGTTTACAAGCCTTGTACTTGCTCTTTGAAAACCTCACTACAAGTGCCTCCGTATGCATTTTGCCTATTCTTGAAGTGTTCTTTCTTTCCTCTTCTTGTAAGGCACTAATGATGCCTTCTAATGAGGGTTGAGGAAGAATCAGTAGTAACCACATAGTCAAAATCTTGAGGCATGCTCTTTAAAAGCACTGCCATAGCATCATCCTCAGTGATAGGGGAATTAATTGAAGATAGTTGTGTCATAATACTTCTCATAGTGTTGACATGGGTAGCAACATTATCTCCCTCCATTTTAAGTTTCAAAGAACTTAATTTTCAGATTTAATTTGGAAGTATGAGAGCTAGCACCAAACAATATGTCTAACTTGTGCCATTCTTTAAAAGGGGATTCCAAATTTGAAATGTGGTGTACATAGTCATCACCCAAACCTAATGCAATGATGGCATAGGCTTTCTCAATTCTCTTTGCATTTGCAGGTGTAGAAGTAGAGTCAGTGGCTTTTCCTTTACCTTTTGTTGTAGTTGATTCACCTTCCTGAGAGGTTTGAGTTCCTTCCTTGACTAAGTCCCATAGATTTTCCTTCATAAGCATAAACTTTATCTTCATCTGCCAAGTATGGAATCCTTGGCCATTAAACTTGTCAATTTTATAAGTAGCCATGAGAGGATCTTACCTTTGTCAGGCAATGTCTACTCTTGTACAACCATTATCTCTCAACACACCTATCTTCAAAATGATAACTATCCCTTTGCAAATTGCACTCAAACATAGACAATGTAAAAACGAGCTACACTGTCTGTGGGAATCCCGTCTTTTTTGACTGGTCTTTTGCTCTGTTCTTAGCATTCTGTGGACCATTGTCCACCAAAATTCATCAGCGCCTTCCTAAGAGTGTCTCCCAGCACACCCTCATAGGAATTGATGAGATATGGCTCAAGCAGGCTGAATTGCATGAAATTTCCATGAGCAATCTGAGTGTCGGTACGGGCAGCAGAAGCCTAATTATGCAGATCCCAACAGTGATGGCATGCACCTTAACTAGATAAAGCTACAACATGAAGCATTCTAAAAATTAATGGTCGGATGTTGAGATATGGCGCCTCCAATGGTTAGGCCATAAGAGAGATCAAACAAAAGGAAGGTGATGAAGAAGATGAAATCTTGGGCTCTAGGTGACTCTAGGAGCTAGGTAGGATCGACCTTGCTCTGATACCAAATGTAAAAGAGTGTGGGATAGAAGAGACGCATCATGGCACAAAGAGTGAGAGCACAAGTGAGGCAAAATCCATGTATTAGAGTGAAGGAATGTCCTCCATTTTATAGAAAGAGAGGATGGTGTAGGCACCTCCCCTATATCAATGGCAATCAGCCCCTACATCAGTGGGACTGGCCTAAATCAAAGGAACCTCCCATGTGGGGGCCTTTGGCTTACATCATCACTTAGGTCACACACTAGACACATCATAGCACTAGATGTGCCTCTACAACACACACACACACATGTGACTCTCCTAGATGCACACATGTACCATAGAGCAAGCCCTTGACCATAGTTATCCCAACAGTATATACAAACTACTACTACTACTACTACTACTACTACTACTACTACTACTACTACTACTACTACTGCTACTACTACTGCTACTACTGCTACTACTGCTACTACTACTACTACTACTACTACTACTACTACTCATCTGAATCGTCATCCTCATCCTCGTCCTTGTCGTGGTAATCCCCGACCCTCATGAGCTACACCTGATCCCTGGCCCTTGTCGAAGCTATAAGCCTAATCCCTTGTCATCACCGCTCACCTCTGTTGACGAGACGTTCGAGCTTGCACTCTAAGAGTGAAACCATATTAATTGGAAATTAGATTGGAACTTAAAGAATAAAACAATTTAAAAAGTGAGATTACAAGTAGGAGTGGACTTATGTGCGATCAGCTACCTTAGCCCAATCAATCGTCGCTCCCATGGCCTCCATCTCAATAAACCATAGCTTTGTTCCTATGCAGAACGCGTGTCTCACCTCTTTGTCTATGGGAAGGCGACCCATCGCAGCTTGCTGTGGGCTCAATTTATGAGAGTTAGATAAAGTGCATGCAATATGTAATAAAACAAATAGAATAATAAATTAAATAAGGAGGAGTAGACTTAACATAGTTGCCTCGAATGCCAACCATCTGCCTGCACCCAAATGTGAAGTATCTCACGGAGTCCAGCCATCTCCTCTCGCAGACCCTTGAACTTTTCGGGATGGTCCCTATACCCCTTCTTGAAAAACTTTCAGTCTGCTTTGTCTGCCCAACTGGATTTAGCCTTCCCCTTTTTGATAGAGGTATGCAAGGTTGACCTACGATGCTTTAAGACCCCACCCATGCACTCTCGCATGTAATCCTCATTGAACTCCCAATTTGGGGGGTTAGGGTATTGTCTTTTCAATTCATCGATGACTGCTTGCTTCTTTTGTTCATCTTGGTATTGCGAATCAATAGCTATGCCGCTCTTGAAGTGGTGGCTCATCAACCGCCTCATCGTGGCCATCACTACTGAGCCCTTTTTATTTTCTATTATCTCTCCAGCCCTAGTAATTTCATAGGATAGGTCCTCGAGCAAGAAAGGAGGAGTCATGGGAGTGGCAGAGCTCGAGGGAGGGGTGTTACTGCGAGTGCTTATGGAGCGAGGAGTAGTAGAGGGAGTGGGAGAGGGCAAGGGACCTGACTGGTATTGGGTCTCGTGACCAAGTGGATACCTATAGAGGGATGTGAGTGTGCTGACTCATCTACATCTATCGAGTCAGCACAGTAGCCTTGACCCTTCCTACTCTTCCTTCCCTTACAATGGGTATGCCCAGGTGATGACCTCTCAGTCGAAGGGGCTAGAGGGGATGGTTATCGAGTAGGTCCAGCCGTTGGTGTAGTAGAGGTCCTTTGGGATAGCAGAGAGAAGAATCTCGCTACTTCTGCATCACTCATCTGTGCGACAAACTCGTTAAGACTCTTGAAAAGGCCATGGGCTACTAGCAAAGGAGTTCCCTGAGGGGTAGTCGCAGTGCTAGGTCCGAGAGGTGTCAGTAGTCGCAAGGGTAGGCCCCTGAGGTTTTGCCTAAGTGGAATCAAAGTCCTCTGGAGAGTAGAGATCATGATGTCTCCTCCTATGAGGGTTTCCATACTCATCCGATATGCGACATGATCCCATGTCTAATTTGGTGGGATTGGACAAATGTAAACACAAACACGAAGAGAAACAACAAAAAACAAAAAGAAGAGTAGGTAAGAAGCAGAAAGACAATTAATTATGAAGCATGAGGGAAAACCGAGAGAAATCATATGAGGGAAAGCCGAGAGAAAGCATATGCTTATGCTAATGCATGAGCATATGAGCATATGCTCATGATAAGCATAAGCATAGGCAAATGCATATGCTTATGAAAAGAAGAGAAAAGAGAGGGGAAAAGAAGAAAAGAGAGGAAAAAAGAGGAAAAAAGAGAATGCATATGCTTATGCTTATGCATGAGCATATGAGCATATGCTCATGCATAAGCATAAGCATATGAGCATATGCATAGGCAAATGCATATGCTTATGAAAAGAAGAGAAGAGAGGATGAAAGAGAAGAAATAAGAGAGGGGAAAAGAAGAGAAGGAAGAGGAAGGAAGAGGGGAAAAGAGATTGAAAGAGGAGAAAAAGAAGAGGGGAAAAGAGCATAAGCATAAGAGAAGAAAAAGCATATGCATAAGGAAAAAGAGAGAAAGCATATGCTTATGCTTATGCATGAGCATATGCTCGCATAAGCATAAGCCAATGAGCAAATAAGAGAAAAGAGGATGAAAGAGAGGAAATAAGAGAGGGAAAAAGAAGAGAAGGAAGAGGAAGGAATAGGAAGGAAGAGGGGAAAAGAGATTGAAAGAGGGGAAAAGAAGAGAAGGAAGAGGAAGGAAGAGGGGAAAAGAGATTGAAAGAGCAGAAAAAGAAGAGGGAAAAGAAGAGGGGAAAAGAGATTGAAAGAGGGGAAAAGAAGAGGAAATAAGAGAAAAGAGGGGAAGAGAGGGTTCCTATATCCATTGCTACAACTAGCGCTTAAGGTGCTAGCTACAGGCCAATGCAAATAACGAAAATCAAAAAAGGGAGGAAGCACTTTCTTACCTGAAAAGTCCCGCTCGATGTTTCGTGGATTGGTCCTACAAAAGAGAGGAAACATACCATTTTTCAGATAACTAGTTAGAGGAAGGAGGAGTTTGGAGAACCAACTTTCCAAAGGGATTGGATTGAGGGGACAAGCATAAGCCTATAAACAAGGAGAAAGCATGAAAGGAAGGGAAACAACAGGAAGAGAAATACCAAAAAGAGAAGATGTGAGTCTTCTTTCTTTCACCAAATCTCATTTTTTGTCCTTAACCTCTGAAAATCAAGCATGAAAATTAGCACATAGGCTTGGCAATGCAAGGAGAAACATGCTTCAATACTCACAAAATGAAATCTCACAAAAAATGAACCTACATTGCTTAAAGAGACACACCTTCTTGAAAAACTTCCTTTCACACAAGCAGAGAGGGAGAAGGGTGGAGAGGGAGCACAAGTGTTGGGAGAGGTGCTCAGTAGGGGTGAGGAGTGTGGGGAATAGAGAGGAGGAAAGCGAGGTCGCCGAATATAAGGTGGAGGAGAGATTTTTGCTTTTCCCCACCAATAGAAATGTGAAAGACGGCATCACATGGGGTTTCGAGTTTTAGCCCCCAGCGTTGCTATATAGCAACACTAGTCAGTCGCTATATAATGACTATTATATCCTAAAAGCGTTGCTATATAGTGACGGAACAAGGCAAAGTGTCGCTATATAGGGACTGTTCAGGACACTTATTGTAAGAAGAGAGGAAAGGAGCTCATGTGTGGCTATTTTTTGGATCTTAATGGATTTCCTTGCAGCTCATGTTGTGATTTTGGAGGTGTGCAAATGGAAGGGATGAGTGGAAGCTTGTTAGATGATGCACCAATGCCCAGGAGTGTAGAGTGGAGGTCGTATTATCATTGTACTCATTGTTGCAAGTGAGAAGTACGACATCAACACCGTATCGTCATGCGCCACTTGTAGATGTATGGGGAGGAGCCTGAACTAGTACCCACCGTTGGTGTTGCACGTGGTGATGGATCATCGGTAAGTCAATGCTATTTGAGTTTGTGATTAATATTGCATGCATACACGACACGAAACCTTGAGACAAGATCTTATATTTACACGAAACCTTGAGACAAGATGAGGAGGGTGGCGAGGGTGCGCGTACACCTTCACACTTTGAGCGGATGTGCCAAATGATGACGTGGGTATAGTGGACATGATGGATTCTATTTTGACGTGGGTATAGTGGACATGATGGATTCTATTTTTAGGGGCACTACATCACATGTACACGTGATGTCTGAGTCTGAGGTAAATATGCAAGAGTTGCAATCAACACAGTTGTATGAAGGTGCTAGGATGTCTAAACTATAGGCTTGTCTCTCAATCTTGAATTTGCAAACAAAGTATGGGTGGTCAGATATAAGTGTCTTGGCCTTAATGAGGTTAGCTTCCACATTAATTTGTCTCATTGTTTGGATATTGTTTGTTTTGAGAATCATCATGTATGTTTGAGAATCATCATTATTTGAAGCCTACGTATGTTTGAATTGCGATAGGTTGCTCCAGAAGATGTTTCCTGCACCAAATACCATGCCTGTGTCAAGAGATGAAGCGAAGAAGATGCTAACAATGGTGGGTATGGATTATGATACCATCCATGCTTACCATAATGATTTTATTCTCTTTCATCATAAGCATGGAGATTTGGCTAGTTGTCCAGAGTGGGGGGAACAATGATATAGAGATGACTTGCAAGGTGAGTACATCTCGGTAAGGTCTTGAGACACTTTTCCATCATTGCAAGAATACAGCACATGTTTCGATGCCAATCCATGACAGAGTTGATGACTTGGCATGCATCTCATTGGTCCAATGATGACACATTGAGGATTCTCATAGATCGTGCACCTTGGAAGCACATAGACAATCAGTGGCCCGACTTTGCAAGGGAGCCACACAACTTACATCTTGGGCTCGCCATCGATGGTGTGAACCCTTTCGGGTTACGCTCAACATCTTGGTCGACAAGGCCCATAGTCTTGGTGAATTATAATATCCCACCATGGCTAACAATAAAGAACGGACACCTCATGCTTGCACTGCTTGTGCCAACAAGGAAGTACAAGGCAAAAAATATGGACGTGTACATGGCACCTTTGATAGAGGAGTTACAGATCTTATGGAAAGGAGTGCAGGTCTTTAATATTTCCAAAGCTCCTAGACATACCAATGACATTTTGGTCAAGGGAATCTTAATGTGGACCATGCATGACTACCCAAGATATGGAGAGTGTGCAAGTACGTGGTTGTGTCTTTACATGTATAATATTATGCTTTTATGACTCTCTTTCATGTGCATGTCTTATACTCACACATTCATGCATGCATGCAGAACTTGTTACAAGTGGGTACCATGCTTGTCCTGTTTTGTGGAATGAGTTTGAAACCGCTTGCACGATACTCCAAACATATAAGGAAAAATGTTTATGAAGGTCATGCTTGATACCTTCTGCTGGACCATCTCGCGCGGAGGTCAGCTTGATCCACCACCACCATATTTGAAGGCAAGTGATTGGATTCAGGCTTGGAGGGTGAATGGAGAGGAGCCTCCTCGTGGTATGAAGAGGCTATCCATCTTTCATGAGCTTCCTTATTGGGGTTAGTTACAAATCAATCATCTCTTGGATCCCATGCATATCTTCAAGAATGTGGGGCCTACTATTTGGGCACACTTGGTTGGTTCCAAAGACTCGAGAGAAGTGTGAGAAGACTTGCACGCTATGAATAGGATGCCTCGTTTGTGGCCCCAAGTGTGTTCTCACAAAGTTGTCCTCCCGAAAGCAACATGGATCCTCTCCAAGAGAGAGGAGGCAACAATCAAGGCGGACATTGCCTCTTTTCGAACACCCACAGGGTACATGCGTTGCTTGAAAGGAGCATTTTTAAAGGACAATAAACTTAGTGGTGGGCTTAAGTCCCATGATTGGCACAAGGTCTTACAGGTATTCTAAGCTGTAGGATTAGTGTACCGATAATCGTGATGCGTTAGTGTAATTATGATTATGTTATATTATTCACATTGTTGCTTGGATAGTTCATCCTTCCAATTACAATGAAAGGGTGCTTACAAGAAGATGTTAGAAATGATTTATTCAAGATCAGTGGTATTGTGAGGTATGCTTACTATCAAATTGTGCATTGATTGCATTTTCTTCAATTTAAGTTAAATATAGACTGATTATGAATATGTCTTACATGGGCATGTGAAATAGGTGGATATCTCAAAAAGAGATCTCCATATTGAGCATCGAGAAGGCTAGGGTAGACTCCATCAAAGCCGTATGCTTGCTTGAGAAGCACTTTCCCTCGAGCATTATGACAACTGAAGTGTACTTGCTTGTGCACATAGTTGATGAGGTGGTCATTGCAGGTATCGTTCATAGTCGGTGGATGTTTTTTCTCGAGCGGTTTATGAAAACTTTGAAGGGATTTGTAAGGCAAAGAGCAAGACCGAAAGCAAGCATGGCAGAGGGATGGCTTGTGTAAGAGTCATTAGTATATATCATGGAGTTTCTTGCATCCATGGATCCTGATATACCGCAGGCTTGGCATAACAAGGATGATGATCGCATCATTGGCGAGGTTCCCCAAGGAAAAGGGATTGAAAGAAAGATGAGCGAAGAGCAAATGGAGAAATTCAATAAGTTTTGTATCCTCAATAGCAAGGAGATGCAGAAGTGGATTGAGACATATGAAGCAGCAAAAGTAGAAAGAATAAATGCAAGGAAGAGATTCAGAGTAATGTATAGGTGATCGCAACCATATCCACGGTATCTTGCCCTTCTCTCCACTCACATGTCACTTGATTGGCTACAACTAGCTCTACGTAAAGCCGAACATGACGGAGACAATAAATGAGCGCAAGCGAGAGTTATCATCTGGATGTATGATGCATGTAAGTTTCCTACCTCTTGACATAATTAAGTAATTATTTGTGGCAATATACGCTATAAAATAGATGCATCCTCATTGTTTTAATAATGCTCTTTTATAGTACAAAAAGTATAGTGCATCATGGTCATATGGATGACATTTTTGTGTAGAATGCATCAATTCAAAGAGAGTCACATATGAATGTGGAGTCATGGCTAACTTCACACAAGATATCCAAGCAAGTACTTCAGATACCAATCTTCTCTCCTTGCAGTTGGATTATTGTGGGACCATAAGCGAAATCTATGAAATTGATTTCAGATGATTTGGTATTTTCATTCTTAATGCAAAATGGTTTAGAATTATTTACAACGGTCCCCATGCAAGAATGAGGAAAGACAGTAGCAATTTCTTTGCAATAGACTCCACCAAACTTTGGACCGATGAAAGTTTGTTTTTCCCAAGCATTGTGAGCAGGTGCATACTAATAATTTAATTAATCAAAGCTTTCATTTTTAAAGATCCATTGGTACATGTACTTAAGCATAATTTCATATATATAATTGATGGCATTTGGCACCCATATTCAATATAAGTGGTTTTTTCATCCGGATTGTTCTGATCCAAGATGGTGGTACGTGATCCAAGTTGCACCACGAAGTAAGTAAATTTTTGAAGATAGAGATATGGATATGGAGATGCCACTACCAATGTCGGATCCAATTTATCTAGATGGATCTAGCGAAGAAGATGTACATCACAATATGAGCCCAAGAGGAAGATGCACATAATGACATCATATGGGAGGAAGATGGAGATCACAATATTGAGGAAGAAGATGAAGATCATCAAGAATCACCACACTTTATTAAAGAAGATGATCAAGTCTTAGGTGAACATATGATGCCAGAGTACGATGATGATGTAGGAGATCAACTCGATATAGAGTTGGAGATAGGCTTGTTTGGCACGTTAGACTTGAAGCCGTTGATGTAAATGCTCTTCATTGATTTTTTTCATCTCAAACTTGGACATGAATATATGAGCTTCAAACTCAATGTAGATGCTCTTGTACTTTTATTCTTTCAAAGGATCAAACATGTATGAAAAGAAAAAAAAATTGTCATTGGAAAAAACTATCTTTAAAGGTTGGTATGGGAAAAAACACTCTTTGTAAAATGTCGCTATAGGAAATTGTCTCAGTGTTACTATATAATGACATTTCACAAGTCTGGCAAGTGTTGCTATATAGCGACTTTATATAAACATTGCTATATAGCGACACTTGCCTAGAGTCGCTATATAGCAACACTTGACTAAACCTGCTTTGCTTACCAATGATTAGCACCCCGCGCGCACTAAACATCGGTGCTTAAGCATCGGAACAGGGCCCGTGTGTAGTAGTGATATACAAATGTGTCTCTGTAGAAGAGTAAAAAAGGGCACAAGCATAGTATAATAGAGCAAAGAAGACCTATGGATTCAAGGGACATTTTAATGTGGATATTCTTGAGGGTCAACTAAAAGAAACTCTCCCACGTATCTCCTAAACCTTAATCCACAAAACAATAGGAAATCCATACAAGATTGTTGAAAGTATGCCACAATGGTTTGATTTGTATATATGTTATGAAATCATGTTATATGGCGAAACCCCATCCCATTGCAAGTAGTATACTATTAGTGACACATAGACATTGTGGCAATTTAGAGCCACAAGGTTGTAGGTACTTGTGGATATGATAGGGATTATGTGAGTCTCGATCTAGAGAATATGGAGAAGAGGCATGGGACTAAAACAATACAACACAAAGTAATTAATTGAGCCTACAACATATATAAATTCAGGGGATTAAGCATTATCACAATGAGAACTTGGAAGAGTAGAGATAGAGCATCAAAGTTGAGCATGAGCTAAAGACAAGGGTGGAGCTTAATGATGAGAGGGTGAAGAGGAGCATCTAGCCCAAGGGCAAGGGTGGTGATACTAAATTTCATGTAGATTCTTCCTTAAGTACCCAATGGGTGAGTGACCTTAGTCTCCTAACAACCAAATCAAATGTCCATGCTTGGATGGATTTCACATTCAAGCCAATATGTAATTGAAACTAGCATGGTGGCCTATTGCCCAAGCTAGAAACCATGGTGATCTTAGGTTATAATATCTAGAATACTTGTCAACCATTAATCTTGTGCATTAGAGTTTGCTATAAATGCATGCATTACATGAAATCAATAAGGAATCCTTAGTACTGTCATATTTTTAGCCATGTCCTTCCACATATAAGCATGCTTGCCCAAGTAGCCACCATAGTAGCTAGAATTAATTTAAATTTCCATCACCAAGTGAAATTTGGGCCACAATTCATATCTTCCATGTTGCCCAAAATTTTTTTTTGTGGCAAATGTTGTAAGATAAATAGTCATAGTAGCCCATATTGGATGCCATTTTCATGTTCACCTAGATGTATCAATCATGAATCCTTATGGAACCTAAGGGAACATTGGATTTCTAGTACTGAATGCAACTACAATGTTTAACTAGGTAGCAATAGATTATAAAATAGCTAAAAGGAATATCTTAAAATGGTATAAAAGATAACAAATTTAAGACATTGTAACCTCTTTATCTTTTTCATGGACCATCATGTAGTATGTCATCTCATCGATAAAACCTTTATGCAAGTAAGACTAATGATAGGGATGAATTTGGTGTAGGATATTTCTTCCAAGCTCATCCATCATCTAAGAGATAGTCACCATGGTGCAAATTGTTTACTATCAATGATGGAGTCAAGTGTTGCCTCCTTAAGTAGAATTATAAAATGCCAAATGCCACGGATCTTATATATATTATAAAGTTCGAGCCATTGTGGCGGCTAGAGCCCAAGGTTCCATCCATATTAATTGTAGGCCACCATGGTAGTGGAATCCCCTAGATGGGCTGGTAATTATGAAGACGACGCCATGTGGTGCCACTCTAGTGGTTGGTAATTAATTGCCCGCCCGGTGGAATCTTAGCCATGACAGATGTGGTTGATGAGAGCCACCACCACAGGAAGTAATTCCCACAAAGGTTAAACATGAAGCTCTAATCACTCATTACCATGTCAGATCACTAATTACCATGCACTCTAGTTCTCTACTGAGCATGTGAGCCCGGTGGTTGGTAATTTTTACTACACTCGTGGTGATCATGCATGCTAAAGCACAGTGGTGGGTGAGCAGTGGCACAATCGAATCATAGCCACGACAGACATTAGCTGATGACAGCCACCACCATTGGGCAATAATTCCCACAAAAATAAATCACGAAGCCTAATCACCTCTAGTCCCTCATTACCATAATTTACTGCACTCGTAGTAATCATGCATGCAAGCCCGGTGGTGGTAACTAGAAATTGAGTAATTGTAGGCCACTACAGTGGTGGCTGATACTTAAGGTGCCAGCTTAGTGGGTCTTAGCCACCACCATAGATGTGGCTAGGAATCTTAGATGCCACCACCTTTAATCATTCAGTACCATGCAAGTCACTACTGTCGCCTTGAATTATTCAAAATTCAGGCCAACCACTGCAGTGGCTCTCACCTTGACAGTAGAGTTGGGCTATGACCACTGTGGTGGCTCTCACCTTGACAATGTAGTCGGGCTACAAACTGGCTACAAACCACTATTCCATTCCCTTAACCGTTTCCTCTTCTATCCCTCTCAAACATTTCGATCTCCCTTGCAATCTCAAGCCTCTACTATTCCATTTCCTTCACTACTTCATCTTCTATCCCTCTCGACCATTTCTTTCTCCCTTGCAATCGGACTACAAACTCAAGCCTCGACCATTCCATTTTCTTCACTGTTTCATCTTCTATCCCTCTCAACCATTTCTATCTCCTTTGCACTCTTCCTACAACTTCTATCCCCTCTCATAATGGACCCTACATAGTCTGGGAGCTCCTCACACAATCTTCTCTCCCCCTCTGTAGCATAGTGTGAGAGCCCCTCCTCCCTTGATCTTGAAATCATGACATATGGGAGCCCCTCTCTCACTCTTCAAACCAATTTGGATGCTCTCCAAAACTTCACCAGGTTGGTACAAGAGGTGATCGTGAAGGAGGGGCAACTAGTTTGTCAAGGTCAGAAGATTACCATTAATGAAAACGTGATTGAAAATGCTCTAGGAATTTCTTGAGGTAGTTTGCAAGCACACTTTTTCGACAAGTAGTGGAAGAGACAGGATATTCTACATGTATACCCCAATGCTTAGATTAGTAAAGATGGTGGAGTCAAGATTTTAAACTTGCCAATAGATCTCCAAGATGTCCTAAAGAAGACAATTCACTTCTTTCCTGATACGAGAGGAACCTATAAGTTCTGGTAAGTTCAAGCAACAGTAGAGCAACTAAAAGGACGTGATGTATCTTTCTCAAGGGCGATCTCCAAGAGAGTGTTAACCAACCTAAAGAATTGCGTGGATGGCAAATCCCAATTGTCATCTCAGTCCACTGGATTTGCAATGCACTTGATGGCATCTACCCTCAAAGGGATTTTTTATCAATACGATAAGCAGATGTCTCAGAAGGTGACTTTTCTAAAAGAGTAGCAAAGCTAGCGCAACTTGAGAAAAGCCTCAGGGAAGGTGCAGAAGCCAAGGTAGTTAATGTGCCTCCCTGCTACAGCTATCTACGATGAGAAAGTAGATGTTGCAGCTCAATTTGCCATTTGGGCAAAAGATCTTGAAGACAAGGAGCTCAAATTGAAGAAGGCCAAGACCGAACCTAATTGCGAGGAAAAGGAGCCTGAAGGGAGGAACTAGCGCCCTTCAGGAAAGGAGCAAGAAGGGCTGAGCCTACAACCAGGAAGCTCAAATCAAGGAAAGAGGAAGCAGCATGAAGGGAAGGGCCAGGCCAAAATATGAAGGAACTAGCCTCATTCTAGAAAGAATCAAGGAGGGCCGAGCCTACAATCAAGGAGCTCAACAAGGAGTCCTTGAGATGTAATATGAAGTAAAGGAGTCTTTGAGATTGTAATCTATGTAATTTGTGTGTAATCTATTGAATTGTTAATCTTCTCCAAAGTTTACTTGGGCAATGTTTTCTTAGCTATGTGACTAGATATTGACTACGTGACTAGATAGAGTTTACTTGGGCAATGTTTTCTCAGCTATGTGACTAGATAGTGTCCTTTGATCCACGCTAGCGTGGTGATAATAATGAGACGAAAGATTTCGATTTGACAAGTAGTGTGAGGCGAAAGATTTCGATTAGATCACTAATGTGAGATTGGAAGATTTTGATTAGGAAACCAATGTGAGACTAAAGATTTCGATTAGACAACTAATGTGAGATGAAAGATTTAGATTAGATAACTAACATGAGACTGAAGAATGAGAAGTTCGGGCTCAATGAGCTCTCTCCCTATTTAAGTGCAGTGCAGACACAACTAAGAGCCCATTACAAAATCTAGCCCCAAAACTCTGTACACCGATCCACCTACTGCGAATCTATGCAGGATAAGTTACCGCCAGCGCGGTGGTTGGTTTGCACTAGGATATGAATAGCCACCAGTGCGGTGATTTGCTTCTATTATTACAAGATGAACGGATTTGTAGGATGTGTGGGAAACTAATGCGATGGTTGTTGGGATATACTAAAAACAAACATGGATTTTACCATTTGGGATTTCTAAAAACAATTTAATAAAACCATCACTGTGGTTGTTTGGGATATACTAAAAAGAAATAGTCTCAATACAAATTCCATTTTCTAGGACAAGTATACATATTGTTTCCCTGCAATGAGACTACATACATTTTCTTAGTACTATCTCAGTGGTCCTTGTCCATCGCTCCAAGATACCCCAAGATGTGCTCACACGTGTCTAAATCCAATTTGAAGACACTCTTGCCCTTCTTTCGTTGTGGCACAGGTTGCATCTAGAACTTAATAGCTCTTACTAGATGAGAGTACACACATGTTTGTGGACTCTTATGTAGCAGTTCGTAATTATCGTCTCCCTTGGATGTTTTTTGTACCAAAAAGCTCCGACTACTACATCCCACTTCTCATAGGTTATTTCCCAATTATTCTTAAATGTTTCCTCAACCTTGTACTTAGGTTTTGTGCACTACAACAGAGAGTATGGGTCATCTTCCTCGTTCTCCCCAGAATCTGTGACAACTGCAAAGCTATACCCCTCTTCCAGACAGTTAGTGAGGTCATCAAAACTCTCCCCAAATTGTGCGAGTTGTTTGTCTCTCCATTGTTTGTCACTCCATTTGAACACAGAGCGAAAACTAAGATATTATAAATCACTAGGAAAGAATTGCCAGCTAACTGCACTAGTGTGTGCTATATACAAAAATTCATTGATAGAACATAATGCCTCGAATGATCAAAGTGCATATAGATGATTACTTAAGAAAATGTGAGACATCGAAAAAGGCCACCCATCATCCCATGATTATTGTAATATGTAGATTGCAATGTCTATAGTCATCTATTATAAAAGGGACAATCTCCACGTCTAGTTGGCTTGCAAGAAATGTTATAAGACAAATGTAAATGTATAAGATGTAGAAATTATTGAGAAACCAAAGTTATCGTATTTAATAAGCCATAAGTTCAAAATGATATAGGCTTAAACACCCAAATACATATCATAGATATGTTAAATATAATATTATTTGGCAACTATTTCATACAATGCTTTCAGGTTGAATCAAATGAGGCACATCAGTGGGTTACTTATTAGGAAAATAATAAGTGGAAATGTAACCTTTGTGGGTTGCATTCACAGGTGATGCACAAGAATTCATTTGCATTTCTTAGGAAGCAAATCATTAGGCGAAAATTGGGGTCTCAAAAGGGCCTCATAAGGAATGGATTAGTCCTAATGAAAGGGCTAAGGTAGGTGGAAACCAAAAAATTCAAATTTTAAAATTTGAATTTTGAATTCCCTCCCTCCTTATCTCTCCTCCCTCCCTCCCTCCCCCTCCTCCCTCCCCCTCCCTCACTCCCCCTCCTCACTCCCTCCTCCCCCTCCCTCCTCCTCCCCCTCCCTCCCTCCCTCCTCCCCCTCCCCCTCCTCACTCCCTCCTCCCCTTCCTTAGCGGTCTCCGATGCAAATTCTTGCTCTACTGGGGGCTCTTGAAGTAGGCTCAATGCTTGAGCTGCTTCCATCTCCTCTATCGCATCATCAAGACTCTCTTCCATGTACATGTCTGAGTCTAGTCTAGGGATGACCAAATCAACAGTTCTACTAGAGGGAGTGCTAGACGATGAGGCTTCTTCCTCTAAATTTCCTTCTTGGAGAAGTAAGATGAATGTCATCTCCCATGAAAGGAATTTGGTGCCTATATTTCCTGTGATCCTCGCATCTAGGATGTCTTGAACTTCGACTGTCCTAAACCCTTCATCTGAAAGGTTGTCACAAAAGCGGGCCAAGTGCTTTACAAACTTGAGTTCCTCTACGAATAGATACTTTATGTAATCTATGGGAACCCATCTCTTTGAAGAGTGGTCAAGTGTATAAGCAAAATTTGAGAAATTATATTGCATGTAAAGGATGAGATCTGAGAAGTCATCCTTGGCTTGCATATATGTGTCTAGGACATCTAAAATCCTATCAAACACTAAAAATAGCTCTTCCTCATGATCTGCAAATGCAGTTCATGAGATGAAGTCATGGAACGCAGTTCTAGCTGAATCCATGGCAAATAGCAGCTGATGGAGGGAGTAACTTTTGAGGACGGGAGTTTCTATGGCTCTCTAAACGTGACAATGAGAATGTGATGTAAGAAGGGCTCTTATCCCTTAATATATATCAAAACCCTAAAAATTAAAATCAATCATAAAATCCCCAAATTTTTTGAAAAACATTTACCATGAACTGAAAGGAGAAAACATTAAAAGAAATAACATTTTAATTTAATTGTCCATCATCTTTTGAAGCAATAACTAGGATTTGACAGACAAAAAATTAAATGATGCACTAGTCAAACACATTGTTAGCAATCTTCAAAGTTGCAGGAGGAATGAAATTGGCACTATGCATGCACTTCTCCACATGGCGGCTGATCTTACCACCATTTAAGGTAAAGTAGAAGGACTCTGACATGCTATCCTTCATGACCAATTGGTGTTCTCGCACATCCCTTAGAGTCCATTGCAATGTGACATTCACATTCTTGACATCTCCCTCTTCAACATCAATAGACAAACTTACCCCCGTATTGTCTTCATCATTAGAGTCTAGGGGAAGCCACCGGCCATTTGTTTTCTTCCAGCGCCTATATTGAAAAGCTAAATACAACATTTGGCATGACAAATGGTATCTAATAACCACATTGTCTTTACATGTGTGACATTGAAACACATCCCCCTTTTGGTCGCCTGACCTGGTTCCCTAATTCATCCCAAGTAAATCTTCAAGAGCGCAATCTTATCCTTATACGATTGCAATGTCCTCGAGTCCATATTGTTGCATTCCATGTCTTGAAGTTGTGGTGGTGCAATGGTTTGCAAATGGCCATAGCTTGATGATGTCGTTGGAGTGGTGTATGTTGCATTATACCAATACACATTCTTCATTCGCAAGGCGGCCAACTTCTCCCCGGCATGCATTTGCTTACCTAAATCCTCATGAATCGCTGTGAACTTGCCCATGAATGATTCAACTGGTTCCCACTCCTCGAAAGAGAAAACATTTGCCACCATGAATAAGAGCTCTTAGAAACCAAACACAAAATTTCCAAATGGACTCATTACTCTTACAGGTGAAAAAGATACATAGATAGAAAGGCTCACAATGTGATGGTATCCTAGATTGATTGAATGATGGAGGAAGCCACATGTCTTTTCCCATGTAAACATGTTGTACTTTTGCGAGCCATCCTTTCTTCCCAAACTTAAACTTCAAGATGCGCCCATTCCACTCATGCAAGATGTCACCTCTCTTACTCTTGGGAAGCTTATGTGGACCTTTGGCCAATCCTTTCATCACTATCCAATCATTTAAGCTGTAGGTGCAAGGGATCCACTCATCCAATGCATTTCTGGTGTTGTGGAAGACACAAGAGGTCACAGCATTGCGTGGTCTTGTAGCCTTGCTCCTCACCATGCTTGCAGAGGTTGCAACAGCAAGAATGGGACTCCTACATAGGGCAATGCAGCTCCAACAAAGGCACAAAAGAGGGAGAAGGAGAGGGACAGAGCAGCAACAACAGAGGCACAGGAGAGGGAGAAGGAGAGGGACAAAGCAGCTTCAACAGAGGCACAGAAGAGGGAGAAGGAGAGGGACATAGCAGCAGCAAAACAGAGGCACAGGAGAGGGAGAAGGGGAGGGACAGAGTAGCTCCAACAGAGGCACAGGAGAGAGAGAGAGAGAGAGAGAGAGAGAGAGAGAGAGAAAGGAGCTACAGCAAGCAGGCCAGAGAAGGAGGGAGCAGAGAAAGAGGGGGAAGAGGGAAAATGCGTGGGATTAGGTTCAAATGGAGTGATTTGGCATGCTAGACCAAAACAGTGGGAGGCAGAGGCCCTAGAAAGAGGAAGGGGAGAAGGAAAATTCGCCAAAAGGGCCCTACCATCCCATTGAAGGTATTTTTGGGCTCCTGTGGGGGAGGTGCACTTGGTAGGAGGGTCAAACATGTGTTAAGAGGGGGGAGGGATGGTTTGGGTGGCCCTTAGTGTAAGGGGAGCAACCAATAGGGGCTCTCTGCAAGCCTGCCCACCCTCCACCTCAACATACCATTGCCCCAAACCTTCTAGCACTCTCATTGGTACACCTCAAATCACTCTCTAATCCCTTGAAATTAGGAAACACTAATTAGAGGCCCTTTTGAGACTCCAATTCTCCCCTAATGTGGGGGAGTGTATTGGGCGAGGAGCTAAGGAAGCTATACAAAAACTAAGGGGCATATGTAAAGATGTAGACAGCATGGTGGATGACACAATAATAATGTAGCTAGCATGGTGGATGACATGATAACATGTTGAGAATTCCTAAGTGAGGCTTGTATAGATTTAGGTGCTTCGTCACAAGATGTCCTTGATCACAATTTCATGAGTTCATCCACACCACTATCAAGTTGCATGAATGCATCTATGGAACATGGACAATGTAGCAATGTGTCCCATCCACATGAGTCAATCAGCAATTGTTAGAAGCATCTTTCAAATCACAACACAGAGAAAGTGCAACAAGATGTTTTGGAGGCCATTCCTCACACTGGATATCCTTTGAATATGGTGCAAAGTCCATATTGGAAAAACGCCATGACTTCCGTAGTAAGAGTGGTTCCTAGATTTACTATGCCATCCTATAATCCATGTGAAATGGCATACTGGATAAGGACTACGTCATCTATGATGGCATGTGCAAGACACCTTGCACCATTGTGAATGGCGGATGGAAGAACATGTCCAAGAGACCTTTACTTAATAGTATGGTCATCATGTTAAAAAGGTGAGGCTTTTCGGCATTACGTTAAAAGGTGAGGCTTTTCATTAGTCTAGCGATATAAGTGGCCATAATAAAATAGAAGAGTACATGGCTAAACAATTGGGTAAACAATATTATGGTCATCATGTTAAAAGGTGAGGCTTTCTATAATAAAATAGAAGAGTACATGGCTAAATAATTGGGTAGACAAATTAACGAGTTGGGACTAGATAAGGTCATCTAAGTCATCATAGATAATGCAAACACTATAAAAAAGCCAAAAAATAGTTAAGTAAAAAGTATCCCCCTCTTTGGGTCTCTCCCTTCTCTTGTGACCACATTGGCCTGGTTCTCCAGGATTAGTACAAAAACACAAAGACCCAGTTCTTCAAATAGCCATGGATGAGGGTCAAAAGGTTGGGTTATACTTTCTTAATCAAGAAAGATTATTGAGCATATGTAGAAACTATAAACCTGCATCCAACCCACTAGAGTTTCTAAAGCTTGGCAAGACATGTTTTAGAACAAACTATGTGATGCTGGAGTATTTTCTTTAGTAACAAAATGTTGTTATCAAAATATTGTATGATGTAGAAACAATGGTGTGGAAAGCTGAGATCCACACAAAGTCCTTTTGCATGGATTGAGCTTAAAAACCTTTGTATCAACCAAAGATTCTGGAAGAGGATAATGGATGTAGGAAAGGTTATGAAGCACATGGTCTCTCTCCATGAACAAAATTTGTTGATCTTCCATCTCAAGAGAGGCTTCTTGCTTATAGCGGTGAGGATACCTTCAGCCTTCTCAACATTGGACTGCGAACACTAAACGTCGAGCACACACAAAGATCATCTTCAATTACCAGGATGAGGATACCTGAGAGAGAGAGAGAGAGAGAGAGAGAGAGAGAGAGAGAGAGAGAGATGACGATGGAGCCAATATTCTTTTGCAACACAAATAGCCCTTTGATTAAAACTACAAGCTAGTTGTCTTAGATGGCCACCAAGATGGCCACCAAGATGGCTAGTCAATGGCATGTGGCTGTAGGCTCACTAGTAGTGGATAGCCCTAACCAATAAGCTGCCTCTAGCTAGCTATGCTATTAGCCATCCAAGCCAAGTTGCTAGTTTAATTACTAACAGAGGTTGCAAGATAGGAAAGTTGAAAAACCCAATCAAGGTACAAGGAAGAAATTGATCAACGAAGAAATAGATGGTACAATATCCAAATGAAATTGGAAGACACATTTGCAATGTTTGTAGGGGGGAAAAACGCCACCATGAAAAACACCTCCTTGAGACCTCCTCGCAGAGCAATAGGACTTGGAGATAGAAGATGCCAACATTCAAGTATTGCCATCAAAATGAGGAACACGTGATGCTCTCTCTCTCTCTCTCTCTCTCTCTCTCTCTCTCTCTCTCTAGCACAAAGAAACTCAAGCCACTAGACAGCTTGTACAAGTGATGATGTAGTGTGTACCTATTGTAGCTTCACAACAATGCTCCCCTTTTTCTCCCCAAATGATTTGAACAATTTCTTTCAACTCTATAGCCAAAAGTTGTTGCTATGTGATAATGGCCCTGTTGCATACGTCGAAATACTCCAAAAGTTGTGGAAGTTTCAAGGCTACATTTCAAGCAAGTGAATCCATTTCATTAATTGTGCAATTCTTAAGGTGTATTCACCTAGGTGCCCTCCACATTAGTGAAACTTTATCAGTCCTTTATCAATGATCTTGCACAATACACGTGATTTTGGAAGCACCATACAACAAATCATGCAAATAACTCTAGATCTGGCTTTCTAAAGCATATTTTATCACTATGTTCGAGAGAATTTGGGAGTAACTAGTTCAGTGCTATGCCTTATAACCATGAACTTTATTTTTCACATCTTTAGGTGGTCTTCTACAAAATCTTTGTCTTGTTCTTAATTGACAAACAAGGTGACTTGATGAATTTAGGAAACAAAGTCATAGTTTCTAGCATTGGGTGAATGAACATGATTGGTCTATCTCTAACATAGTAGGTCTAAGTTCAACATGATCATGTCTACCTTTACTAAGACATATGTACAAGTGACATTGCTCTATGATTGCCAATGTACTCGTGAAGATGTGATCATGAGTATACCACTAACGTAGTGTGGAGTGCATTAGGAACACTATCTTCCTTGTATCCAATCATAGTTATACGATAAAATAGCTACGATTTCTTCATCTTACATACACAATTCACTATAAGAATGGTTGGATAAGGCTTGAATAGAAGTAACTTACTCAGGAGGGAAGATGATCCAACCATTCTTATATATGCCTAAAAGCCATGGTCATTTTATTTGACATGAAAAGGAATAGATGAAGTGCAAAATGATCAAGGATAATGTCCTAGTAGAGAAAATTTTATCTGTAAAAAGGGGGCAAAAAGCCTTGTGTCACAAGAGTGTTACACTAGGTTCCTAGCCTTGTAAAATGACTTTATTCCATGTTGGCCATGCTCATTGGAGATCTATCTAATTTCCCTTCATTGATGATATCACAAGTTTTTCTAAGATGTAGATGAGGTTGATAGCATGGACATAATGCTCTATATCAACAATCATAATCCTACTATCACGAGGACACTCTACACTCTTTACATACCCTTCTCTTTACATACCCTTGCACCCTAAATCTTTCAACTATTTAGTTTGCACTTGTTGCCAAAACAAGATGCACCTCATGTCAATGCTTTCTTTCATGTGTGAGCTTCCTGAGATTGAAGAGAGGCATCCACATGGCCATCCAAACTACACCATAGCTATCAATGCTCTCAAGTGGAACATCTCTGAGATTGCTGACAAGGTACGCCTACATTTTCATTTGGTACTATCCTTCTATCCCCTCTTCCAATACCTCTGCTTCTTCTGGGCTTACAATGGCACTACCCTTTCAATTGTACCATGTTTCCATGATAATTGCTAAACTAAAATTCACATGAAATGCCCACATAATCATGTAGCATTTCTCTCTACTTGAGTGACAATTCTTTCTCTTGTCCATAAACCTATATTAGAGAAAGTGATGGATAAGATAGAATCCCAAACAATACTTGATTGCTACGCAAGTTCCCTTTTTTGTTTTGTATGGCTATTGAATGGATCCAAAACCAATCTTTTAAAAGTGAGGTTTCATAGCTACCTTTCCTTTTAGTCAAAATCACAATTTCTCTTCTTGTTGTAAACAAGTGAGCATTCATAATTCCTCACTTGCCATTCATAATGTCTCTATTGTAATGTGAGTGGGTTTATCTTCATAATTGCTATGTTATATTCATTTTGAACCCATATTTGACGTTCAACAATCTTGATGTGCTATAGGATTAATGTATTCCTATGTTAGTTTTCGTGTAATAGGAAAGCATGAATAGGTGGAACCACAAGCAATGTCGAGGACAATGCCATTTATAAGTTGCTATTAAGTGTCTTCCAACATGTAGACATAAATTATCATGTATGTGGAGATGCCATTTATTCTTATATATATATAAATGCTCCATAAGCGCTATGCACAAAATACTCATGTAGAGAGATGTGTGCTTTTTAAAAGTGCTATTACATTGCTAATCAGCACTAAAAAGTGGTCCACCCCATAGATTCTCTGCGTATTCCATTATTGTACCAATCACTGTTGGGCACTAAGTCATCACCTTTGTTTGCATACTACTGCTATCAGAAATACACAAGAGCATAACAATAGATATAAGAATTTGTGCTATTTAAAAGACACTTTTCTATACGTCAATCTTCTCAAGGGGGAGTAAATGTTACACCAATAATAGTGCGGAGTAACATTATCGCTAAAGGGGATGTCTTGGGTTAGGAAACTAGGAGACAAGATAGTGATCATTACTAAGGGTTCATCAAAATAGCAATTGACCACCGAGTATAGGTGGCATCACAATGCATCCACGAGCTCCTATCCCTATCAAGAGATGAATGCATGTGTGTAGTTGCCTATCATTGAGATTGTGCTTCTTACTAGACTTGTATAACAGGTATGTACAATGACCAGAAGGTTGTCATTACATCCAAAGACTTGGGGATGATTATTGCACTAAGGATAAAGAAAAAAATGCATGTACAAGGCCGCAACTGGTGAAGACCATCATGACAAACAAAGGGGGAGAATTGACTGCATTGGCATTTGACGCCTCATGTGAAAGGATGTGGTGTATAATGATGTGGTCTTCAAGAACATAGAACTACTATCAATAACACTCGTTTGAACACCCCAAAGACTCCTGGGTGCATGAGATTGGAGATTCTTGTTGTAGACCGTGTGCCAAACCTAGGGAGCCGCTAGCAAAGGGGGATGCTGAGGAGACTCCAGAGCAAGGAGTGTGCATGCTTCACAAGATAGTGGAGGGGCAGAAACAGACCCACCAAATAATAGGCGACTGCATCAAATAATATATGCACTTTGGTAGTCTGACAAGTTCCATTTTGTTCGTAGATCCCAAGGGGAACAAGTGGATGAGAATCTGTCTGTTGGAAAATAGAATGTAGGTGTGCACCTAGGTATGCCGCGAACATTCCGGACTTCTTCCCGGCAAGAACACTCTATGCTGATGTAGAACCTTTAGGCTTGCTGCTGCATTTCTGCCCCCCACAATGTTCTCCTGTAGAGTAGGCTGGAGTGTGCAAGAGGTACGCTCAGGAGTACCTCTGCTGAATACCTAAAATACCTCCTGGGGAGGCCTTTTATAGGGGCTGGATGCCCCCTAAAGACTGGCCAACCAGTCTGTCAGCAAACCAAGCAGCCCACAGACTGGGCTGACCCAGTCTATCTACTGTCTATTCCGCCAACCCTGCCAGCCTATTTAAGCCTCTGTCTGCAGGCACCTGTCCTGTGTTCTTGTTCCAGCTCTGCTGTAGTCATTGCACTTTCTCCAGACCTTGTGCACATTCTGCAGCACCAACCCAGGCTTGCAGTACTGCCAACCAGGCCTGCTGACCTGCTGACCAGATGCTAGCTCCTACACCTGCATTACTGCTGCTATACAAGTCACAACATCCATGCCCTTGCAATGAATCTAGGTGCTACCCATGTGGCATCAATATTGCTGCCCACATGGCAGCCTCATCCCTTCCTCCTACACGTCCTTCAACCCAGCTCTTCTCATTTGCGCGCTAAAAGTGGGGGGCATTGATCCTATTTCTTCAATACCCCCTTGTAATGACACAAGGTGGCCCAACATCAACTCTATCAAAGAACTGATAGGCAGCTTCTTTGCAGGAGCACTCAGGACGAGGATGCCTTCTTTCTCTGGTCCTGAATCTCACACCTCCAATATCCCTAGAAACTTCCATGCATTGCTCTTGAACAAACCGGGTCCAGAGAATGTACGAGTCCAAGTCACAAACAATCTGGTCTTTTCAGTGACCCAAGGCACCAACAACACTGTCCAATAGTCCCCGTCAGAAGATAGGGACCGACCAAACCCTGCAAGGTACCAAAGATCCTGGGCCTATTTTCTGACATCCCACCTGTGCCATCCGCATCTTGGTCGATGATCACCGCGTAGTGAGATCCTAGTGGCTGGTACACGTAGATCCCCACCGGTAAGAATCCCTCCAGCCAACTCTGGAGTAAGTCTATCACCTGCCTCTGCATCCTTCGTCTCCACAATAAAGGCTTTGCCCCTAATCATCGTTTGGCCCCTTGTTGAAGGCTTTGCCCCTAATCTCAAGGGCAATCTTGCAGTAGTCGTCAAAAAATTCCCCATTGAGAGATCCCCCTCTATCTGTACAGAAGGCTTCACCCGCCACTCTCCATTGAGCTATATCAACATTGGTCCCAAACCAATCTGCTTGAAATCTCCAGAAAAACATCATGAAAGCAAATACCCTGGATATTCAGCCTAGTGATGCTTGCCACTGGAGCAAGCTAGATACCTCCCAGAAGTAACATGTTCATCCCCGCCTTTCTGTAAGTCTATGCACATGCTTCTCGCTGGGACATGGTGTCAACACTAAGAACAGCTCCTCTTAATTACATTGGTTGATACCAGCTCCGACTGGTCCTCCCTCTTCGCTTGGCTCACCTTCTTCTTGCGCAATCCTTAGCAAAATGTCTAAGTGTGTCATTATAAAAGTGCTTCTTTTGGCTCTCTCTTTTTCTTCTTGTCACCATCAGAAGCGTCCTCATCTCACCCTTGGCATCTTTCTTTTTCTATGGCTTCCATTTGGCACCTTTGGTCTTCGCTATGCCTTCTCGTCGCCATCATCCTCATCCTTCCTGTCGTACAGCTTCATTTGAGCTTCTTCCTAAGCAAGAACCGACCCAGCTCCTCATTTGTGAGAGGCCTCATTCGTTCTCCAACGGTAACAGTCATCACCAACACTCAGTAGCTCCTCGCAGGCTTACTGACCAGCAGCATGGCTAATTGGTTACTGCCCACCTTGTGACCCATTGCTCTGAGTTTATCTCAAAGAATCTTTATCCTCACTAGTCTTCTAGTTGATCTGTTCTTGGTATTTTTGAGCGTCGAGTGCTTGTTTTCAAAGGTGAACAATGTTGTCTTTGGTTCAGAGCTTCCTACAGCCTCCTTTGTTATTTGTTTGTCAAACAGTTGCGCATATGATCAGTTTTTATTCCATCAATTGTCTGGATCAGCCGCTTGATTACCTAATTGGTCCACTCTTTCTCCATTGGTGGTTGAATGATCATCCAGGATAATGACCTTCCACGAGGCATCTAGCATATTAACAGGTTTTGGATCCGCACCTTCCGTCACCTCCTAGATCTCCCATATGGCTCCGAAGCTTAACTTTCCAGATGGGATAGTTGCTTCTGGCCAGCTTCCTTGACTCTCCGAAGTTTGGAATGAATGGGTTGGATCCCATGGCCTGGTGTAGATGACCGGAAGTATGCTGGCCTATCCTGCACTAAGTGCAAGTCACACAAATACTTCTAAATGTGAGAGCTCATTCCTCCTCGGCAAGGACGCCACCCTTCAATTTGAAGAAGGTTCCTGGTCTTCAATCTCCTGGGCATTGTGTCATGAGCAAGGCTAAGCCTAGATGATATTCTTTGGCTCTGATACCATATTAGAAAACGTAGAGGTAGGATGCTTGCTTAGGGCCAACACTACTCCACAATGAGAGATGAACCCCGAGATCACAAGATAATAATATGTGTGGGACACAACTCAAACACATGGGCTTTACTTGAAAGTAAAAGAACATCCAGATCTGAAAGAGTACTCAGATGTATAGCCAAAACAGAAAGATATAAATAGAATCTTAAGTGCAAAAACTTCCCTCCAATGTACCAACACCTCTGGAAACAATCTCTGAGGTAAGGTACCAAAACAGCAATGTTTTGCTGCACCCTCTGTAGGAAACTCTTCCTCTTTGCCACGCGCGCTTGTGTAGGCTTCAGTAGCTGCTCCAAGGCTGAGCACTCCTACAAAGTTATGCTCTGACATTCTGGATTCCTGCCCTGCAAGAACACTCTATGCTGACGTAGATTCTTTAGGCTTGCTGCTGCATTTCTGCCCTCGATAATGATCTCCAAAGCATTCGATACCTTACGCAACTCCAGTAGATCCTATCAGTAAGTTGTTAGCATGAATGCCAATCTAAGAGACTTATAGGAAGTTGTAAGATCCATTATTTGTTGGGTTCATAAACCTGACAATCAACAAAATAGACATTTCATACATAATCGAAGCATCATGTCCCTTCATGGCTTGCCAAATACATACTCAGGTATCTTAAGGTCATGGACATATAGCAATGTAGAATCAAAGGCTACATCCCAAATACGTACTCAGGTGTCTTAAGGTCATGGACATATAGCAATGTAGAATCAAAGGCTACATCTGAAGCACTACGGCTAAGGCGTCGACTCAACAAACTAGAGTTTCCGCAACAAGACCCCTCTTGCTTTTATTCAAATAATGCTAGCTGTATACAACTGGCAAGGAACATGTCTTCAACACTTGCATCAAGGACATAGAAGCATATCATGTTTAATACAAGAAAAGATGCAATCTGCAGTATACAGGGACCAAACTTGTTTGGCGCAACACCAATGAGTAGTTAGCAAAAACAATGTCAAGACCAATTATGACTTTTTCCTCTTGTATGTATGTATGCTTTCTATATGGGCAGCCACTTAGTTCTTGTAATATCTCTTTGTGTACTTTACAATCTTGGCTGTGTTTGCATCAAGAGCTTTCAAACAACATGCAATGCGTGGTGGGGTCCCATGGACACAGTTACGAAGAACGGGAACATTCCGAAAATTTGGGTGCCGGAACGAAAACGTTCTGGGATGGGGGAACGAGAGAATGGGAGCTGGAACGCCACGTCATACATGACACATCATCATATGACATAAAACTATGCTAGAAAATGAAAGAAATGACATTTTACTTTTCTTTTTGGGCGTTTTGGTTCCGCCTTGCTTCCCGAAACGGTGTTCCAAACGTTCCGGATGTTGGAACACCGCTCCCTCGCAACGATGCCCATGGATCCCACATGAGAGCACCAATTCTCATCATAATGCACAAATCATCAACCCTATCGGGAGAGTGCAGCCCTAAACCGAGGAAATCATGGCATAGATACAGGACTTGCTGTCCAAAGGGCTCATTCGACCCAGTTCTTCTCCTTTTTGCTCCCCAGTGTTGCTAGTCTAGAAAAAGGATGGGTCGTATCAAACATGTGTAGATTGCAAAGCTCTCAACAAGATGACCATTAAGAACATGTTTCCAATTCCTCACAAAGATGACATTCTAGATATGTTGAAAGGGGCCACGATTTTCAGCAGGATTGATTTGAAGAGTGGGTATCATCAAATAAGAATCCATCCTTAACACAGCCTTCCAAACAACATTTGGCTTATATGAGTTCCTAGTCATGCCTTTTGGCTTAACAAATGCACCAAGCACTTTCAATCAAATGGATCTGCTTTTCAGGCCCTACAGGCAATTTGCAATTGCTTCTTTCATGATATTGTAGTATTCTCCATCTCTGAAGAACATAAGAGGCATATCGCTACAGTCTTCCAAGAGCTTTGGAATAACAAACTTTACATCAACGGCAAAGAGAGTGAGTCCTTTCTAGACGAGATTCACTATCTTGGTCATATCATCTCCAAGGAGGGGATTCGGATGGATCACACCAAGTTTATAGGAATGGCCCGAACTCAATTCAATACATGAAGTATGCGGTTTCTTGGGACTTTGTTCCTACTATAGACGATACCATCAAGCACTTTGCTGATACAGCAACCCTATTGCATGATTTGACCAAGAAATCCGCACTCTTGTGGGGAGAGTGGCAAAGGACAACTTAACAACCAAGCCGATCCTTGTTGTTCCAGATCTTTGATTTCCACGATCAAAGAACGAAAATGATGGGATATGGACCATAATTGATAGATTTAGCAAGCAAGATCAATTCATTCCAGTCAAGAAGACTATCAAAGCAGACCACATGGCCAATGGTTTATGGCACAGATCTACAAGCAACATGGGATGCTTAAGTCAATAGAAAGTGAAAGAGATCCAAGAATGACCAGTTTATTCTGAAGAGCACTTTTTGATAATATGGGTACGAAATTGGAGTTCTCATCTTCATTCACCCTCAAACAGACAGTCAAGGAGAGAATGATAATTCCATGGTGCTAGACCTTTTAGAATGTATGTGTCCGAACAAAAGTCTGAGTGGGAAAAGTACCTCCCACTAGTGGAATTTGCAAACAATAATACCACTCCCTTTTGCAGTAATATATGGGAAGGTGGTTCTACCAGGATGAGATATTTACAGCTGACCAGTATGTTCGGGCCTCAATACAGCCTTCTCTCAGGTTTGGACAGCAATCGAAGGGTCACACCAAAAGCAAAAGAAAGCTACCAAAAAAGCATGGGAGGGAGATGAACCTCCAAGAAGGAGATTGGATACTCCTTAAATTTGAGAAAGCCAGACTTAGAAAGATGAAAGGAAAAGAAAAGGAGATGAGTCCAGGGACATGCCCAAACACATCCTCTAAAAACACAGCATATTGCAGTTTCAATCTCATGATAGTCACTCATACGTTTAAAAACCATAAACTCCATCACGCATAGCAAGGACTAGCTACTATGACATCCCCACTGACGTCATCAGTGTCCAAAAGTGGGTGTATGACCATAGTATAAACATATGCTCTCACACATACAAATCCACACACCCACACATACTTGAGCATCCATTTATACAAAGTCTTATTACTGAGTGAAGGGCAGACTCAGCCATGACGAAGGCTAGCACTACAAGAGAAGGAAAGGCATACCCAAAGCTACATCATAGATACTATGGGCCATTCCGGATTTGTGATCCCATAAATGCAGTTGCATAGCAACTAGAGTTACCAAAGACTTGGAATTCACAATGTTTTTCACATGAGTCTTCTAAAGAAGTACCAAGGACCATGACCCACAGAACCGGCTCAAGAAGAGTCACCAAAGGTGGGAGAGATGGAGGAGATTCTCCAAACCAGAACAGATTGTGTATCACACACAGAAGAAATGACCTAGAGGCAAGGTTACCCGAAACTATTCAGCACTTGATGCCAAGGGTAGATGAGGAGTTCTTCTCGGAGTATCCTCAAGTCTTACAATTATATCAAGAAACTTTTCAGTTGATGGCAATTGATCAGAAGCTGAGGGGATGTCACCAATTGGTGCTTCTCCCAAGAAATAAAGAAGAATCTTTGTTAGATTGACTTCGATGAAAGAAAGTTGACAATGGTTAATCAGAATAAGATTTATTTACTTTGCTTTGCATTGATAAAAGAGAATTGTGAGGACGCTCACAAGGAAATAGGATTAGTCCAAGAACTAGCATGCATGCATTTGACTAACCTCCACGATTGAAATGTTGGAAAAATATTTATTGGACCAAGAAGAGTGCAAAAAGGCCCAAAATTCAAAGAGCTAGTGCCAAAAAGTAAGTCCCACAAGAGCCAAAGCACAAGAATAAATGGTGCCCCACTTTATGGAGGGCCCACTAGAGTCAAAATATACCTTTGTAAGACTAGAATGAGTCCAATCATACAACTTTAGATTTTTTGTTGTTCTAAAGATAAAAAATCTACACATAAAATAAAAGAGAATATAAAAGAGAATATGAAAGAGAAGAAAAAAAAGGTAAACAAAAACTTTTAAGAAAAACAAAAGGAAGACATACTTAGCAAGCAAAGCAACACTTATGTCGTCATCAGTGCCCAAGCATAAGCAGCTATACTGGGTTTCTAAAGTCCCGCGGAGTCTCTTGGGCAAACCCAGTGCTTACTAAAATACTTCAGATAAACAATAGAGAAAGAAAACAAGAAATAAAGAGGAAAGGAAGCAGGTGACTAAGCAAAAATAAACAAGCAAGTCAAGAAACAAAATCTTCCAAAAAACTGGAATATCGCTCTCTCTCTCTCTCTCTCTCTCTCGCTCGCTCGCTCTCACTCTCACTCTTATTTAAAACATAAAAAGCTAAATGGTCATTTACACTTATGTATTGTTTCCTACAAAGAGTCAAAAATACATTTCTAACTTAGAAAGCACAAGCATACTCAAACAAACTCTCTTTTGAAACTAAAAGAAAAACGGGCTATTCAGCTCCCCGCTTTTTGTTTTTATATATATGTTCAATCATTCTAAACATACCTAAGGCCGATACACCATAGATAAAAGACTTCATATCTAAGATTGTGCATACTTTTTTCATTATTTTCCTTGGATTATACCTCTTGTGTAATAGTAAAGTGATCAAATTACTACATTGAGTCAGTTGTACAAAGGCGGAAAAATCTATGGAATTGGAAAGAAATGACTCCATATTTTGCCAAATCAGAAATGTTTGAGTCAATTTGAGGCATTTTTATAATGTGTAAGCCACTATATTCAAGTTGTTCATGTTTATCGTATATATCAACCTCTAATCCTATGGTAGATTGAGAAATTCTAAGATCTAAGAAAACACAAGAATCCCCTCTTGAAGTGCAGTTCAGTTCACAAGAGTCACGAGGATAGATTCCTTCTCCAAAAGCATTAGCGTCTTTGTACATAAAGTCTTGAAAGTTAGGAACATCTAGTACAAATAAATCGTCTATAAAACGCCTAACTTGGCTAAGCTTATGTAAAACGATAGGGCAGGTATTGATAGAAATAAGACGTTGCATAAACTCAAATTCATAAGTGAAAAGATAAAAGTTTGCTAAAAAGACGGCAAAATTAGTGCCCATGGGGATTCCTATAATTTGTTGAAACAAAGAATCACCTATTGTGAAGTAAAGATTATCTAAAAGAAAATCTATCGAAGAGCAAACATCTTCCACACTTACTACCTTTGTGTATCTTTTCTTTTTAGAACCTATGTCATGATCTTTATTTTTTAGCCACAAGAAGACAAAGCATAAGGCTGTTTTCTCAACTTTTAGCACTTTGCATCTATCTTTGTCAAATCTCAAAAGCCCACTAGAGTCAAAAGCCCATAAAAGATACCCCCATTGGAAAACAGTGCTTTCTTCATGGATAATAGCAATAAAAGCTAGCTTTTGTAAAAGCAGCCTGTTGTCGGCTAGAAAGCAAGTTTAGCTTTTGGAAAAGCACAAGCTAGGCCTAGTCTATAAAAAAGTAGTATTGAGAATTGTACTCAACTTCAAACTCCCTCATTGAGCCAATTGTAGAAAGTTATTCTATTGCAATCAAGACCTTCAGAGGGGCCCAACCCTTCTTTCTTGTTTGTTCATAATTTCCAGCCTCCAAACGGATTCCTGCAGCTCATAGTAAAGTAGCATGCTTTTCCATAATGACCCAAGCATAATTGATAATCATTTCCCTTCTCTTAGAGTAGGTAGGTTTATGGTCCATGCCCTTTCTTGGTCACCCCCTTTTTAGATACAAGTCTCAAGTTTTTACATTAAGCCTTGATCTTCAATATAGTCATGCTTCTTGTCTTCAAGTGGGTCTTTGCCCTTACATATGTCCTCTATTCTCCCCACAAGCTACTAGAATTCCTCTCAACTGATCTTCTTTGGCTCCTTTGTCCTTTATAGAGTAGATTAAGTTGCTATTACTATATCATCCATAGAATCAATTACGGATTTTGATGTCTCACAACCACCTTTTAAACTTTACTCCACTCTCGCAACAGCATGTGAACCTTTGTACTTGGTTGAAGCCTGCTTAGTGAACTGCTAAGTGTTCCGGTTGGTGATGAAGCACACCTGATGTCAGGCATCCCACAAATTCTATCATATGTAGGAATGGTTGTGGAAAGGGATCGGCAGAAAAAATCAGGTCTCATTCAAAGGGCGCATCACAGATTACGTTCTATTGGAGTTAATTCCATTTGCAAACTATTGCCCTTACATTGCTTGTAGAAGTAGTACCCAAGACCATTAAAATATGAACTTTTTGTATGATTTTATGAATTTATGACAAGCATAATGGAAGGAAGCCTTGAAATTCTAGCAATGGTCATGGGTTATCCACTGAAGGATTTGCCACTCTAGCTATACTCTGCTCATGGATGATCGAGAACCTGACGAGTAACTTAACCCATCTACGATGGACTAGAGACCCGCTCCGCTGGGTCTCAAAGTTGAGATCACAGATCGCCTTTAATAAAAATTTTGGTTTCATTTATTAATCTCAAAGAAGTGTGATTTGTTCCTGGGTGCTGCAAATTGACTTCCCTTGCTGCGATTTGGTTCCCAACGAGCTGTAGCCTCGTTTCAAATTCACCAAGGAGCTGTCTTTTGATCATGGGAGCTAAGTTAAGGTTTCACCCTACAGCAAATCTGTTCACTTTCCATAGGCATCTCAGCTGCAGCATCAAATGAGATGGGCAGCCCATCAAAAGCATGGGATGAACGCTGATTTCTATCAAAAAAGCAACAAGGGGCAGATCTGCATGTTCTACAAAAATAAATCCCTACTGCTAAAGACCTCCTTGGTTGCTTTTAACTTTATTGTAAAGCATGTAACACTTGCTCTCACTACTGTAGCCCACAAAAATGCACTTGTCAGCCTTATCATCAAGCTTGTATGATATCATCACCTTAAGTTCTTTGGAGGGACACCTACGCAAAATATGCTTTGAGCGCATGATTGCTTCCATCCAGAACTTACATGGCAGCCCTTTGGCCTTGAGCATGCATCTCCCCATCTCCATAAGCCTTGGACATATACTCTCTCGATCTAAACGTAGAGTCTGTATTATGCTTTCAGATTGATTCTCCACCAAAACAACAAAGTACCATGGTTGTAAGACACGCTATGACACAGCATGTAAGACACACTTGAGACACGAGTGTCGAAAGTGTCTTAAAGATGAGACACGTAAGACACATCACTCAAGACTCAAGAGCTTGCAAGTCACAACTCACAACTTTCAAGTTGAAAGAGAAATCCAGATAACAACTTAACAAGAGCCTAGAGGGCTACATAGATGATAGATCAATAATCATAGATCACCCTAAACATAAATATCACGCCAACAGTCTGTCAGTCACATGGGAAATGAATGAAATCTGAACCTTGATACATATAATTGAAAGGAAACTTTCGACCCTCAAGAGTTAAGTGTCTCAAGGCTCATCCTAATAGGTCATTGCCATTTCTAGCTCTAAAGTCACCATTGATACCAACACTATCGTGTTAGAAATTACCCAACAAAGGGTACGCACAGCGGAAGACTGATAGCATAGCCCAGGAGCTCACAAAGTGTGGTGTGTGGGGTGTGGAATCACAGACTTCTTAACTCAATGTGCATAGATGTGCAAGCCAGTAAATAGACAATGCTCAGAGACAAATATAGAAGCAACACTTTATATTTCCGTCTGTCCACAAAGTAGGACAGGATACAATACCAACAGGTTCTCCTACTAGATGTCAAGCACTTCTAGATCTCTAAGCCCGCGTGCTTCACCTCGAGCATATGTAGACTCTCTATCTAGATCCCTTCCACCCTGCTGTCCGGAAGCCAGCCTAAGTGGGCAGCCCTTTCTCAGCTTTGTCTGCAGGCTATGATGTACCTCCTTCACCTCTAGAATATAGGCCCAAGGTAGGTCTTACTGCTGCTCCAATCTGCTGACTTTTGGCTGCTCCAGGTGATATTGAATGAGGCCAAATGCCTCCTCTTTTATAGGCCCAAGGGGCCCTGAAATGGACCGACCTGGCAGGGCCGACCAGTCTGCCACCCCCCCCCCCCCAGTCTGTAAACCGACCTGGTTGGGGGCTGTTCTACAGACCCGTCAGGCCACGTGGCAGCCCGCCATAGGCCCAGGCCTCTGACCACCTGCTGGCCCTGTTCCAGCCTTGTTACAGGTTCCATACAAGGCCCAAAGGCCCTGTCATGCAGGCGCCTTTGGCCACTGCAGATCCCGCCCTCTGTCAGGCTTCCAGCAGCCCTGTTCTTCCATAAATAATCCTCCGTACAGCCCTGTACAGTGGGACCATACCCTGCTGATGTCAGCACGCCCTTCACAGGGCCCTGTTGCAGGCCGTATGCCTGGTCATTAGTTCCGTCTTGCCAGGCCAGATCCCGGGCTTCATGCCCCCACCATCTTTCCTGCACAAGGTCTTCTTTGTGCTGCCTATGTAGCAACCTAATCATGCCTTGGTCTACCTCCCCCATGCTCTCCTCATTTGGGGGCTTACAGATGGGGAGGTGACCATTCCAACATATCAACCTCGACTCCACTGTCGATATTAGTGATGGACTGCAAAGTCCAAAGTGTCGAAGTGCAATTTCCAAAGTCCAAAGTGCCAAAGTGCAAAAGTTTAGGGCTTTCAGGTTTTATAAAATTTCAAGAGTGTCTAAACGTGCCTTAAGGTAAGACACGTGTCTTAAGTGTCTTAAATATTTCATCACAAGAAACTTGTGCTTACCTACCATGCAAGGTGCTCAAGCAAAATGTATACTTCATATTTCTACTTGAGAGCAAACTACAACACCCAAGGAATCTTGTGAAGCCATCTGTGAAAGTAATGAAATATAAATCACCCCCAACAGATTGAGTCCACATCAGACCGCAAACATCATTGTGTACAAGCTGCATTTTTCTCACAGCCCAGACTACACCATCCTTTGGGAAAAAAAATCTATGCATTTTGCCCAAAATACAGCCCTGACATATATGCTTGGGAGAGGTCCATATGAGATAACGCATCCGCCATCTCAAATTTATATACCTAGATGAATCCAGGAACATTCCCAAACTCATCCTCTAAAAACACAACATAGTGCAGTTTCAATCTCATGATAGTCACTCACAAGGTTGAAAACCATAAACTTCATCCGCCATCTCAAATTTCTCAATAACAAAAGGTTGCCAAAATTAAATGCCCAAACCTGCCATAACTTCTGAATAACAAACCTGCCAAAACTTCCGCATGGAAGAGGTAGATGTTGAAGCGGCATATGCAGAATGTGCTCTCTTCTCAAAAGCATCAAGCTACAAAAAACCGTGACAATGTGTGCATGTTAACCCCAATGCATAATCGCGCTGTCTGTCACGTACCATACATTTGTCAACTTCAAAGATGACCTAAAAGCCTCTTCGAGTGAAAGAGAACATGGAAAGCAGATTCTTCTTAATCCCAGGGACAAACAAAGCATCATGGATGCAAAGATCTAAGCCATCCATGACTATAAGCGAAATCTCTCCAATCTCTTCAACCGGATAAGAAGAATGGTTTGCACATGAGACTTTCTTGCCAACGAGTGCACAAGACAACATGTCAAACAATTCTTTTCCGAACGCAATGTGATGAGATGCACTGCTATCAAAATACCATGTTTTGTGTTTCATTTACACAAAAAGTGTGTGACCCCCAGGAGGCATCATAGCTGCAAGTGAAAAATGCCCAATCGTGCTCAACAAAGTTGGCTGAAGTATCACCTTTCCCTAAAGGACGGGCTGAGCCTGAAGCAGCCATACCAGACTCTTTCTTCTTTCCCTTTGCAAGCTACTTCGGGCACGGCAATCTTTTGGCCAAGATCTGCCACAATGGCCTCATGCCGAGGTGTGCACCCAGCCCTATACACCAACACCACCCTCACAAGGGGCGGGCACACCCACAACCAAGGCCCTCACTCTCTACCCTAACCATGGTGCATCAGGAGATTCTCAACTCCAACACATGAGCGCTTTCTCGAAATTACATTTTGCTGAGAGCTATCTTCCCTTGCTTTGAAGGCATAAAACCAAGGGAAGGAAAGCAAGCTTACGTGCTCTCGCTCGTTGGATATTGGGAAGATATGATGCATGGAGTGCAAATGTTCATCATTGTCAACCGCGTCGTGCTCACAATAGTACTGAACAATGTATTGTTGAAGGGGCTTGCAAAGATCAACAGAATTTGTTTCTTGTCATGAACGACGAGCAAGATATTGATCAGAGTCGCCATAGCCGAGAATCACTATTTTGTTACAGAGACACGATTAAAATACATGCAGAATCAATCTTCAGGGATGGAATTTGAGTAGGGCAGATGATAAGCACCCGGTCCTTTCTTGAAGACTATATCACTTGAAGTGCTGACGCCAATCTCTCCAACCTTCTCCATGCTTTCTTCTACAAAATTAATATTCTTTCACAGACTGTGGTTAAGGTTGAGGAGTTGCTTCTATGTCTTACACGTGGCAGTTTTTATGACCTTTAATTTTGGCTAAGTCCCAACGTCTCTGTTGACATGTCTGTTAGAATTATAGATATAATTCAGCAGTGACCAATGTAATTTAATAAGCTAGTTAGGGGCACTTTTTCCTCTTTAAGAGGTTTTTCCCCCTAACTGCAGTTAGTTCACTAACTATGGTTAGTGACTACTAAGGTTTTGTCACTAGGACAAAACCTTATCTCTCACACTTTCAGTTGTACTCTTTACACTCTTCTATTGCAACTCAGCTCTCAAACTTTCAGCTCTCTAGCTCTCACTTTCTTGCTCTCTCTCTCTCCGCATTCTCTCACATTTGGTATCAGAGCATTTGATCCAGCTCCCTGCTTCTTCCCCGTTCAGCTCTAGCCTACAACCCACGCTCCTGCTGCTACACCTCGCCCGTACAATCCGTACGACTGTACGGAATCCGTACCTCGTCTCTGCACGTCCGTACCCTGTCGTACCTTACCTACCGTACTGTACCCGCCGTACAAATCTGCAACACACAGGTCGTCGTACATCGCGTCCATACAGGTGCCGTACACTCTGTCGTTAGACTGTACGGTTCGCCGTACAGTTCCGTACCTGTACGTACAGCTCGCTGCCACCAGCCATACAGTTTGATGTCACCGTTTATACCAGCACGTACCTTCTCCGTACTATCATTAGTACTCCATACTTCCGTGCAATACTTCTGTACTGGTCCTGCTTCCGTACAGCAGGTAATCCTCCGTACAATCTCTCATTCCGTACAGGAGAAACTTGCAGGTGATCTTTGGCAGGCACATTTTGCAGAGACAGCCATTGTTTGGCTCAGTTTTTTGGGAGTACATTTCGGGCATTTTGTTTGTTGTAGACATTGCAATCATTTTGTAGTTTCGGAGCTACACTTGGAGCAAACATGGCAAATTTGGTCTGAAATTTGGGGCTTTCTGCTGAAATTGCGAAATTTGGGGCTTTCTGTACTTCTGCCCCTTTTTGGTTGCAATTTCAAGCTCGAAATTTGGGGCTTTCAGTTTTACAGTACAATTTCTTGAAGAAATTTGGGGATTTTGTAATTACACTGCAATCTTGCAGTGAAATTTGGGGCTTTTGCAGACAGAGCGCAATTCTTGCAACATTTGAGGCTTTTGATCAATTTGCCCCTTTCCAGTTGCAATTTCAGGCCTATTTTGGGGCTTTTGTGTTGGGAGAGCAATTTCTGGAGTTTTCAGTTCATACTGCCTTTCTTAAAGTGTTTTGCAGCACTTTTGGCAGATTCTGGAGAGTTTTTGATGCTTGGACAGATTTCTAACAATGCAAGTACAGAAATCTGAGTTGCATTTACAGCCAGTGCTTGGCTGTGTTTTTTGGGAGTTGTGCATTTCATTCCCAGTAAGGGAATTCAGTTTTGTATCTGCTTAAATCTCTTTCTCAGATATGGCCCAGCAAAATCAGAATGACTTCCAGTTCGGTGGTCTTTCACAGGAAGACAAGTTGGATGGTACCAACTACTCCCTCTGGAGTTTTATGATACGCAATATTCTGATTTCTCGCAATTTATGGGATTATGTGAATGGGGGTGAGATCCGACCAGCAGGTATGGCACCTAATACCCCTCCTCAGCAAGGAGGTGGAAGAGGTCGTGCACATGGGGCAGCTGCAGAACAAATTGTTGGTGCAGCTATAGCCACTACTCCAGATCAGAAGAGATGGGATTCACGGGATGCCTTAGCTTTGTCATGCATCTCTCTTTCAGTGAAAAGATTTATCATTCCACATATCCGGTCGTGTAAGACCTCGAAGGTAGCGTGGGATATTTTAGAAAGCATGTATGCAGCCCGGAATGAAGCAAGAGTATCTTTCTTAAAATGAGAGTTAAGTAATACACATATGGAAGAGGGTGACTCCATGTCAGTCCACCTCACAAAGCTACAGGATCTCAGAGAGCAATTGTTAAACATAGATGAAATTATTCCTAATTCAGAGATGATTACAACCACTCTAAATCTCTTCCCGAGTCTTATCTCAGCTTTCATACCTCACTGAGCTTATCATTGAGGGGGGGTGCAAATCCTCTCACTTTTCATGAGTCGATAGGACTTCTGCTTTAAGAAGAGCAGACCAGGAAAAACTTGGCTTCACGTGCAGGTGAACAAGCCATGCTCTCAAAGTTTAAATCAAGAACAAAGGGACAGGCAAAGACATCAGTAAATCAGCCTTCCAGTGGGTCAGGACAGCCTTCACAAAAGGCTAAAAATGATGCAAGTAAGCCCAAGAAGAAGGGTTTTTGTCACTACTGCAAAAAGCCAGGTCATCACATTGCAGAATGCAGGAAAAGGCTTGCAAAAGAGAAGAAAAACAGCTCCGGTATGGCTGTTTCAAATTCAGCTCCTCATGCATCTGACAGTGGGGATGCTGCAGCCAACTTTGTTGGACAGGATTATGCCTTTTTATCTTGCATTTCAGATTCTAGGCTGGCTGCTCCAGATGCACGGGATAGTACAGCCACTTGTAGTGATGACTCATATGCATTTTTGACTTGCAGTTATGACTCTTCTACGGATGCATCTGCTTTCAGTGTCAATGAAACATTGAACACTTGGTATTTTGACAGTGGTGCATCCAAGCACATCACTTCTAGGAAGTGTCTTTTTACTTCCTTGCATCCACCCCCCGTTTGTAAGAAAGTCACTTGTGCCAATAACTCATCATATTCAGTACATGGCACAGGAGATGTTGAGCTCACTGCCATTGATGGCTCAATTTTCAGAGTTTCAAATGTCTTATATGTGCCTGGAATAACCAAAAATCTTCTTTCAGTGTCCACTCTTAACAGAGCTGGATTTCAAGTCATCTTTCAGGATGACAAATGTGCTGTCCGAGACAGGGAAGATGATTATGCCTTAAGATTATCTGATACTCTGCTGCGTGGGCTTTTTCAGCTTGATCTTTTTGAGAAAACAGCAGCCCATGCTCTTGCAGTTTCTACCCCTACAGCTGCCATGCAGAATGCAGAATTATGGCATGCCCGATATGGCCACATGCATTACAACAGCTTGATGACACTTCAGAAGCATTCTATGGTTGATGCATTGCCACCTCTTGAGATACCTCCTCCACATGCCTGTGAAGGGTGCATTTTAGGCAAGATGCATAGATTCCCCTTCAAGAAGGATGGTTCAATTAAAGCTGTCCGCAAATTACAGCTTATACATAGTGATGTCTGTGGTCCCATGAGGACTCCATCGTTAGGTGGTCATCTCTACTTCGTTACATTTATTGATGATTACTCCAATTTCACTTGGGTCTTTGGGTTGAAGCGCAAATCAGAAGTGTTCATGGTGTTTAAACACTTTTCAGCCATGGTTGAAAATGAAACCGGAAATGAAACCGGACTCAAGATACAGACATTGCGCACAGATAGAGGTGGGGAATACTTGTCTGCAGATCTTGATGCATTTCTGAAAGGCAAGGGTATTGTGCATCAGCTCACAGTCAAGCTGACCCCTCAGCAAAATGGCAAAGCTGAGAGGAAAAATAGAACTCTCATGGAGATGGACAGATGTATGCTAAAAAGCAAACACATGCCTCACAAATTTTGGCTTGAGGGTCTGATGTGTGCCAATTACATTTTGAATCGGGCTCCCACTAAGGCTTTGAAAACAAAAACTCCCTATGAGGTCTGGAATGGGAGAAAGCCTTCAGTGGATCACTTCCGAGTCTTTGGATGCCTTGCTTATGGTCATGTGCCAGTTGAATTTAGGCACAAGTTGTCAGATAAAGCCATTAAGTGTACATTTGTTGGGTACAGTGCAGAAAGCAAGGGGTACCGTCTCTACAATCCTGCTACACGCAAGATCATAGTTAGTAGAGATGTGATATTTGCTGAAAATTCAGCTCACACTGAGGCTGAATTTCAAATGCCTTCTTCTTCAGAGGATGTCTTTGAGGGGTTGCTACCCATTGCCTTGGGTTCCCCTGCTGATATTTCTGATGCAAATCAGAATTTACAGCCACCTCCAGATGCTTTAGTTCCGCCACAGGATGTCTTGCCCCCTCCACAGGCAGTGGAACAGGTGGTGCAGCAAGAAATTGCAGACATACATGCAACAAAAACAGTCCCAAACTGGCTGTTACAGACTCTCAGGGAGAGTAAAATTGATGCTCCATTACCTGGCAGGACTCGCAGTGCAGCAAGGCACATGGAAGGTGCTAATTCAGTGGAATCAACATATGCAGGTACTCTTCTTGATGAGGAGGAGCCTGCCACATTCGAAGAGGCAAAGGACAATGTGCATTGGATGAATGCCATGCACGATGAGTTGCAGTCCATTGAAAAAAATCAGACTTGGGATGTTGTAGACTTGCCACCAGGTAAACATGCCATTGGCACCCGTTGGGTTTTCAAGGTCAAACGGAAGCCAGATGGCTCCATTGACAGATACAAGGCAAGGCTGGTTGCTAAAGGCTATGCTGAGAAAAAGGGCATAGATTATGAGGAGACATTCGCCCCTACATCCCGGATGACCACCATCCGATCAGTTATTGCAATGGCTGCACATTTTGAGTGGAATGTTCATCAGTTGGACATAAAAACGGCCTTCTTAAATGGGGACTTGCTGGAAGAGGTGTATGTCAAACAACCTCCAGGCTTTGAAATTACAGCAAATGCACTTCAAGTATGCAAGCTAAACAAAGCTTTATATGGGTTGAAACAGGCCCCTCGTGCATGGTATGCCAAGATTCATGCCTTTTTGACCAGCAAGGGGCTGCACAATAGTCCTACTGAGAGCACCCTCTACATCAAGATGGATGGGGGGGAAATTTTAGTCATCCTTCTTTATGTTAATGACTTACTGCTCACAGGGTCCAATGAAGACAAAATTGCAGATTTCAAAGCTGATTTGCAGACCAACTTTGACATGTCAGATTTGGGGCTGCTTCACTTTTATTTGAGGATCCAGTTCTCTCACGAGAGACGTGGCACTGTTATGTCTCAGTCCAAGTATGTACAGAAACTCTTGGACAGATTTAACATGCATGATTGTAAGCCCATAGCCACTCCCATGGAGCCGGGGCTGAAACTCACAATGCATGATGCAGGAGAATTAGTTGATGCCACACTTTACAATCAGGCTGTTGGATGCCTCATATATCTCTGCAACACTAGACCTGATATTCAGTTTGCAGTATCTCAGGTAAGCAGGTACATGCACAACCCAAAAACTATGCATTGGCAGGCAGTTAAGTGCATCTTCCGTTATTTGCAGGGCACGAAGTCTTTTGGCTTGCTATTTCCCAAGGGGGGTGACTTGCAGATGCATGCCTACAGTGATTCAGATTGGGCTGGTGATTATGACACTAGGTAGTCCACTAGTGGCAATTGTTTCTTTTTGGGTAAATCTTGCATTTCCTGGCTGAGCAAGAAACAATCTACAGTGACTACCTCATCCTGTGAAGCTGAGTACAGGGCAGCTTTCACAGCAACAGTTGAATGTGTCTGGCTGCGACGTCTATTTGCTGATCTTCATCTATCTTTGGAGGGTCCTTCTCCAATTCTCACTGATAGTCAGAGTGCCATTGCAGTGGCAAAAGATCCAGTGTTTCATGCTCGCAGAAGGCACATTGAGGTTCACTATCACTACATCAGAGAGAAGCTGCATGCAGGGGCGATCAGTATGATCTGTGTCCACACATGACAACATTGCAGATATTTTCACCAAAGCACTACCATGTGAAAAGTTTTAGGCATTTCGCAGTGCCCTGAACTTATATCCGTTTGGTTATTGATCAGCCTTGTACATGACATTGGCACTGCAGGGGGGTGTTAGAATTATAGATATAATTCAGAAATGACCAATGTAATTTAATAAGCTAGTTAGGGGCACTTTTCCCTCTTTAGGAGGTTTTTCTCCCTAACCGCAGTTAGTTCACTAACTATGGTTAGTGACTACTAAGGTTTTGTCACTAGGACAAAACCTTATCTCTCACACTTTCAGTTGTACTCTTTACACTCTTCTATTGCAACTCAGCTCTCAAGCTTTCAGCTCTCCAGCTCTCACTCTCTTGCTCTCTCTCTCTCCGCATTCTCTCACAATGTCAACTACAGCGTTGACCGGTCATTTTTAAAGGTCTTATACTCTCGTTGGCAACCTCCTTGGAGCTGTTCTATTTCACATTCGCAGCATCTTATCTATTTTTTAGCGTAAGGAATTCAAGCATATTTGCTGATCTTCTATGAGTGAGATTTCATCTATTGAAGGCGTCCTATCACAAGTTGAGGAAGACACTCTAAGTTCATGGACTTATTATCACTCTCCACGAATGGGACTTCCCCATCTTGCTTGTCAGATCGAGAAATTCTCTGGTACAAACTTTACACATTGGCAGACAAGGGCACTCCTTGTCCTTATGCAATACAGTGTGTGGAAAATCGTCGAGGGAACCAAGCCCAAGCCTAAAGGAAATGCAGTTACAATGATTGCATGGAATGAAAAACATGATCAAGCTCTTGCCATTTCTAGTCTAAGTCTTGCAAACAATTTTGAGAATACAACTCGAGGTATGGAAAAATCAGAATGATCTGTTTGGATAAGATCTTAATAATCCCAAATTCTTTCTCAAGCAGCAATTTTATAAAATGTCCATTAAGGATTCCTCCTCAAAAGGACCATCTCAATGCTTTAGGTATCCTTGTACAACAACTGACTACCTTGAAAGCCCCTTCTGATGCTGATGATGATAAGAAGGTTGTACTTCTTAATATCTTGAAGACAATCCCAGCTATGCAGATATTCTTGGTGTTCTTTGATTTGCTTGTGAGATGAAATATGAAGAAATGGTTTCTGTATTGATGTACAATGATCGTTGCCCGCAACACACCCCTCACTCCAGAATTAGGAGCAATGTACAGCAAAAGCAAGGGCAGTACCACTAGCCACTTTGCTAGCAAAACGGCCAAGTGTACCTACTGTAAGAAACCTGGGCATACAGCCAATCGCTGCTTCAGACAACTTGAAAAGCTTGAAGAAGAAGTGAATCTCGTGGAGGCAAAGTCCAACCAAAAATCTAACAACCCACCAGACAATGCTCTCACTATCATGGCAGATCTTTCTATTGGGGAAAATGGATGTTTTGTGTATGTGCCAATAATAGTACTCTACCTTGGGTTGTCCCCCAAAAATGATTGTATGTGTACCTTGTCCCCTAAAGGCTTCATGATATCTTCTATACCCTGCCTAGAGCAAGGGAGGTTTGTCCACAAAGGGGTGTTATGGTGGTCTTGTGTCTTTATGAAGGACCAGTGCATAGGTGTGAAGGTCAAGACTCTTATCAGGCCTGCCATGAGAGTGCAAGTGTTGGCGCCTACACTCATCCAGGTCCTTCTCACCCTAGCTTGGAAGGGGGCTGTTGGATATCGAAGCCTATTTGTGAGAGTCCTAGAGTTTTGTGGCTGTGAAGAGTCCTTGTGCAGGTGAGCCACTTATCAAGTCTTAGATTAGATCTGATATGATCCGAGTGACCTCACCTATGAGGTGTCTGTGTGTCGAAGATAAGGCCTAGCCCAGCTATAAATGAGGCCCCTATTGTACTTGCTAATAACCCATCAAAAGATCTTGTGCCTTGACTCAGCTTCTCTGCCCAACTGTCACTTCAGCTGTCTCTCCTTCTACCATCAATACTAACCATTATTGTGGTCACCTCCCCACCCATGAGCCCCGAAATGAGGAGAACATGGTGGAGGTGTACCAGCAGCATGGATTCGGTCTGAGAGCAGCCACATGGGCAGGACTAAAGTCTGCCACGTGGGCAGATCAGAGATTACATGCAGCCTGCCACGTAGGCAGTATGCAGAGGTGCTGAAGCACACGACTGGCTGGAGCTGATAGAGAGCTGCAAGATAAGCAGTAGATGGCTGGAGCAGAAGGCGTGCCAATCGTGGACTGCCATATGGCCATGCAGGACAGCACAGCAGGTGCAGTGTGCATTGGATGGGTTGCCCGGGAGCAGCCGGATCTGTGCAGGAAGTGGGCAGGCCATCAGGCCCCTGCCACGTGGATGTGCTGGAGCTACGGGTCAGTCTGCAGATATGGTCGGCCAGATCTGGAGGGCATTTAGCCCTGTAAATAGACCCTTGCATGGGACAGTCTTTCATTCGTGCAGCGCCTCGTATTCAATTGCACACAGGAGCAGCAGGGAGGCCAGGAATTAGGGTGCCTTGTGCCTCACACAGTGGCCAGACAGGACCCGCAAGGAGGTCTGACAAAGCAGTATGTCAGAAGCCCACTGAAGCTCCAAAGGAGGATGCAGGCTCTTGAGTTTTGGAGCTACCAGGAGAATGTAGAAGACAGCCTGACATGCCAGGGGTCCACATCTAGCCAGTACCCTATTTGCTAGATGGTGGCACACTAAGCACACCTTTTGTAAAAGCTTTTGTCGATCTTTGGAGCAAACATGTTGACTGTTCCTACTCTACTGTGCATGATTCATTATCTGTGTCTGTATCTATCTCTATCTACATCTGTGTTCACCAAAAGGAAAGGAATGAGATTTGAATTAAGCATTGTGTGTTTCCTGGGCTACATTTCTATACAAAATATTACACAATCTCTGTTGTGGGAGTGTTGGCTACATCAAGCGCCCTCCGTCTTCGTTTTCTAACACGATTGTCATATCTAAAGGATAAAAATAAAAAACCCCACCTCATGGGATTCTGCGATGCAAATTGGGGTGGAGATCACGAGACAAGTCAACCACTGATTTTATATTCTTGATCATTCGGCATTTCATATTATGCTCTAGCAAGAAGCAAGGCACAGTTGCTTTGCCGACAATAGAGATAAAGTATGTTCGTGAAGCGATAAGGCTGTGAAGGCATCTAGGAGAGCATGGTTCGGTCAAAGTGGAAGCTACTACGCTCTTTTGTGACAACATGATGCAATTGCTTAGCAAAGAATCAAAAAGATCATGGAAAGGCAAAGCACATTATTTCCTATCATTCTGTCTGCATCAAACCAAAGAGGGAAACATTTGACCTATCCCTTTTTCTCTAAAGATCAGTTGGTATACATATTCATACCACAGTTAAAATCTTGAACAATTCAGAGCACTCCTATGCTTCATAGACATGAGACCTTAACCTGAAGATGAACTGTTGGAATAGTCAGTGTTAACAGTCTCATGTACCATTATAACATGACAGCAAAATAAGAAGGCTGCATTCCACAAGCCAGCTCCCTCGACCTTGTCCAGATTTCTCTCCAGCAGCCTGATTTGTACCTAACTATCTCAAAATCCTTTCATCATCCAATATATCCTACTGTCTCTTTAACAGGGCAAGCGATGTTTTGAATGTCATATCTACACCAAAAGTACCTATCTAGGTCCCTTACAGTAGTTGTCTAAAGACTATAACTGTTGGCCTTTCAGTAGAGAGTAAACCCTTGCCTCTGAAGCAAGCTCAATATAGGTGCACAAAAATCAATAGCAGTACACACTGTAAATAATCAATCGTAACTATTTAATCCTTGGACATAATGCTTTGCACGTTTCAAACGTCCTTCTAATCACACTGCCAAAGAACAAAGGATGCAAATTTCAAAAATAATAAGACCACAATCTCCAAAGCTGAAATGACGTTCAACTAAGCACTGCACAGTTACACACTTTATGTATATGATTTTGTCAAGGATAACTGTGCAAACTAATACACTTGAACAACATTGGACCCAGAACAAACATTAATTCACTTTGATGACCCTGAAACACTAATAGGGAATACAAGCATGAACCCTTTTTCCTGTATGTGATAAGAAACATTTGTGTAATATGTTGTTCAGGCACACAAGTTTTTTCCTTTATATGAAACAACTTCCTTGCATATGCACTTCAACGAACAAAGGCCTCCAATGATAATAACTTATGCGTGTCAGCACAAATTAGGGAGCTTCGTCTTTTAAGAACATAATTAACAAACACTGATATTCATGAATTATTGCAGAATTTCTTCCTTTTGATAAAAAATCTAAGAAATGTCTTAAATTAATTCCAACTGATGAAAGGGACAACTTAATTATGCCACTGATTCCACTAGATCAATGCGCTTAAGAATGTGTATTCCCTCTGTTCATCAAACAAAGTTTCTTGCACTCTGTACACACACCTAGATGCAAGACAGATCTGCATTGATCCAAAGAATGAAACGCTGATCTGTTCGATTCTTCTGAAGAAATTGAAATAATAAAAGGCTGTTAAATCTACCAGTTAAAGTCAGTTTTTCAGATCATGCATTTCCCTTGCCCCTCACCCCCCACTGCGTGAACTGAAAGCCCATCCAGTGCAACCCACTCACCTTTACTATCTCATGCTGCTTGCAGCTTATAGTTTCATCTTTGAGCACGCTTGCAGCCATGAGCTCTCCATAATCCACCGTCCTTTTCACCAGCCTAGCAGTTTATGTGGGATGCGGAATTTATTGACCTTGGTGTTCACGCTTCGGTCCATTCCCCTCTATACACATTGCTGATGCGGAAAGCTTTGCTGTCACAACACAGAATCTTAGCAGACCTCTAGAAATAAATGGGTTTGCATTGATTCATGGTTGATTCCGCAGGGCAATAAGGACACTTGAAGGTTCGGCTCTTAGCGAGCTTCTGAAGTGACTGCTTGCAAAGCACATGGCCACAGGGCATCAGCATGGGAGGATTCTCTGCAGTACTTTGATCCTTGGAAACAGGACATGCAAATATTGAGTGAAACTGAAACTCCTTTCCTAATTCTATCTCTACGGGCAACTGCTTTAGAAGCTGCCATTCTTGCTTCTTGTTGGTCAACACTGTCGCCATCTTTAGAAGAGTTGGAAGAGCCTGACAGCCAGCCAAAATTGTAGTGCACAAAGGGCTTTCATAAGACTGACCCAAGAGACTGCAACATTCTCGTGTAAACTGCATAGTCATATCTTCCCAATGCGATGAAGAAAACAAATCAGAATAGGGAGAACTTTCCAAACGGTCTGCCCATAGAAGGCAGCACATCAACCGTTGTATTTCCCCCATATATCGGGTAGAAAATGGGGTAAAATTACTCCGAGCGTATTGAAGAGCTTCCTGACGCTTGCCCTTGTGGAGGAGTTGCAGGAACTGGAAGCGATGCAATTCAAACTCCAAAGAAGAGCCCTTCTGTAAAAGTTCATCACGATTTGTTCTAGCCCATTGTAGCGCTGGTTCTAAATTCCTCACCTTCATAGCCTCCAATATCTGGTACATCTCATAAAAGGGTGCCTTTAGCGCAGCCCCTGGCTCCAGGGCTTCGTTCACAAAACAATCACCTAGATCAAAAAGGCCCTGTCTGTAAAAATGCACCGCAATAATCTGAGCGATAATGCGATCGTGTGAGTCGACCTCCCTGTACGCCTTGGCAATATCCGTGCAAAACAACTTGTCCAGCAACTTGGCATGCTTGCTTAACGACAGATTCAAATCCTTCTGCAACGCCCCGGTGTCATTCACAGGCGCCATTTCGGTCAATTTGGCGTGCAATTCCGTAAGAATGGCCCTTGCATCCAACCCTAGGCCGTCATCGCCGAGCTTGTTCAAAGCCATCCCGAGTTCCAGAATGACAACATCGATGGCCTCAAGTGTGGTGGATTCCGAGAGCTTCTGTTTCTTAGAGACGCGATCAAAGGCATCTTTGAGGAGGGAAAGGTCCATGATTCTCGCTGGTCAGGCAATGAAAACTGAAGGACGAGACTGGGAGGTCGGAGAGAAGCAAAACATTTCCTGGAAAATGGGAAGGAAGCTCAGAAATGTGGTGGAGTCACACCTGCACTAATACACCGGATCCCATCAGAAATCATCAGAAATCATCAGGTGGAGTAAAGCTTGAGAATGGAGAAAGCTTGAGGATGGACAGAAAGGACATTTATCATTGTCAACGATTTTGAGGAGGCGCCTGCATTTATTTATTTTTTCTTTCTTATTTGTGGTGGTTTTTGTCAAAGATCTCTATAGTAAGGATCTTAGTTTTACATTGCTAAACCAATACGTCAAACCTTTGTGTTTATATTAGTCTAACAAGTATTTGTTCATAAAAGTGATTAGAGAAATGTTTAAAACGATGAAAGTTGAATGCATTCATCATAATAATTCCTAGTTTAAAAATACACATTTATGTGAACAACCTTAATAAGTTATCCTTAACTACCCTCAACAACCAATCTTCATCAAATGAAAAGATGCATTCACCTTAACAAGTTATCATTAACTACCCTCAACAACCAATCTTCATCAAATGAGAAGATCTAAGCTTAATTATGATGTCCACCATGATTGGCAATCATACACAATTTTGGTACAGCTTGCCCAACATGACTTTCTCATTGATAAGCTTTTTGGCACTATAAAAGGATAGCACACCAATGTTCATGTGTTTTTGCAAAGCCAGTATTTGCATTGTTGACTCTCGCAGAAGTTAATGAGAAATATTAAACACTTTATGACATTAATCACACAATGAGGGTGCACAATAGATGATATCATGATTGGCCTTTCCAACCCCCTCGATGATGAGCTTCTTGCTCCTCATACTGTTGAACTTTGGGAGAATGTTGACACACAGGGCTATAGGGGTTGGCCTGGATGGTGAGTTGTCTAAGAAGGAGGAGGCCAAGTCCCATGTGGAAATGGTTTCATGCAAGCTTACGGGAGATTTTTCTATGTTGTCCATTGAGGATGCATGGAATATTGTTCAGGCATATGCAACTAAGTGACCCGCGAAGAAGGATCTGAGGGAGAATGGTACAAGACATAAGTTGGTTTCCATTTGCAGTTTGAAACCATCAAGCAAGAGTTGAGAAGCTTGTTAGTGGGAGGGTGTATTTGTCTTCTATTGGGAGGGTTCCTACAATGGGGGAGCTTCATGTCTTTCTATCCTATGAGTGTGAGGGTCTAGTGGAGGGATATGTTGCTAGATTTTTGGGTCGAGTTTCTTTCTTCTTATATGTGTTGAAAGAAATTTGCAATGATATTATGGCCAGATCCTATAAGTTTAGAGGTGCTATGGTGTTGGTTATTCCTTAGAGCCCAATGTTTGAATGTTGAGAGTTTTTATTCAAGGATTGCCCTGTGTGACTTGCTTGGGTGGGCAGTTCTTGGGAGAGGATTGCATGTGCATTGGGTCGCATACCTCCTTCGACGAGGATGTAGTTTGGGGCAAAGACTCTTTAGGATCACGGGTAGCCAATGCCTAATTACATTGATATGTAGAACTCGGATGATGTGGTGGTTACAGGAAAAGTCAATTTTGGTTCTTTTCTTGATGCATGTTACATGTGCAAAAAGACGGGTCACAATGCCAAGCATTGCCCTATTAGATTGGAGAATACAAGGCTGGCAAGAGGTGACAAGATGATCAAGGATGGTAATGATGATAAAAAAGATTTCTCATCAGGCTCAATCTAGTTCAAAGGCTATAATTGTTCAATGGAGGTAGTACTAGGTTCTCATAATAAATTGGAAAGTGAGCATATTGCCGAGAAAGACATGGAAGAACAATCTACGGAGAAGATGTCACATGCAGGGAAAGATACTTTGAGGACAACCGATAAGAGCATAGATAAGATGGTGCACGATCACAAAAAAAAGCATTTGATGGTTCAAGGAAGGTGGTGGGATAGAAGGGTAAGGTTCAAGCCTCCTATTTTGACAATAATTTAGATGATCTTGGACCGACGCTTGTTGGTGTTGGTGAAGGCTTTAGGTTGGTAAAAGTCATGAAGTGGAGGTGGATGCCTAGATAGTGGTCTGTAACTCTATCGCATATGTTACTAGTGAGGAAGATGATCTCCCAAAGGCAAACCATTGGAAGTGGGTACTAGAAGGAAAAAGTGTGAAATCAAATTTCTGTGGATGGTCGATTGTTCAAGCAGGAGCCTGAGGAGGCCTTAAAAAGGATTAAGAGCATGGCTCGTAATGTTGGGCATGTAAAGGAAAACAGGTTCAACTTCCTTTGTGATGTCTATAAGGTTTTGTTGCAATGATAGGGTGAGTCTAGAAGACTATTGATTACTATGGTGTCATGGAATATGAGAAGTCTATGTGATCAAGTAAAATAGAAAGAGTGTTTAGTAGTTGGAATATAGAGCTGATTCTTCTACATGAAGTTATATGTGGTATTAAAGATGGAGTTTGGCTGGCTTTTTGTCAGCTGAGGTTGCAACCTTTGTGAATTCACTTGTTCGAGGGAAAGGTGGTGTGGAAGTCTTTTTCTTTTTTGGGCAAAAAAGGATTTGTATTGCAAATTAGTCAAAAGATATACATTTTCAGAGCCAAGTTTACATTTTCGGTAAGACGTTGCAGGATCATCACCGATAAGCAGGTAGCAAATAGAAAACACATAATTCGAAATCTGAATCTGATTTGTAGAAGATGCTTCCTTTGAACTGGAAAGCCATACTCTTTGGAGATGCAACAAAAGTTAAACACTCTCACTGGGCACATGTTCGAGCACATGCCTTATGGTTTGTTTGGATTTTCGGAAATGATTTTCAATTACTAAAGCATATTATCTCTTTGTTGACTGGTTAGCAAGCATCTCCGATCTACGACCGTGATTTATACCTTTTCTTCTCGGAGATTCACGAACATGAACAGGAACCTCTCATAATATTTAGTGAAGAGTGCCGGTGTGGCAATATTGATCAAGTTCCTATTCTTGGGCAGGTAGCTATTAAGAGACGCTTAGGGCCATTATTGGACCTTAGCAGTGTTTGTGTCAGGATTTGAGTTCAACATTGCCTATATAGATGCTTCAATGATGCATGCATCAAGATTTGATTTCAACATTGCCTGTATATATGCATCCAATGATGCACACTCGCATAGAGAGTGTTGGAGAGAGTCAAATAGCCTCATTTCACGTAATAGATGGGTGTTAGGGGGGATTGGAACATGATAGAGGTGTTTGAGGATTGTTCTCATGGGGTCAGGGGGATGTCTTCATTAGAGTTTGAGTTTGGGGATGATCTGTGCTTCGATAAGGGTCTAGCGGATGCTAGTGAACTAGATCTTGAGGATATAAGGGTCAAAGTGTCCTATGAATATGTGGATCCCTATATCAGATGGGATAGGGCTATCAAGGGTGCAACTTGGGAGGCCATAATCAGATTGCAAAAAAATTGTGCTAATAAGTGGTTTGTCAAATGCAGGGGTGAGCTGCTCAAAGCCTTGGAGGTTGCCCCATGTGAACCATATTTAGCCATGCTCATTGTGGAATTGGAGGATGCCCTTAAAGTGCTGGAACGAGAGAGTGCGGAGAGTTCCTAGATTCTAAGCAGGTAATTGTTTCTTTCATTGGGAGATTGTCCCTCTAAGTTTTTCTTTCAAGCCATAAGGAAGATATATTCTATGGAAGTTGTTGGCAGGGGTCTTTCATAAAGAATTGGCTAGCACTGTAGGTGTCAGGGGGAAGAGGGAAGCTAAATCAAAATGTGGCATTGTCAGTTGTCCTAGTAGGGATCATGCCTAGGTCTTCCCATACTCAAAGGGTTGGGTTACAAAGAGAGCTTTTGGAGGATGAGATATGGGATGGGCTTGCAGAAGTTGAAAAATGACAAATCCCATGTGCCTAATGGGTTAACAACTGAGCATTTTGTGTATATGGTGTATCAGGCAATGTCAGGGTGTGAGCTATCTAAAGATTGTAACGTTGGGATGATAAAAGTTGTTTCCTAAAAGACAAAATAGTTTGAAAGCTACGCATTTCTATGCTTAATACCTCATGTAAAATTGTGGCAAAGGCTTTAGCCAGTAGGATTATAGAAGTTGTATGTCTGTGGTTAACAAGGAGCAAACATAGGGCAAGCCTTTAAAAAACAAAGGCTAAAATATACCCAAGACAACTCATAAGAAACATAACTCTTTATGAATATGAATGTTTAATGGACCCATGGGATCCAAAAGTCTCAATAGTGATTCATTCTTTAAATAAAAATATATCACGAATATGCACATATCATATATATTTCAATAGGGAAAAATGCTAACTAATGAGAAATAGCAATGGAATTGTACTTGAAATAACATTGATAATGAGACGGTGTATAATAAAAATCAACATAAAAAATGACAACTCATTACATTTTAGGTCATGATAAATAGTAATGGTATTATACTTGAGATAGCATTAATAATAAGCCTATATAAGAAAAATCTTAATAGAAAACGACGTAACTCGCTAGCAAATTAGTGATATAGTAGTAGGATTATAAAAAACTAAAATAGCAATATTTAAAGGAATTTTTAAGTGCATACGCACACATGCAAATACAACATTTACCGCCCCTACCAATGCAAAGGGTGTGCAACGTTTTAATGGGCATATGGGCTATCGTAGGTTCATTTATAGCTATGCCAAGATTATTCATCCCCTGTATAAGCTATTGATCGTATTTAGCTAGATGGAGGCTTGCCAAACCTCCTAAGAGACCCTTAAACTAGCCTTGGCTTCCCCTCCTATTTCTTAGGTTGTGCTTATGACTATCAATTATCTTTGTTGGTCCTTCTACTCTAGAGTGAATAAATATTAGTCTACAAGTCCTCCAACTCTAGAATGAATGGATCTCAGTCTACAAGGTCTTTCAGTGCACCTTCTTGGTTGTCCATGAAAGATTGACCATGCTCTAACAACCAAGCAACATTGAGTAGAATATGTTTGCCTTCATTTAGTTTTCTCATTGCTCATGGGGCAAGTTGAGCTAGTAAGCATTGTACTGCATTAGAGTATCTAGATGTCTTGGGTTGCCATAGGTAGGTATGTGCATAGTAGCTCACAATACCAGGCAAAATTCTCACTTATTCCCTAGTAGGTATTATCAATCTGACATAGGTGAAGGTCCACCCATGGTCGCCAAATGTTACTAGCTCTTTTCTTCCACCCCAACATTGGATATCATGATTAGAAGATTGATAACCTTATACTCCTAGTTCCAACTTAGGGAGCGGGTGAAATTCAATCATGCCCAACTTCCTTCATGAAGAGATAGCTTATGCAAATTCATGTCATGCTTTTGCATTCCTAGTTGTTTAGTATTTGGCCTAAGCAAAATTTGGCTTGGTTCTAATGACTAATTGCAAAATTTTCAACATTACTTGATTACATCATGATAACGCTCTTGTACCAACTAAATAGAGTTAAAAGTGAATCCAATAGAAACCAACTAACTATGATGAGAAACTAGAGATCGCCATCATGACATGATTAAAGACATAAGGTTCTCAATCCTAAGGTCCCCAACTTGATTAACAATAACGTTCGATAGTAAGGTAGGGGCTCATTTATATTGCCCTGCCATGTCTAGTGGCTCATTTATTGCGCCATGTTATTCGGATACTTCCAGATACAACATAATTTTGAGGAGTGTAGTAAAGTTCCACCTGACATTTGGCACGGAAGAGTGTAGTAGAGAGAAGTCTGCCCGCAAGGGTGAGAGAGGCTGGTATATGATGGCATGGAGGGGTAAGGTGCTAGTAAGGAGAGCTATTGTAGATGAAGTGAATGATGGGAGAAAACAATACCTTGCTTGTCGCAAGCTACTATTCCTTGATAGCAAGGAAGAAGAGGACTTCAAAGCATTATCAGCCGTTGAGTTGGTTGTGAGGAGACGAACCAACAGTGTGGTAGTGAGGAGGTGAACCAATGTCAACAAAAGTTCTGTCAAAATTAGAAGTCGACTGTGGTATTGATGTGCAGGCCAAGAAGTCAAACATTCAAAGCTTGGAGCTTGACAAGTCCATGCGAAAAAGCACGAAGCAAGTACCAAGATGTTAAGAAGGTGGGGAAGTTAGAGACAAAGTGAGAGGAAGGCATGATCAACGACAAAGAAAAGAAGAGGCAACTTTTAAATTAACATCACGAGCATTTTGCTATATGCCCGTTTGTGTCACTTCGAGATTGCTTGTTTGAATCGTTATGCCCATGTAATGGGATGCAAAATCCTTGGATCAGTGAGGCTTGAAGATGAATATCAGAATATTGCACCAAAATCTAGATGATGTGCTGACAATTGAGTTTGACGAGTATGTTGCCCCTGTCTTGATGACGAGTTTTTAACAATGATTCACAAATGAATAGAAGGGTCGGTCCATGAGTGTGTGACTGTGCTCTTCATTCTTTTTGAGTGAATAGAGCTATGGATTGACGACTGAATGACCCTATATTAACAATTGAGTTTGTGGGGCAAATGGTTATTCATGATGATAGTATGTCAGATGTCTATTTTTCAATGTCAGGGGGGACTACATGTTTAGATGGCGAGTTTTCAAATGCAATCATCGATTGATAGTGGGGACTCGGTCTAGCCATTGTAACTGTAATAATTCTTGTTATGGTCTTGAGCTCACTCAGAGTGTAAGTTTTGGGTCAAGTAACAAAATAGCTTAGGTCTTTGGGTTGTTGCAAAAGCTAATGGTCTTTTCACCTTCCATGCATACTTGCGTTCTACATAATCTGTTGCAACATTCTCAATTCAATTGCTCTTGTAAGTTCCATTCGATCCTCAGTATACGTGATCTTAAGTAGGTGATTCCACAAAATTAGCCATGTTCATGGAAATTTTAGCCTAACACTCAAGTGCTATGACATGTTCACTAGCTTTACATATTGAAAGGTGGGTAGAGCTAAGGTTGGTGGACTTATTAAACATTGTGTATGGGGGACATACTTGAACACTTAGAGTATCTTATGTATAGGACTAAATTCATTGTGAATTTTTAAATCTAACTTGATTTCAACAAATCTTGATTTGGGAAGGGTGAAGGGGCGTTGGACATCGTTGGGACAAAATAAATGTATGAAATTCATGTCTGACTTAAGGTCTAAGTTGAGAGTTTGAGGGCTCCATCTCATCTCATGTTAATCAAAAATGGGTAGAAGCTATTGTAATACAACACCATTTCCCCAAGCACTTTGGCGGAGGCAAAAATAGAAATGGTGGGACTCAAACCTAGGACCCACTCTCACTCTTCTATGGACCTTAGAGGAAGTTCTTGCGGGACGCCATACGAGCGCAAATGCCAGAAAAGCGTAAGGCCACATACGTTCCCACTTGTAGCTCCATTGAATGCGGTGCCAAAATGAAGCATTGAAAAGCTCCATTGGAGACGAAAAAATGGGCATTTTGGCGCCAGGCTTCAATCTACCAAGAGAAATTTGGGTTTCCTTTGACATTGCCAGGCATTGACAGATTTTTGCAGCGAGGGTGAAAGCGAAGCACCATTCCCACGAATAGCTGGCATGGCGTTGAGCTTGGGCAATCCGGGATCTCCCCTATTCTTCGGCTTAACATCACGAGTGTTCACAGAAAACATTTTTCTCAACAAATCACCAAACTGGGGGTTTCAAAATTTGAAGGTTTTTTTCGAGAATTTGCCAATTTTTCAGCTAAAATATAAGTAAATTGCCTAAAATTTTGCAAATTTACAAAATTGAGGAAATTTTTTTACGGGTGAAAAAAAAAATGTTGCAGGTTTTCTGCGAACACCGAACATCACCAAAGGTTGCGATGTGAGCAGGCAGAGTCTCAATCCCTGAAGTTGTTGCAAACCAGGCTAATGTTTGACTTGTGGGTTGGAAGCCTTAGATAACGACATACTCGTATGTAGTTACGGATTTGTAGGCGCTAGATACCCGTAATTTAAAGGCTTCCCGCCTTCTCTTTCTCAATTTGGTTTGGGCTTTCGTTTCTTATTTTGAGTTTCCGAAAGGTGCAAGAAGCGATGCCCCCCAAAGTAGACAGCGCCGAAGGTAACATCTTCTTTCCACTCACTTTCTTTAGCATCCTTCACATTTGGTTTCCTTAGTAGCCTTGCTTCTTCTCTGCCATTCGCTGTAACCTGGCCAATCAACGCCTGTTTGTTGAAAAACTGTGCTACGAACATACGGCTGTCAGTAAATTGCGGTTGAGAATAGATTGTGCTTTACTTCAATGGACTCACGATGCAACATCTGATCATCATCTTCTCTTTTGGCCAGGCATCATTCTCAACTTCATCAATGAGGTAATTCTTCCATTGCCACAGCATCTTGACGCGGATGAATTTACCATTTTCGTCTCCACGGGAGGTGAACGTGAGAAAGGGAGATGAAGGCGTTTCTACGCATCTATATGCTTCACATCCTTTTCGATCCGTCAAGTTAAGTTTTGCGCATATTCCATCTGAACCTGTTGGTTTTCTGAATTTGTCAGCATAATCGACCTTTAAATGTTCAAAATGTAGCTGATGCCCTTCAAAAGTATGGCATTAAAAAAACGGCAGCGCAAAAGATACTGGATTCTTTGGCTGATAGCGGACAGATTTCCTTCAAAGAGTATGGGAAACAAAAGATTTATCTAGCAAGACAGGACCAGTTTCAAATCCCTAGTATACAAGAGCTACAAGAGTTGAAAACAAGGAACGAAAATTTACAGAAGGAGCTTGACTCTGAGAAGGCTATCCTTACTGCACTGGAAGCAGGTCTGTTAAAGAAGGGTCACTTTCCACTTTCTTTTTTGCTCCGCAACCATGCTCTTCTTCCGGGATAACAGGGTCCGCGGTCAGCCATTTAAATCTACAGCCTAGCCTGAGCGCTTGGACTTTGCATTTTCATACGTCTTTGCAGAGCTTCGTCTTATAGAATCCAACCTTACAATGGAGCAAATCAAAGAAAAACAGAGAAAACTCAAGCATGAGGTACGGCTAAACACAAGCTTGTTCAATAATTTGTTAAAGGGGCTTTTATTGCAAGTTAAAGATGTAGGGAATGCCAGTACAAAACATTTAGCAGTCCGTTGGTAAAACTTAATTAAGTTGTTGCCGGATACCTCTCAGATAATGACGACAGAAGGCAAATTACGCGAACTGCAAAACGGAGCAGTTCTTGTGAAGCCCGAGGAACGAGAAAAGGTGCAGGATATCTTCAATGTAAAGTTTAGTGAATGGAAAAAGCGAAAGAGGATTTTTAAAGAGCTTTGGGACATGATCACGGAGGCGTTGCCAAAGGACTTGAAGGAATTCAAGGTATCACTGGTTTATGAGGTTATATTAATCCGTAGGTTTATGTAGCGGTATTCAAGCTTTTGCTAAAAATTTGTCGTCTGTACTAGTAGGAGGAACTGGGAATTGAATTGGATGAAGATGTTCATGTAAATCTCCAAGATTACTGCAGCGTACTTTCTAATAAGAAGCAGAGGCGATGAAGCTAGAATCTGTTAGAATACGGTTTGCTGACCAGGTTTTGTCAAACCTAAGGGGAAACCCCCATTACAGTTTGAGCCCAGAACAGGTTGAAACCTCGGGAAACCTTCACTATTTCAAAAAATGTGAGTGGAATGCTCTACTGTATGTATGGAAGATGATCTCGGGCTCAAGTTTGTCTAAACAATTGTATTTTGTAAGCTGGGATTGTGTACATACTTTACATGTTTTAGGTCTTTTCTGAGAGCGAGAACTGTATAGGCCATAAACGCATCACCGATTCGTTTCCATACTCTGGATATTGTGGTTCCTGTATCTCTATAGAGCAGTCTGTGGATGTGCATATATAGCAGTATGAGGGTGTGCGTATAAAGAATGCTGCAGACAGACCAATTAGATAAGGGGCCTATAGTTTTAATGAGCTTTTTTTTCAAGAGAACTTGTATCTACCGTTAATCTCATGACTCAAACGATAAGGAGAGCTTGGAGCACAAGACTTCGCAAGATTTGTGATTTTTTTCTCGACTTCCCAAGTAATTAATAATTCCAAATGCATAAAGCTTTGAAAACGAACAACTTTCCGTAAAGCCCTTTTATGTGAATAAGTAGTGGCCCTTTTATGTGAATTGGCCAAGTATAATTGCAGAATCAAAGAATTTGACTCCAATTGCAAAGGAGTCAAGATTGGAAGAGTGTTCAAACTTTCTCCAAGCCTATTGTAATCCAAAGAGCAATCCTTGCCTATTGTCAGATTTGCTAAGCACATTATGCCATAAGAGATTTGGACATCGTGACTTTAGAAGCTTAATTCCTATGAAAAATCAAATAGTTAAAGGCCTTTATTATTCTATCTTCAAAAGGCTAACCCTTTTTCCTTCATGGTCTAGGAGTTTCAATGCTCTAGTTCATACATTTAGGCATTTGGGATTATGCCTTGATACTTTCTTTAAACAAAGTTTCATAATTGATCACACTCATCGATGATTTTAATCAAAACGTGGGTCTACTTCTTGAGGCAAAAAACTAATGCTTGAATTCATTGTTGAAAATGAGAGTAATAGATGGATCAAGATCCTTCAATGTGGATAATGGATGGAAATATAAGTCAAATGAATTTGATGTGCTTTATAGAATAGAGGTTGTGCTTTATAGAATAGAGGTCTAGATAAGTCCATACGTTAAACATTAACCATAAGGTCCATTCATACGTGAAGTCTGTCAGGCAGTAGGTGAAAAGTGTCCACATGTTGCGAACAATGCACACTTCCATGTTAGCTACTAGTTGAGTTAGTTTCTTGGCTAACCACTCACTAAGTGCAATGAAGCCCTCGATAGAAGGGGTATGAGTTAGCTCCCCTTAAGGCAAATTGCCCAACTAACTACATATCATTGCATTAAGACTAATATAATGCCAATAATGTCACATGATGTTGCAATGTCATTAACGTTGCACTATTGCTAACGTATCACTTGGTAACGCCATGTTGTTTTGTGATAGTGTATTGCCTTGCCAACTAACACTTTGTTGTAGCTAACGCCATGTCCCATAATGCTTCACCATGTCGCTATAGCACTATTGTCATGCCGTTGTGATATCCATAACACCCCATCCATAATGCCATGTCATGTTGCAATAAGCTTAACGCATCGTGCTATGCTACCAAAATCTATAAAAACAGCCTTTGGGACCCTCCACAGTACGTTAACATTTTATCTATAAAAACAGCCCTTGGGACCCTCCACAGTACGTTAATGTTTTAAACATAACTTTGCCAAAAAAATTTACCAACTTTCATCCATTCCTAGTAGCCTTCCCACCTTCCTGGACGTCAATTGATTCATCCTCATCTATTGACTCCTTTGTTGCTAGCCTTAAGGCTTGCTTTCCTATGAATCGTGAACTCAATTTTGAGTTCGAATTGGATATCCCCCTCGCTCATCCTTCTATTCTCCTTGTTGTAGCATAGTCATCCAAAACGACTACCTTCCATCCCGCTTCAATTGTCATGCGATCCCAAATCTAAGAAAAGGAGCTTCAAGATGACCTGAATCTTGAGATTTAACAAGAAGTTACAGGTACCAAATGGAAGAGATCTGAGGAGCTCGAGGAACATGCAATCGACTTTGAATATGTCGTGGCCCACACAACCTACTTGCTCAACTAGCTCAGTGGTAGAACGATCCACTCAAAATACAACTTCAGCACCACCAATGAATATTCAATGCATTATCAATGCAGCCCTCCAAGATCCTAAAGTCTAACCTCACCTGCAAGCACTGGGGCATGGTTGAACTATTTCTATGTTGCATTGATACGATGTTGATCTTCGAGTTCATAGAGAATTATAATGCGGCCATCGACAATACCTTCATTCATAAGAAAGAGAAATAGCTCATGTAGCACCACCATAACATCGATCGGTGCGAGTTGCATACAGGCTTCCAATGGTTGGCGTTGAATACAAGAGCATCCGCAACATGCTAGCCAAGTTGTAAGGGATGGTGGACTGTACCACAAAAAAGCATCAAGGTAGAGCATCCTCTTTGATGCCATAAAGATTCCCACTCTGGTCAAACCGTCCGACGCACTCCAATTCCTAACCGGGGTAGAGATGACAGACCACCCGAGTAACATTACTTCCAATTTGCTGGCTCACTTGCATCAACCCCAACTCACCATGTCCTTCATGAAAGTGATTATAAATTTTGCACATACCATTTTCTCAAAATTGTAGAGGAGGTTCAAGGCTCTCAACACTTTCAGAGTACATTAAGTACAAATGGCCCTAAGATTGTATCAAACCCTCCAAGTTGTGGAGTTCTGAAATTTGTGGAAGGTGCATCAACGAGTGATGTTCTCTAGGGAATAGAGGAGTTTCAAGATTTTCAACACTCTATGTCCATAGTTAATGCAAATGGCCCTCTGATTGTATCAAAGGCAAGGATGATTGTGATAAGATCAAGGTTGCAACATTCCATGAATACAAAGTGAAAAACATATGTGATGGGGAGAAATGCACAAATACAAATAACAATGTACACAAGAAATAAAAACGAACATACAGATGCATGAAGAGAAAGCGAATCCATGCAGATCTATAAAAGCAACCAAAGAGAACAAGAGTAATGAATGAATATATTCAAGTGAATGCATGGGACTTACATGTAAGCATAGATGTATGTGCTCCATTAAATTACAAGACATTAAGGGATGTAGAGGATAGATGTGGCAAAGGAGAGGAAGTAAAAGAAATGAATACCTACTCACGAGACTCTCTTGCTTTCTTCAAATGCCATGAAAAGGCCAAGTTTAGGACAAAAGATGAACCCTCTTGTAAATGGGAAGAGGATTTGTAGTAATTCATATCACATTATTATTGGATTATCACATGGCACATATTGGGATTTGGTTAGTAAAGCAAAGGAAGGAGTAAAATTTAGCATTCATGGTACATAGGAAGCCCCAAAACAAGAGCCTCAACTATTGCATCAATAATATTTTTGAAAGACTTCATAGAGGAAAATGCTTTAACTCAACCCCATCTATTTGAAATGCACCTTCCAATAGGCTTGAAAAAAAACAAAGTGTTTGAAATTGTTGGATAAATACAAAGGCAAAGAGGGCATGCTATGGTTTCTTTTCATACCTTGTATACTCTTTAGAAGAAGAGCTTTGGACATGTTAAGATCCCAAAGAGGCAAAAAATGTCAAAGTGCTGTGAATGTGGTGATTTAAAATGAGCAATTTAGAGTGCAATGTGTCCAAAACAAAGGGAATTATACAAAAGTAAGTGAAAATTTGATCATGTACTTGTTTGGGATTGTAGACAAACATATGCATTTTGGAAGGAGCAAGCTATTTCCCATCCCAATGAGTACATGGACCTTATTATAGATGGTGTGGATCAAAATACAACAACATTGCCTTGATTTGTGGACACTCCACCTAAGCTACAAGGAAAATGCTTTTTGAAGACACATTTATGTGGAGTGTTAGTGCAAGAATTTAAGTTTTTTGTAGACATATGGATTGATTCCTTGAATTTGCATGATAGCAATCAAGTTATAACATTATTATGAAGGCAATTCACAGTGTACATGCAAAAAAATATCTCCTACTAGCAATTTTGAGAATACAGGTATATAATTGCTCATGCGAGAGAATAAGAATGTACTCTTGTTTGCATTTTGCTCAATGCTAATTGTTCATCAAATTTTCAATGAGATTGAAGTTGGATTTTTGTATGTTGGGCATACAAAAATTTTGCTCAATGCTAATTGCTCATCAAATTTTTAATGAGATTGAAGTTAGATTTTTGTATGTTAGAAGATGTGGGATGGGCTCCTATATGAGAAATCACTTAGAAATCCAAGTGTGAAATAGAAGGCTTAAAGATTTTATTATATACAAAGAGGAAATGCTTCAAAGATTTCTTGATTGGAAGCCTTCTTGGAAGAAACACACTACTATTGTAATTAAAAAGATCTACAAATTGATAAAAGACATTGAGAAAATGTGAGAAGAGGATGTTGAGAAAGAATGCACTTTGTTTTAGCCAAATATTGGTAACGACTTGCGCCCATCTCAAGTCTTTGGAAATGAATTCGAATTGCTACTCCCATGTCCATATTGTGGCCCAACTAAGAGAGAGTTCACGCTACAATTAGATATAGAAGTCCATTCTTTTGTTGCAGTTCGACCATCGAATGATGAAAACGACAATGTGAAATTCTCGGATGGAAAAGTGCCGGACGTGAGTAGGGATGATCAAGGGAAAGCTACAACAATTATAGCGGTATGGTATGAGCCAAAGGACAGGAAGGAGAATATGGATAACAACACACTATATACTAATTGTATAAAAAAGGAATGGGTCCCAAACCATGAACTAGTTTTAGATCTTTCCATAGAGACAATCATAGTATATTGAAAATCAAGGACAAAGAAAACAAAGAAGCACATGGAGTATGACATAGAAGAAAAAAAAAGAAAACTGCAACCAATTATTTCGCATATACAGGAGTTTTTAAGGATGCTCACTAAGGAGGAAGTAGACAGAGATAGTGCAAATGAAAAATACACATGATAATACCTTTGTATTGAAGCCTTTTAACACCATTCAAGCATCAATAAAGATGAGAGATGACGGTGGTCAGATGGGAGTGAATGAAGATGGCAACCAAGTGACAATTGTTGAGACACGTGATAAATAATATGACGACAAATCGAACCTTCAAACATTGTAATTAAATCATTGTAAAGGTAGAATTAAATGATTGAAAATGTCGTGACAGAATCCTTTGTACAAAGAATCATCCAGGGCAATATTTTTTGTAAATGTATGATAATGTGAAATTTCAAGCATAGTTATTGCTATTCTTTGGAATACAAAAGAGCCTTTCTCTTTTTTAAACATTTTAAATTATGAATATTAAGAGTACCATTGTTATTTACATTGAATTTTAAGTGCTTTTCAATTTCTATTTAAATATAAATAGGATTCTTTAAAAAACAAAAAACAAAACTAGGATTTAATACTAGTTTTTGCATTATTTATGCAACATTATAGAAATATATTACAAGATTTTTTATGTGCAAATGGCAGTGCAAGAAAGTAAACTTTTTATTCTCGAATAAGATTTTCATAAAGTAAACTTTCCATTTGGGAATAATTTTGAGGATTTGTACAAAGATAAAAAATAAGTCCAAAATTAATGAAATGGGTGTTAAACGCTTTTCTCAATTGTTACCTAGACAAGGAAGTTTACATGTAGCATGCAACAACCAATAGGTATGTTGAATAGGGAAAAGTGCATCAGGTTTTCATCTCAAGAAAAGTCTATGGCTTAAAGCAAGCATCCAAAAGTTGGTATAGTAGAATTGACAAGTATTTTGCTAATCTGGAGATATCAAGTCCAATGTAGATCATACTCTCTACTACAAAGTTAAAGCGGAAGACATTACTATTGCACTTTTATATGTATATGATTTGATTGTGACAGGAAGCAATGAAAGATTTATTAAGAAGCTTAAACAAGACTTATTTGTAGAGTTTAACATGAAAGATATTGGACTTATTCACTACTATTGTCTTTGGTATTGAGTTTTGGAAAGACTTAGACAACACCTTCATGAGCTAGCAAAAATATGTGGATGGTCTCCTAAAGAAGTTTCATATGGCAAATTTCATATGGCGAATTTCAAGATCTCTTATACATTTGACTATGACAAGGTGAGATATTTGTTATGCAGTTAGCTCACTTGCACAGTTATGGCAAATCCAAAACAGTCTCACAGGAATACAAACAAGAGAGTCTTGATATACATTAGAGATACAAGACACTTTGGAATTGAATACAAGTCACCCAAGGCTGTATGAATACTGTGATAGTAACTATGCATGAAATCATGAAACCAAGAGATCCACACAAGGATATGAGTTTTTACTTAGTCAAGGTGCTAATCATGGTTGTCAAATAAGCAACCAAATATTTCGTTGTCTTCAATAGAAGAAAAATATAGGACACTCACAGTAGGATACATGAGGCTATATGGCTCAGAAGACTATGTTAAAAACAGATTAATTTGATGAGTCAAAGCCAACAACGATATATTGTTATAATCAATCGGCTCAAGCATTAGCCAAGAATCCAGCATATCACTCCAGGACAAAGCACATTGATGCTGTCAAATATCACTTCATTATAAAAGAGTAACACTTGGTGACATCACATTATAACATTGTGATAGAAAAGAGAATGTTGCAAATATCTTTGCCAAACCACTTGGGAAAGAGCTTTTTTTAGAAACATGGACAAGCTCTTGGTTTAATGACACAGGAGGGACATTCCCATTAAAACAGTGTGATGGAATGTACTACTCAGTCCTTCTTCCATTCACCATAATTATCATCTTGAGGGAACGCCTACTTCATATGATGTTAGACCTTCTTCCATTCCCCATAATCATCATCCTAATGGAGGGCCTTCTTCATGATGTTGATGTAGAGAGAAGGTGTTGAGGATTCATATCAACATCATTTGTTATCATATGTGTATAGCACTAACACATAGAGTGCTAAATAGGAACAAAGGTTGGAAACCCTAATCATAAACCTAAAGTGGTTTGTATATATTCATTATTTTCAAGTAATCTACTGTACAGTTGGTCATTTGTGGTGTCGTCCCTAGCTGTGCCTTTTCACCTCATCTCCACTCTTCTCCTCTCCCTCTCGATATTTGTCTAGTTCATTTTTGGAAGTTTGTAGATAAGAGAGACCATGAGTTTCACTTTCTAAACTTGAGGTAGCTAAGGCATAGTGCGTACCCAACCTTACCAAACAAACGTGTACTCTATTTTTCCCCCAAACTCTTTAAATTAAACTAGAAATCTCTCATATCTAGCTCAAACCTTGTGACGTTACTAGGACATGCTGTATATATACTAGGAAAGACTATATTAGGAAAAGTGGGAAAATTCCATGAAATTGGAACTCTTCAAATTGGTTAAGAATCAAGAAAATGTGAACTTTTATATCTATTTTGTCCAATGGAGATTACTTGAGGTCCTTATATCTCTTTTATGGGTATACCTTTTTGCATGTTTTCTCATGGTTTGTGGAATGTTTACAACCAAATTGTACCAAAGGCATTTGTGTGCATTCAAATGAGCTAAGGTCAATTTGGTTTGCATGTTGGTAACTATAGTAAATCCTTTTGTGATCAGTCTCCATGTTTAGATTTGGAAACTTCATTGACATAGTTGATTAAAGAGTATATTGTATATTTATTTTGTTATCGGAGAATGGAAAAATTGGGATGCCTATCAACAGACATCAACCACTAGAGCCAGAATAGCCTATCACTCCGATTGATGATGCATCTTGTAAGGTGCATAGAACCTATAGTAGGGTTCAAAGACATGGAGATGTCTATTAACCCAAGCTCATACATTGATGGTACAAAGACTGGCTTTGGAAGATTGTCCCATCAATCTTGTTTGTCTTGAACATGAACTTGAAAAGATCATAATCGGGACATATGAGGACTTTTGATCCTTTGATAGTTGGGCATGGTACCCATTGAGGATGAGTTTCCATGGTAGTTTCCTATCTAATTATAGTTTTTGGAGTATCCTATTGGAAATAAGTTCTTGTGCTCCCTTGTGAAGCAAACATCGCAAATAGTTTGTGTAGTCTTCTTCCAGTTGCAAACATTGAGAACATAATCAATTATAGCCTTCAAAAAACGTTCACATTTAATATTGTTAAATAATGAAAAAAATTGATAATAATTTCCCTTCTCTTAGAGTAGGTAGGTTCATGGTCCATGCCCTTTCTTGGTCACCCCCTTTTTAGATACAAGTCTCAAGTTTTTACATTAAACCTTGATCTTCAATATAGTCATGCTTCTTGTCTTCAAGTGGGTCTTTGCCCTTACGTATGTCCTCTGTTCTCCCCACAAGCTACTAGAATTCCTCTCAACTTATCTTGTTTGGCTCCTTTGTCCTTTATAGAGTAGATTAAGTTGCTATTACTATATCATCCATAGAATCAATTACAGATTTTGATGTCTCACAACCACCTTTTAAAATTTACTCCCTGTGCCTTCTTTTCCATCTTTTGTGGACTCTCTAGTTTGTGTCTAGGTCCTCAATCATCCATTGATCTATGATGGCAATGCCCCCACTTATAGCATTCTAGGTTATGTTTTCTTAAATATCCTCCCTATTGGCCCCATCATGCTTTGATATTGTTGTAATTTCAATTGAATACCATTGGCCCTCTTTTAGTTCTCGCATATATCATTTGTAGGATGAGCTAACAAGGATTCCAATGCACAAGTTTGATCTTCCATCCAACTTGCTTTGGTCTTAAGTTTAAGCTAACAAGGATTCCACCTTCAATGTGTTAAAAAATCCCAACACAATGAGTACCAAATATTGATGTATGCTCTCCCCTCCCAATTTACCTTAGTACGCCTTATTTCCTGATAGATGTTACATGAACCATAAAAGCCTATGGATTGGTAATGGAAAGGTGGGAAACCTAGAATGATAAAGGATGAGACCAGCCATGAAGTGAAAAGGGATAGAGCTTAGGGTCATGTCTAACGCTAGACATTAATGAAGGCATGCAATGGTTGAGGTCCAAGAAAGGAAGGATCTCTCATGTGGACATGTCACATCCACTATAGATTCCACAAATTGACACTTGCGAAACGAAAAGAGAAAGAGGACTTGAGGATTCCAAAGGAGAAGCCGAAAGAGTAAGAGGTCTCAAGGTCAGAGGAGAAACAACGAAGAGGTTCAAGAGTTCTATGCTAAGGTGGTCTTGACGTACAAATCGCTTTATGTTTTTGAAAGTATGATACTGGTATAGAGCTAAGGTGATAGCAAATAGAAGTGGGTGATGCTATAACAATCATGGGTAGTCAGGTATGGTGTTGATATTATTATACAATCCCAGCTTTTATATATTGCAATAATACATCGTATAAGATGAAGTATTCGATTATCTTTGAGAATTTCTAGGTAAAAGGAATTTCACATCGTGGCTTTGATGGGGCATCGAGTCACGTAGAAGATAGTGCCACATTTTTTGGTTGTTCTATTTGTGCACAGAGACTTGGAAAGATTATTGGGCTCTAATAATTTGATAAATAAGGATGTTGAGGTCACTCATACAACATTATATCTAGAAGTCAAAAGCAAATAGGCTAGGAAGAATTGTAGTAGTCGGTTGTCACACAGATTTGAGCTCATCACTAATTGTCTATTATTTTTATTTGGTTGCATCAGCTAACTACAAGGACAAATTAAAATATTGGCAGCCTTGATTATACAAGTAATGGATAGTTGCCAAGTTGCCTTAAATTGATGATTTGACACCTACGGAGAAGAATAAGAAACAAGAGAATGCCATGTCATCACAAAGTTAAAAACTTAGTTTCAAAAGCCACCTCATACATCCCTTTTTACAAATCTCTTGCTTGTCTCTACTCAAAATGAATCCATTCTTTCCCCAATAAGAGATTGATTATGTAAGAATTTGAAAATAAGTGCAAAGATCAAAGGATTTGGCTTCAAAGACCACCTATCAAAGAAGCCTAGCTACTACATTGTGCCCTCCAAGAATGGTCATTCCACCTTGTCGTATGCCTTCTCAAAAGCAAAGAGTAGGAAATATCAATGCACACCTGGCACTTGAGACACCACACTGTCTGCCATCTCACAGGATCGATCTGAAACCAAGGACCGCCCTTCAATATCAAATCTCATGAGCCTCAATGTCTATAAGGAAGCCCATCGATTTGGCCTAGTTGATTTTGGCACCCAAAGCCATACAATACGTAGGTAGAGCCCTCCTAACCGCCTCTAGGCTCTTTACTGAGCCCTCCACATAAGGTGATGCATCATTTGCAAACTCCGAGTCTAGCAAATCCTCCTCTTGACAAAGTGGAAGTATCATCCCTATGAGGACTTCAACCTGTGGAGCATAAAAAATAACCTAAGGCTTCCGCCACAAAAAGAAAAAGGAAGGGGGTGAGGGGGCAGCCCTACCAATCTAAGCAGGGAGAGAGAAGGTATTGCATGTGTGACCACCAATAAGCATTTGATTGGAATTACCTATGTACAGGGCCAAGATACCTTTGATCCACCTATTAGAGAAGCCTAGCTGCTACATCGTGCCCTCCAAGAAGGGCCACTCCATCTTGTCATATGCCTTCTCAAAAGCCAAGTGTAGGATAATGAGAGGCTGATGCTCCTAGTCATCATGAGCCTCGCAAAAAGTGAAAACGTTGTCCAAGATATTATGTTCTTGGACAAACCCTATCTGAGCATCATGGATAATGTCCACCAAATGTGGTTGTCGTAGACACAAACTCAAGACCTTAGCTAAGATCTTGTGGTCTATTTCTAGCAAGGTGATCGGCCTCCAATTTGGGAGGTCTACTCAACCGCCCCTTTTTAGGATCAAACAAATCCACCCCCTACCCAAGGACTGAGGAAGCATGCTTGTGTCAAAGATCTCTTATAAAGCATGCCAGAGGGGTACAAACGTGCTCCCAGAAGCATGTGATGAAAGTTGACGTCAAGCCATCCTCTCTTGGGCACTTCCGTAATGGAACTTCTTGTAAAGACTCCGAGAGCTCCTAATCAAGCAAACCCTATGAGAGCTCATAATTTGTAAATGGCATCTCTAACTGCCTACTCATGCTCAGTGATACCACTAGCACAATGTGGTTCTAGATAGTCTCCCTAGTAGCTATCATGTGGGGGGACTCCTCCTCTGCCTAGAACAATCCCCAATAAAACTTAGTGGCCATCTCACAAATCTCGTTGAGATTCTAGCCTCTCAATCATTACAACTATGTCCCTGTGGATTTAGGGCTTGCACTTTGAAAGAAATGCTTGGTCATTGTGTTCCCCTGCTACATATAGCAAGATCTAGAGGAGTGATAGGAGAACTCTACTCGATGTATCTCTGTATACTGGAGGTCCAATCGTGCACACTCATATCTATCTGCCAACCACTATGATCCCAGGTCTTGCTCTCTGAAATGCTCAATGGAGAACAAGTTGGGCCTCATAGCCCTCTCTCATGCCTATAAGAGCCGTTGTTCACTATTGCAATGCCTAGGATTGTAGCTCCTTGTGGCTCCTCTGAATCGGCTCTGTTGTGTCCACTCAACCTATCCTCCCTCTAGGCTATTGACCGGCTACCTCTAGATCTTTGTCACTGCCTCCTACACTTCTTGCTCCTATAACAATGAGTCAAGGATGTGGATCCCCTTCTAGGGAAGGCCTCGCCGAGGTTGATCAAGTTGCAAGATCACCAAGGAGTGTTTTGACATCGTGGTACCCACCAGAATACTAGTGGCTCCACCCCTATGTAGAGCTTAGTCTCCCATATAGAAGTGATCTAGCCGCTCAAGGAGTCCATTGTGCACTACCCAAAGGAAAAACTAAGGCTACCTGGAAGCTTGAAGAACTCTACCTCTCTCCAAAGTCTCTGCCACCCGTAGACCATGAAGATGAATTGCTCCCAAGTAATCCACTTTGCTAACGACATCTCTACAAAGGACGCACCCCCCCCTTTGTCCTCCTCATGTTATAAATTGTTGCAGTCTCCTCTAATAATCCAAGGGTCTATGTCTGGGAGCCTCTACATCATCAATTGTCTCTAGAAAGTTCCCCAGCTTGGATGCACTTTGTGTAGAGACCAATGTGTGACCTATGAGTAGTGTACCTCCGGTCCAAGGTGCATGATACCCATGGCATAACCTGTGCCAAGTTTCTCAGAGGATAAGCCCACTTGAAAAGTAGACGAGTTACCATGGTTGATCCACATATCCACAACCTATGGGCCCATCAACTCCTCCATCATGTTGTCGATCTAGTGCTTTGTTATTTGATCAAACAGAGAAGGGGTCCACTTTTCCTTACCTGTGGAGGCAAAGTTAAACCCCCTGAAAGGGTGCATATGAGAAATGACCACTCTGATTAAGCCCCCTTTGCAAGGCTATAGGATCATACCCGTTAACTCTACGACAAGAGGGTATGCATGAAGTATCTCTAGGGGCCAATCCTCTAGAATTCCCTAGGCAAAGGTTTCCCATGGTGAGGCTAATGGCCTGCAATTTGAGAAAGGGAGTCTCTTGAAGAGGTCTTCTGTGATGATGCTGTGTCCTGAAGACGAGTAGAGTATTGGGGCTATGGCAAGGAGGCTGCCGCATGAGGGGAGGAGAGGGGCTCTATTTTGCTCTTGCTCGGAGGCTTTGATCAGGTGCCATGAGGGTGACAAGAAACTCTTTTGAGGGAGGAGGGTTGGGGGGGGGGGTGAGTTGAAAACAGCAAGCCAGGTGGTGTGGGTGACAATATCTTGGGGGGTGGGGGGAAAAGGGGAACACGAGTGGGAATTGTCAAGATCGCTTGAGGGACAAGTGAAGAAGCCACTGGATGAATGGCCATTGACAATGCTGGAACCTTGTAATCTTGCTGCGAAGTCAGCTCTCTAGGATCCTGTCCTGCTAACGATGGAGGAGCTTCATGAGCAGCATCAAAAGTCCCACCCTCTTATGGATAGGGGTGGTCTGCAGAGGTCTCCTCTGCCTGCTTCCCCTAAGGCAAGGGGGGAGCTTGCATCCTTTGAGACTGAGAAGTAGCCTCTTGCTTTGTTGTACTCTCCTCTTGATGTCTGGTGCATTCTCTTCAAAGAGTCTCCAGGCTCTCCACAATCATCTAAGCTAGGGTACTCCATTATCTACAAACCCACTAACATGGCCGTTTGGAGTGGCTGCTCTAACACCATGATGAAGGATCCACCAATGGAGTTGAGAATGGACATGTACTCCCTAGGGAGCCCTAGAAATTTGAGTGTCACTAGAAAGCGAGGTATATGATGGTAGATTCTATATCATCAACTGTGAAACCATGGTACCAAGGGATAAGGTAAACAAGACACAGGCCCAAAAGAAGCGATCTCCACTCCACGAGAGCCTATGTAGCATCAAAGGAACTCAGATAGAGAAATAAAAACCCTCTACCATAGATGGTAACCTCCTGTATGTGGCCCCCATCCAATGCTAAGTTTGCCTACAACCAATCATGTACCTGGCTCCTGGTGGGCTGAAGCCAACTATCCTACCTACCAATGCCTGATTTTGAAGTGACTGTATGAATTTCTTCACTTGTTTCTCTCCTACTGTTTGTCCTCTTAAGAAAGAAAAACCTTGATAACTTGGAGAGTTGAGGGTGCTACCATGTGAGCCCTCTGGCCAGACCAACGGTCAACACTAGGATTCCTCCTTCAAAAGGCACAACCATTTTGACAGGAGGAAGAAGAAAAAAATAGCAAAGGACCAAAGGAGAAGTCCTTCAAGAACCTCTTCGAAAAGGAAAAACAAAGGACAACCAGACCAAAGCATCAAGGAAACCACTAGAAAATAGTCCCAAAAAAGGGGTGAAAACTCCACAAAAGGCCTACAATTGGAACACAAACACCTCAAAAGCAAGGGACAGGACAAGGTTTGAATGCAAGAGCCTCTACTTCCCAAGGTAGACACAGAGAAAGGGGCTGCTTGCTAGAAGAAAGCCAATTTGAAGGGCTGGCTAGTCCTCCTTAGATCTTTGAAAGGGAGGTGCTAGGGGTAGTAATGTGTTGTGCCCTACCGTACCACACTTGGGCGAAAGCCCCGAATGGCAAGAGGTGCTATGAAGCAGCCACACCTACTGTTCCCAGCCCACAAGCCAAGTGGGGGGGGCAAAAATCTACATGTCCATGAGGAGGGGTTGTAGACCCCTACTACAGGTCTACACACAACAGAAAACCCCCCATTCATGGGCACAGAAGGGGCGCGGGGGCCCAAGAAGGAGATCGAGAGGGAATGAGGAAACAGAGGGGGGTGGGGAGGGGGTAAGCTTGATGATGGCAGGAGGGTAGGAGCATAGACAAAGTAGGGAGAACCTGTTCTCACTAGAATTGATTTAAGATTTAGATATCATCAAGTTTGAATTAGGGAAGAAGACGTACCCAAAACATATTTGGTAATAGATATGGGCATTACCAATTTAAAGTAGTGCATTTGGTTTAACTAATGTTCCAACAACATTTATGACACTTAGAAATGGGGTCTTAAGGCCCTATTTAAGAAAATTTTATGTAGTATTTCTAGATGATATCTATAGTAAAAGAAGAAATAATCATAAGGAAGATTTGACAAAAGTCTTCCAATTCTGTAGAGACAACTCTCTTTTTGCTAAAGAATCCAAGTGTGAATTTTGCACAAAAGAAGTACGATACTTGGAACACATCACATCTTTTTGTATGGATCCCAAAAATGTAAGGGCCATATTAGAATGTTCACATCTAACAAACTTAAAAGAATTACATATATTCATAGGTTTCCTAGATTTTATATAGGTTCACCCAACAATATGCTAAAATGGCTATTCTGATGATGGATTAGCTAGAGAGGAAGGGAACTACCATCATTTGGGATGAAACTCAAAGGAAGAGTTTTGAAAACTAAAAATAGCTATAATTGCAACCCTTGTTTTAAATGTAGTGGATCCTAGTGAACCATTTCATGGTTGAAATAAACACCAATGATGTGTTATTGGACAATATTTCTATAGAGGTCGACCAATAGCTTTGAAAGTAAGAAGTTAGATTGTGCTCACAAAATTACTCGACATATGAGAAGGATCTGTATGCTCTAGTTTGTGAATTAAAGAGATGGAGGAACTATTTTGATGGTGCTAAATTTAAGATCATATTTGACCAAGAAAATATCAAACAGATTGCAATCATCTAGAACTTAAAGAAAGAAATGCTAGATGGGTTGAATTAATGCAAAAAATTTGATATTCAATTGACATATCAAAAGGGGAGATTAAATGTGGTAGCAAATTCCCTAATCCAAATGCTAATAGTTTATGAATTGAATTGCTTGATTCTAAAATGATTTCCTAGAGTCACTAAAAGGAAATTGTGAGCATGATCCTCACTTTTCTAACATATAAAAAACAATTATGAAGAGGGATCCTATAGGCCAAGGAGAACGAGGAATCGCATGGTCACTTTGGCACACCACAAGTTGGTGATAAAGGGATCAAGTGAAAAAATATAGTATTGAAAATGGCTACCTGATCTATGAAGGTAAATGTGTGTCCCACATAATAATGAACTTAGCCACCAAATTCTTTTTGAGTGTTATTATATTCCCAGTGCAAGGCACCCGAGAATCCAAAAGACGTATGCATTTTTTAAAAGATGTAATTTTTGGCCTAGAATGAATAAGGATATCCAAGATTATGTATTGAAGTGCCAAAAATTCCAAGTCAATAAAGTTGAGCATCTTAAGGTATGTGGTCTGCTCCTTACGAGATCCTGTCTAGGAAATGGGAATGTATCTCCATGGATTTTATATTTAGACTACCTGAGACACAGAGGGTACACAAATTTGTGTGATTTATTATGGATCAATTTCCCAAGATGTGGCTCCATTTATTCCAACCAATGAACATGTTAAAACTCTTGATTTAGTAAAAGATATTTGTGGAGTATATATATAGGTTATATGGACTACTAGCTAGTATTGTTAGTGATTGGGATGGCAAAATTAACAGTCATTTTTGGAGGGTTATTCTTATAAGGGTGAAAACTACCTTGAATATAAGCATTGAAGATCATCCAAAGATTGATGATCAAAATCAAAGGGTTAATCAAGTCTAAGGATATGCTTCAAGCATATGTGAGTAAAATACAAACTAACCAGGAACAATATTTACCCATATTAAAACAACAAGTCTTAGCCCATTTAGGGATCTAAACTGAGTTTCTAGAAGATACAAATCAAATGCTTCAGTTAGCCAAGGATAGCATTAAAAAGTCTCAAGATAGAGCAAGAAGTTACACAAAGAAGTTGGAATTTGAAGAAAAGAGAAGTAAATATTCAATGCTAAATCTTTAGAAACCCAAAAACAGATAAATCTCCAAATTGATCTCTTAGGTATGGTGGATCATTCCTAATACTTGATAGAATTGGAGAATTTTCTTATAAATTAACTTTATCAAAAGGATGTAGAATACATCTAGTTTTGAATATAATTAGACATTCAAGGAAATTAGAAGTTGATGATAATCTCATTGGAAATGAAGTCCTTGTTGAGCTCATTAAAATTGAATATCTATCATGTGAACTAGAATATTTTTTAGATATACGAGAAAAAAGAAGAAGATGTACAATATATCAAGAGTGTCTAGTTAATTGGAAGGATAGACCTGAGGAGAGTTCAACATGAGAAAGGATAAATAATCTCTAGAGAAGGATTCTTGATTTTGTTTTCTAGGACATAAAACATTCTCAAGAGGACAGTAATATAACATCAACGCATCGTATAAGCCTCTACCTTCATTATGTTAAGGTAGAAAACTAGGTGGACTTACTAGTGCCTAAGTGTTGGAATAGTAAAGGACAAGACCATTAGATTATATTATACTATCAAATGAAAAGGGCTAGGGATTAAGATCATGTTTAGGCCTAGACTTTAATGAAGGGATGAAGTGGTTAAGGTCCAAGAGAGAAGGCTCTCTCATGTGGATGTGTCGCATCCACTAGCAGTTCCAAAGCTAACAGGCATGGGTGAAGGATTCCAAAGGAGAACCCAAAAGAGAAAGAGGTCTTGAGGAGACAAGAAAAAAGTAAGCGGTTCAAGAGTCCTATGGTATGGCTATTTTGACATGCAAGGCCCTCTATGATTTTGAAATCATGATATTATTTGCTATAATATTCACCTTGATGGCTTAGGAGCAAGCGTTAGAGAGGAAAAAACCCATTAACATGTAACTTGAGGCCTAAAGAATGTATTATTATCAGAAACTTGTCTACTCACTCATTCTAGTATATTCATGCTCGCATTGCCAAGCAAGTGGATTGTACATTCCCATGATTTTTGTCTACTATAAGAAATGGATTCCCACACTTTAACAAAATTGAAAGTTAAGTTCTAGTTGATATATATTTTTAAAGTTCTCAAGGAATTTTTAGACAATCTACATCATCATTAGATGAAAACAAGAAAGATGGAAGTAGATAGTACTATTGTGTGGTATATGTCAGCATTAACACAAATCATGTGAATGAAAAGCAACATGTACATATTAAAAAAAAGAGACAAGAAAGCAGCATAAGTGTGGTCTCTATAGAATTGAATGTAGTCCAAAAGATGGGTTACAAAGTCACTTCAAAAAGAAGAAGCATCAACTTAGCTTGAAAATTCAATGCTAAAATTTTTCTTCAAGATTTACATTTTTGTGGTACATTGAAATGATTGTAATGTGTGGTTCTTTCGTAATGTTGAAATTGTTTTGTAGTAAAAGTTTTGGTAATTCTTATTGGTAGAGTTTCTTTGCCATTTGTTTTTTCTAGGATAGTTGAAGGTCTTCGTTTTCAATTGACTAGTGATAATGGAAAAGTGATAGATGTCTGATCAGTCAACAAAGAGAATAATGAGTGATAAGATATTTGATCCTAGTTCTTAGGGTTGGGATAATAAGATACAAAACATCCAATGTGTATATATAAGATTATTGAATCTTTTGGACTATGATAATTTTCCCTACATACCTAGCCAAACATGAATGCCAAGTGATGCCATCATTGAAAGCAATATACATACTAAATATTCTTTTGTCTGTCCCTTATCAAATATGTTTGAAGAACCCACATCATATGTAGAAGATTCATCTTCTTCTAAATGTGTGGAAACAATGCAAAAGGAGTATAACTCAATAATGCACCATAATACATGGAATTGCAAATGGGCGTATATTTTCAAGTACATTGTTGATGGTAGTATTGAACAAAATAATGCATGTTTAGTTAAAATATATATATATAGAGGAGGAAGGTATTGACTACTTTGAAATTTCACTTCTGCACTGATATCCATTTGTTGTCTCTTTAGCAGCAGCAAAAAACAAGTGGTACAATAATTTCCATTGGTATAGGATAAGAGCAATAATAATGTTTCATTAAATTTTGAATTGGATAAATTCATTATATATCAATTAATGAAATTTTAAAATATCTTAAAGATACTTTTTGAGAGCTTTTTGACCATCTTGACAATGATACTTGATGGGAATCCAAGAGATCTTTCACATCTCAACTTACTCATTGACACATAAAGTCATATGCACAACTAAGCAAGCCAAGTAAGAGGGATGTTATGGAAATTGAATTTCTTACATCACTTGCTAGGATATTTATGATATTATAGTAATGTTGGCTATGGCAAAGTATTCCATAGGATCACATCAGACACGATGGGGTTCTAGTGGATGCTTTGTGTGGTGTAGTTGGGTATGCCTAACTAGGCCTGTGTTTTGTAAGGCAAGATGGGTTGGTAATGCGGGTGTTTCCATGCTAATAACAATGTTGCTAGAGGGGCTAGTGTTAATGCAATGGGATGTACCCATGCTACATCATTTTCTTCTCTCTTCCTAGTTTCCTTTGATTCTTTTGTACATGGTTAGTTCATGTTTTTGTGAATTCATAAATTGGTTGCATGGTTATTTTTCCTCCTCATTACATAAATGAATGTAAAATTATCCTTTTTGAATGACACTTGAACAAGGAGGTCCATGTGAAATAATCTAAATGTTTTGTGGCTCAAGGAGACAATGGGATCTTATTGAGTTGAAAAAGACATTGTACGGCTTGAATTAAGCACAAAAAACATGGTATGCTAAGATTGATAGCAGGTAGTTCTTATCACATGGTTTGAAAAGAAGCAAGTCAGATTGCATGCTTTGTGTGTATAGGGGTGCTATGGATATACTTTACTATTTATAAATATTAGACTATATATAAGTTATCAGTTAGGTGAGTAAATCTTTTTCATATCCCCAAAGGAAGCACGTTCTTAAGGTGTTAAGTGTTTTTTAAAGGTACATAAAACATAGAATCAACCACGGTATTTCTTTTGGTTCAAATGCCACAAAATCCGTTTTGGCTATTGAGGATTTAAATTGGCTAGTGTCAACTACAAGATTTTGTTTTGCACTTGGTTTGGAATATGTTTCTTGGACAAGTAGAAAGCAACACAAAATTTCACTGTCTTCTAAAGAAGTAGAATTACTTAATCAAGAATTTGTGATGCAGTCTGGATTCAACATATTTTGGCAGATATGGAGTATGAATGAGATAACCTATAGTTATTTCATGTGACAATTAAGGTTGGATTGTGATTGCAGCAAATATAATTGTTCATGCAGGGGCCAAAACATATTGAAGTGTATTATCATAAAATTCAAGAATACATTGGAATGATTCGAGTCTACCCCTAATTATACTAATCTTGTAGAATCTTTTCATTAAGGCTTATCGTGTGGGCAAATCCATTTGGGCTTGGCTCCCTCCAAAACTTCAGCTGATGAAGTTGATAAGTGATCATGTAGTGAGGAATATTTTGTAAATGAGTGCTTCATGAGTGAATTCATGTAGCGAGGTTTTTTGTTTTGTGCATGCTATAGAGGAAAGGTTCTAGAGGCATCTATTTAGAAAGCCCCAAAAATAAATTTAGCTTTAAGAGGAAATACCATTAGAGAAAAGAATCCCACCTTGGAGGCCCTAGAGCTCGATACAAGGGTCTCTTGTTTGAAAGGTTTGTGTGGTTGGACATGATTCATGATTATGTGCATCTTTGTTTTATGTAGTGATGACTATTATACTAAGCTTGTGCAATCCCACTTTCATGATCTCATCTTAGCAATCATCTTAACTTGGAGCTATATCGCCCCCCCCCCTCTCTCTCTCTCTGTGGGAATCATATGCAGAGGGACTTGAACAAGTGGAAAGAGGAGATGCAAACAAAATGGAAAGCTCAACTAAACCAAATGCAAGAGGACATGTCTTGAATAATTGAGGAAAAACTTGCTACCATGCCTCACTCATCAAGGAGCTAGATGGACAATTTGCCATCCTCAAAGCAAAGAATGAAGCATTGAAAGCATGCACTAGTGCGAAGAAGGGGAATTCCAGCCACCTTTAAAATGAAGAGCTAAATACCATTAAAGAGTAGGTCAAACCTCTCTAGGCACAAGAGGAAAAGAAAACACACAAAGCACTGGAAGAGCTCAAATCAATAAATGAAACTTTTAGAAAGGAGATTGTTGCTATTCAAGCCAATATGCAAGGTAAACATGCAGAGTTCAGACAACAAATAATAGAAGGAAAAGAGAAGATTCTAGACCGAGAATAAGTGGTTAAGAAAGGTGCATCAGCCCCAAAGAAGGCTTTCATCTCTAATGCCTTGGAGGAGGAGAAAAAATGGAGTAGCAAAGCTCTTAATGTGTTGGTAAGAGGCCTGGCACTGCACCACACCTTGATGGCTAATGCAAAGGCACTCGTGACCAAGATGGGGGTCAACCTCACCTTTGAGGCTGCATGGAAAGTGGGAAAGAATGACGCACCCATGAGGCCATTGGTAATCAAATTCACGATTGCATGGATAGATCCATTTTTGTGAGTACGAGAGCCATGTTGTAGGGAACCATGACATATCTAGTGATGATCTTACACTCTTGTAGCAAGAGCATTGAAGAGAGGGAATGATACGTGTAATGGCAGCCAAAGAAGAAAGAAAGTGGGTTGTCTATAGAGATGGGAAAGTCATAATCTGAAATAGGATAGAAAGAGGAGGGGGGAGAGGTGGGGACAATGCATGATGGTGCCGAGGCCATGGGGCGAGGGGACAACATGGGTTGAAGATAGCCAGAGTGCTAGAGATAGACCCAACAGAGCTCATGATAATGAAACACTCAGAGGATGCACCACATGTGATAAGGTATGGGAGACACCTACTAGAGATGTACATGCCCTGAGCAGATACAATGGTCTTAGTGATGGCCATTGCCTAGAGGGCTTAGCTGTTTCCCACATGGAGGGGGTAGTAGCTTTGTAGACTTGGGCTCCCGACCATCGTCACATGGGTACATGACTTCATAGTCCCTCCCCCCCCGTCTTGGTGCCGCCGACCATTCATACCTATCATTTAGTATCTTGACTACGCTGCCAGACATAGTACGTGATCCACCTAGCCTTGCCTAGGTCTGAGTACACTTTGATCATGCCCTTGATGCAGTATACATGAGCCACTTATCCCATGGGATAGCAGCCCCCTTTGGGAGATGATGAAGACCTCGCTCATACCTCAAACAAATTGGTATTAGTGATCCATGATGTCGTCACCAGATCATTCCCCTAGGTCCACAATTTGCCCCTTCGCTGGGAAGATGCTACAAAACCTATGGTTTAACAATGAGTGCCAGGAGATGAGATCCCACCTCATACGAGAGCAAGCTTTAGGACACTTGATGAGAGCTGAGGCACAACTGATTTCATGTCTGATGTGACATAAGAGGTAGGTGTTCCTCTCACATAGGATGGATAAGGTGATTCAATCTTTTCATGGAGGTGATCCCACATTTGCGTGGGGCTCTTTTTCGAGGTTCTCCCACATTTGCACGAGACCTAAGGCACAACTGATTTCACGATGTCTGGCATGGCATAAGAGGCAGGCATTCCTCTCACATAGGACGGTGAAGTGATCCAATCTTTTTGAGGAGGTGATCCCACCTTTGCATGGGAGCTCTTATCGGAGGGAAAGCCACCTATTCCCATCACAGACCCAAATGTATGGCACACTTATGCGGCATCCTTCTATGGCGTCCCGACTCAAGGCACCACCCAATATGTTTGCTCGCCCCAGGGCCCAAGCCCACCACTTGCATCCTATTCATTACACAAAATGTGCGAGCTGCATTATGCCGACTCCACAACCGGAGAGCCAAGGACCATGAAGAGCTACCGACTTAGCACTTTGCACATGGACAGGAGGTCTTGGCCCCGATCCTAGCACATATGTTCAACCACGCTGTATGTCATGGCTTCCCCCTTGCTTGGAACACCACCACCATTGTGCAGATACACAAAGCAAGATATCCCATGGATACTGGGAACTATTGCACTCTCATGATTGGTCGTACACTGGCTAAGATTTATGGGCCGGTACAAGAGAGCGACATTAGCTTTACATAGAGACAGACGAGCAGCGAGCATTGGAACAGGACATTTTTCAGAGACAACATTCCACTCTTGATCGTATCATCACTCTGCGGGTAGTCATTGAGGCGATGAGATCGAGACCATAGAAAGTCTCTTTGCTTTTAGACTTTCGAAAAACCTTTGACACAATCCCACGATCTCGCATGATCAAATGACTTCAGGAGATGCTGATTCCAAATGTCATGATTGGGGGGTGAGTTTGTATGAGTCAGACGCAGAGGGAGAATACGTTCCCCTAGAGGCCTGTCAAGCTGGGTCGAAAGCATGATAAGAGTCAAGCAGGGATGCCCCCTCTTACCGACACTATTTGGGCTATATATTGATGAGATCATGACATTCATTGACTACCCGGGAGGTGAGGGATCGCGGTTGGCCGATCTGATAATAGAGATACTATTGTATGCAAATGACATAGTCGTTCTATCCTCCTCAACAACAGGCTTACAGAGACACCTAGATGCCATAGAGGTGATTTGTGGAGAGAGAGACTTAACAGTTAACCTTGGCAAAACCAAGGTTATGAATTTTAACGCCTCACGGCCAACACTTCATCGACATAGCTTCACATATCGAGGAGTGCTAGTGGAGATCGTATAGTCCTACACCTACTTAAGGGTGGTCTTTGCGGGGCCAGCCTTCACGATGACCAACGCAGCTAGGGCATGACTTACACGAGGACATGAAAATAGGAAGCTCTAGCTCGACTAGGACGAGAGTGCGTTCAGGCACATTTTTGGGACCCCCAACAAAGAGATGGCTATTTGACACCTTGGTCAGGTCAACAACCATGTACAGAGACCCTAGGGGTGTGGCCTGATAGTGATTGAGTGGCAATGTAAGCCTGCAATCGCCCACTAGATCATACATGCAAAGTTTTCCATGACACTGCTCGAGATCGATGTCATCTTCCAGACGGTTCTTATCTTCACAGGGTTTGGGCCTTACCTAAAGGGAGGTTACTGAAGATGGTACCAGAGTCATCTATAAGACTACCTAAGAGGGGGGCTCGCATGGCCTGGTATGCACGCATTTTGAGATGGTTTGATAGCCAAGGCATTCAGATGGATCATCTCCCCCCCCTTCAATACAGCTTGCATGCCCCTCATCCCTTGGTCTCATGGGATGAGATCAATTGTATCTACTCCAGCTTTATGTGTCACAAACTTGGGAAGGGATCAACAGTTCTTCACTAAGACTCGGTTCTAACTGCGACTACTTCTTGAGAGTGTCAAAAGATGGAGTGATCATCAGACCCCACTATCTGGAGGACAGGCAAGCCTCACATGCCCTCAGGATTGGCATCGGAAAGATGTAGGTCTCATCCCATCAACCGAGGATTGAGGTAGGGAGAACCACAAGGGAGCAACGCATTTGTAGATTATGCACTTTGGGGGAGAGAGAGACAGAGGAGCATTTCCTATGTACTTTCCCGGTTTACTATGAGATCCAAGGACGTTATCTGCCTCTTCCAAGAGGGACATGGTATTGGGCCTCCCTCTTGGTTGATTCACTTCCAAGACTAGGTTTGCATTGGCCTCTATCTGATGGAGATGTGATGACATGGAGAGACCCTTCCGCGTCAAATCAGAGAGCAAGGAGGACAATGTCGTAAGAGACAAGGGTGGATTGAGCTTAGCAACATGTCAAAGATTTCTATGCCTTCAAGTCTGCCCCTAGACATGTTGGAGTAGAGAAGTAGGAGATCGATGACATGAAGGTAGTATGAATCGGTAGGATGAGACGGCGACGAGGATGGATACGGCCAAAGATGCACACGATGTAGTGATGGACCAAAGCATGCACGATGGAGGTCCAATCGATCACAACTTACTCAATGGAGACCATCCGCTAACCAGAGGCATCACTAATATGGCCCGTTGGATATAAAGATCACGGAGACCACACCCCCCGCCACGAGATACTTTTGAAGCTCACAAGAGAGCCACCATGGCACCTGGCTCTGTATTTGCAAAACTCCGACTTTGAGATTGAGTTTACATATTAGCTTCTAGTTTTAAGCTTTGAGTTTGAATTTGAACTTTTGAGCTTAGTTTAGTATAGTGCTTAGCAAAGGGTCTTAGTGAGCCCTTTGTCTCAACCAATAGAGGCTTGTATGAGTATGTGCTACTCTGATATTGTACTTTGTCTCATAGACCCGCGAGGCCTCCTGAAGACGGTAATACATCCTTCTTTCTCTCTTTCTCTCTCTCTCTCAACATCACTCTTTTTGTTGCCTTTTACCACCTTTTCAACTTGAATGCAAAGGTCTGAGCAAAAGAGCTAGAAAGAGACTGTAAGGGTTCAATTTCACAATTGTAATGGTAAAAAATTACCCCAAGTCCATTTGTGGTGGAAGTGTCAGTCATAAGGTTGTAGTCCCCATGTATCATCCCCAGAAAGACCATATTGAAGTGACATGTCATCCAATAAGTTGAATGTTGAGAGAGTGTAGGGACAATTTTTGTTCCCATGGTGAAGGTACACACAACTAAATGCACTAAAATTGACCATGGAGACATGGACTTCTAAAATAAAGTAGTACCAGTAGAGTCATTCCCGATTGAGCGATTTTTTATGTAACTGTTCTCCAGCTCTTTGCAAGACGAACGCTAATCATAAGAAAGTGAACCTTTGGGGATTTATCCATATTTGTCAGCTAGCCCAGCAATTTGCTGAAACAATATCACGACTCGTGTAAAGTAAACACTCTTTTGGTCATCCTGCCTCCTGCTGGCTTTTTAAAATTTCCAGGTCGGCCCTTGTCTCGTTCTGTGCTGCTAAAATGGACCTCACAGAAATTTATGTCTAGCTTAATCTCCCCAGAGTCTATGTGATACATCACAGTCATTCCTCATCCCCTCCCTGATCTGTTCAGCTTCATCACCCATGCCAGCTGCAGCATAGATGTTTGATAGCATCACACATGCTGGAGGAGTCTTTGGATCCATCTCAAACATCTGCTTTGCAATACGTTTTCCACGCTCCACATCATGCTGGATTCTGCAGGCACCAAGCAGTGTCATCCATGACACAGCAGAGGGCTGAAACGGCATACTGTTCAGCAACTCCTCTGCTTCATCCAACTGGCCCATCCTCCCTAGTAAATCTATCACACAGTCATAATGCTCTAATGTTAGATTAATGCTATGTTTATGACAAATAGATTCCAAGAAGCAATAAGCTTCTTCAAACAGACCAGTATGGCCGCATGCAGAAAGCATGCCAACAAAAGTGACCTTATTTGGAAAGGCTCCCTCCCTCTGCATATGTTTGTAGAGTTGGAGAGCCTCTTTGACATGTCCATGTTGTGCATAAGCAGTAATTATGGTATTCCAAGAGACCAAATCTTTGTAAGGCATTTTTTCAAAGAGCAGCCTTGCATCTTCCAGGCTGCCACATTTGCTATACATGTTTACAAGGGCACTTGCCACAACAACATCACCCTCAAAATCACAACGGCTGATCTGAGCATGCATTTGCTTGCCTTCAGCTAAAGCTGCCTGGTTGGCACAAGCAGAAAGAAGGCTGACAAGGGTGATTTTGTTTGGAACAAAACCTCCTCCTTGCATTAGATCAAAGAGTTGTAGGGCCTCCTTGCCAAGACCATGCTGGGCATACGCTGCAATCATTGTATTCCACGATACTACATTGTACTGTGTCATTCGATCAAACATTCTCCGTGCATCCTCCAGGCTGCCACACTTTCCATACATGTTGACAAGGGCAGTCGCAACAACAATATCTCCCTCGAATCCACTGCGCTTGATGCGAATGTGTATCCTCTTGCCATTAGCTAAGGCTAGTGGGGTTGTATATGAATTTAGGATGCCTATGAAGGTTACCTTGTCTGGAATCCACCCTTCACACTGCATTTGATCGAAGAGTTGACGGGCTTCCTTACATTGCCCGTGCTGGGCATACCCTGCGATCAAGACATTCCATGAAATGACATCTTGGTTTGGCAGTCTATCAAACATCATTTGCGCTTCCTCCAGGCTACCGCAACTGCCATACATGTTGATAAGAGCATTCACCACATCAAGCTCTGAGCAATAACTACTCTGTGTGACTCGGGAATGGATCCGCTGACCTTCATCAGGGGCTCTCATGCTTGCACAAGCAGTAAGAATGCTAACAAAAGTGATCTTGTCTGGACTCACTCCTTCCTCCTGCATCTGGAAAAAGAGTTGAAGAGCCTCCTTGCAATGCTCATGCTGGGCATAAACTGTAATCATGGTATTCCAGGATACCACATTCCTCTCATGCATTTTCCCGAACATCTTCCACGCTTCTTGCATGCTACCACACTTGCCATACATGTTGAGAAGAGCAGTTGCAACGAAAACGTCGGATTCAAAATTGGAATCGAGGCGTGCATGTATATTTCTTCCTTTGAATAAGGCTGCGTGGCTGGCACAAGCAGAGAGCATACTGACAACTGTGACCTTGTCAGGGACTATCGCTTCCCGCTGCATTTCCTCAAAGAGCTGAAATGCTTCCTTGCCAAGCCCGTGCTGCTCATACGCTGCTATTATAGCGTTCCATGAGACCACATTTCGCTCAGGCATTTTGTTAAACACCCTCTGAGCATCATCCATGCTGCCACACTTGGCATACATGCTAAGAATGGCAGTGGCTACAAAAACGTTCGACTCAAAGCCACTGCACACGATGCACCCATGCATCCACTTCCCTTGGGCAAGTGCTATTTGACTTGCACATGCGGATAAGATGTATACAAACGTGACCCTGTCAGGCAAAACCCCTTCCCGCTGCATTTGTGCAAAGAGCTGGAGAAGCAGCTTCCACTGTCCATTCTCAACATAAGCTCCTAGCAAGAAATTCCATGCAAACACATTCCGTTCGTGCATATTATCAAACCAAGCACAGGCATCGTCAAGTGCCTCGCACTTGACGTACATCTGTACGAGGAGGCTACCTAAGAACTTATCAATTTCAAATTCCCTTTTGATCATGTGATGGTGGATACGCTTTCCCTCGGATAAGGCCTTGGTATTCCCACACAATCGCAAGAGAGAAGCATAATCGACTAAGTGGGCGGGATCCAGGCCTTGTGTTCTTGGAACGGGGACAAATTTCGTGAAATCAAAACGAAGATCGCCATGATTGGAGGTATCAAGATGGGTTCCAAGGAACTCGGTCCGAGAAGTGGAGATTGGCCTGGCCATCCACGAGAAATGCCCACAAGGCAGATGGGCTTGTGGGCATAGCCCGGTAGCCAGCAAACTGGAAAAGATCCTGGAGCACCATGCCAGACTTGACCAATGTAGAATAGCTTCAAACTTACTCCCTCGAAGATTACTTGGTCTGAGCTAATCAATATGTTTAATACTTGGCCTGAGCATGTTTGTCCCTCCTATATTATTTCGCCTCCTCTCTATTAATTAATTTCTCCGTCCAATTAACCTTGATCCTTCTTAACGTAGAGGTCCTTGCAACATTTTGAGAAAGCATTTTCTTTGGCACATACAAAGGCCTCCAAGTTGAAAATTTTAAAGGTTCATGACTACAAAACCCACCCATAACGACTACATAAGCGATGCAAACCTCTGTAATTTTTTTGTGAATTTAGAGTTGTTACCAAAGTCAAACTCATCCAGTTGCTAACTTACACCAGCAACGACTCAAATTGAGTCATTCTAATGTTGAGGATGGTGTAAATTGCACCATACCTCTAGGACATTAGGGTTAGGGTTTGCCCCTAATGCCCTAGAGGTATGGTGCAATTTACACCATCCTCAACACCCCCTCTTAAATTGCACTGGGTAAGTAGAGGGTGCATGTACAAGACCTTTTTGTGTTTTGTTTGGTGCATATGATAGCATCCAAAACTGAAAAGAAAAACTGGAAGAAATTAGAGTAGTATGTGCATATGTGAGGACAGTGTGACTACGTAGCGGAATCATGTACAATGATTACAATTTATGATCCTGTACATATCATGCATTTCCTCCTCTTAAGTTGTTGGTCATCCCTCGCCTTTGGGAATAAAATCCAGAAGATAGGCTAAAGGGAAGAGGAAGGAAATATGCAGAAAGTAAACTCCACCTAGATCAAAGACTAGTCGATTGAAAGATGACTACGTGGAGAACTATGCCGAACATGTCAAAGCTGAACATGTCATAAGTCACCATGGATTGTGGAGCTGCTTTGTAAAAGAGGCATCTAGATGTGAAGCTAGTGATGTAGTTGTGAAGAAAGAATCCAGTAGGTTGTGACATATGAGGGTGTCACCAACCCAAAAGAACTGACAACAATGTTGGAGGTATGTTGTATTAGAAGTATAATCTCTATTGAATGATGCGGGATCGAAGAAGACCACATAGTCGGTGTGGTCATAGTGATCCAGGGGCTTCATAAAAGCTAGGGCCGAAGGTGCAAGTGTGATACACTGCTTTGCTGATGAAGAGGCCCATAAAACTGACAAGGTATAGCAACCTATCAAACCTGTATTGTCAACTGTCCTTACATGATGTAGTCGGGACATGATGACTGTCATAAGCTCAACTTGATGTAGGGATTGCATCATGTTAAGAGTGTATATGATAGCCTTAAGTGCTTGATGAAACATCAAGTCTCCCTAAGTTGCGCTATTACTGAACGTGATGATGTCCATTGCACTGGGGCATGAATGATCTATGGATCGGAAGAGGTAGTGATCATTGGATCCAAGAGTGGTGCAATGCGGCATGACTGAGCCGATGTTGGAATGTCTTGAAAAGTAATGTGAGGATCTGTACTGCTCATGGAAATTGTGTCCATGGTATACTCCATGTCAGAGGTGAAGGCATCAATAATGGATGCTAGAATGAAATGAGATGAATGCGTTGTCGCATGTATCTCTGCATGTGGCAGATGATGTGAGTGCCTCATACTGAGGACTTACATGTTGAATAACTGCATGACCACTGGTGAACTCCTACTAAGCATCTGCATCTGATGTGACAATAGATGGAATTGGATCCATGCATGAAAGTGATGGTTGTACATCACTGAAATCAAACTGTGTTGATGTAGATGGGACTGGGGGCTTACCGTCAAATGTGCCTCATGCTGAGGGTTTATTGTGGAATGTGCATGATAAAAAAATGTGGATTGATCCATGCTAACATCCGAAGCGTCTGCATCTGATCTCTTAAGGCCAATGAGGATTGAGTCTGCATCATAGACTAGTACATATCCTATGGCAATGAATGGTAGTAGTAGGTTCGATTTCCACTCACGGATCTCATCCAGAGTCATGATTGGTGTATTATCAATTGTGTGATGTGAATAAGTCCATGTTGGAGATGGTCTGGTGCTCTGTGCAAGAGGCTTACCAATGTATCAGCGAGAGTGTCTACCCATGAGAACATTGTGAAAGGCTACCACTGGGGGACTTATGCTAGACAATCAATAACCAAGTCATTTGAGAATTGCGTGGATGCTAAGGATCAAGCCTGTAGTGAAATGATGACAACTGAGTATCAGGAGTAGCCAAGAGGCTATATAAGACTGATGTGTATGTGTGTAGGAAGCAATGCCACAAATAGTCATGAAAATGACTGTACATTTGTGGCATGTGTGTGTGCAAATGTGCAACAATCTTGAATTTGAGAAGAAAAACTCTGCCAAGTGTCACATTATGTGATGAACTGCCGAATGCCAAGAGTATTGAACTGGTGTCAGATGTGTGAACGTGTAACCGATGATAGATCCAATGGGACTGACACTGATGGGAACTAATTGGGTAATGTGGCAATGGCTAACTTGTCTTGGTGGAGTTGGATCTCCTCTATGGTGGTGCTAGTCTATAGCTAGACTACACGTCGAAGCATAAAATACAACAATGAATTTTATCTCGATTCATTTTATGTGCTGGCTATGCTGCAATGGATCAGGATGTGGTTCCAATGATGAGGATGCCCTGTGGAAATGTTAGAGAGCAAATCTGAGGTGCTCAATGTATAGAGCATGATTTGGCAATCATTTTTGTTTTGGATCACCCCCGGATCACCACAAAATTCTGCCTAGATCAAAAGTTATGACTCTCATAAGGATGGCCAAATTTTGATCCAAAGAGGGTGATCAAAATCATGAGATGGCTTTATGATGACATGGCACTATGGAGAGCAAAAGTGTGCCTGTGAAGAGAACTGTGTAGTAGCTGCCACTCTGCCACATGGCATGTTGATTGGGCAAGCTGACTGTGCTGCTAAACTGGGCGGCCGCTTTTGCTAAGCTGGCAGATAGGTGCTTAGGTGGTAGGTGGCTGGGCCTGCTGAGGTGGCAAGTGGTGATGAGTCTGACGTGGGATGGATGACATGAACTACCACATGATATGGTAGCCAGCTGCTGTTGCTATCGTGGCATCGATGATGTGGCACTTGGGTTGGCCTACAATGCTGATGTGGATGTGCCATATGTCACGTTGATGTGGTAAGATAAGCCTGTGTGCGACGTGGCACTCTATTGACCACTGAAAAGCTTAACTCATCCACCACATAGCAATTCCACGTGGCTAAATTCTAAAAAGAGGGAGGAACGTTCCACCGACGACGGAGAAAGGCTATGGCGATGTCGGAGTCGGCTGTTGGACTGTCGTGCTCAGCGCGTTGACGGACGGAGTGTTGAAGTCGGGAACTGAAGGCCGGGTGCTAGCTATTGAAGTTCGGCATCGTGAGTTGCTCCATGAGCTATTTGGAGACGCGCTTGGCACAAGTGCGTTGCTGCGATTGCTCATCATCATAGACGAGCACTGAGTCGTAGCGGTTGTGGCTGAGGGTGAAGTCGTTCACTGCAGCTCGAGTCCCTGTGTAGAGGCGGTTGTTATGTGCCATGTGTAGATGGGAGTCCGGTCGTGGGTGCCGGTGCTGCTATGTTGCCGCTGGACTTTGGAGTAGAAGTCGAAAAGGTCGAAGGGAGCGTTGCTTTGAAGGTGGTCGAAGTGCTTCTCAGTTGTGGAGGAGCCTAGGCCGAGCTGATCGCTGTCTGTGTTGCACACGCCGTTGCTATGTGGATTTGCCATTTTGAAGTGTTGTTGGCATCATAGTACTTTGTTGGAGATCCATTTTTGCGTTGCGAGTGACACGGAGGCGTTGAAGGGCTGTGGTGTAGATTCCGTTTGTAGATGTATGGAGGTTGGGTGGAGAGCCGTTGGAGGCCAGGGCAAAGCTCGTTGAAGACGTAGTTAGCCGGTTGTGTGGAGATGGCGTTGCAAGTTGGTCATGGAAACCGCACGTAGTTTGCCGTGTGCTGTGCATAGACATCGAAGGTACACTGGTTGTGCGTAGGAGTCGAGTTGTGGATGCAGTTATTGAGACTCATTGAAGGCTCGTTTGGTTGTGAGCCATTACAGCTCGTTTGGATGAGTTCTTTTGGCAAGGCGCCTCCCATGGAATCCTGTGGTTGAGCTACTTTCTAGCAAGCTCTAGAGTCATTTTGGTTGGCTCTGCCCCTTGCAGAGCTGTAGTCAAAGGAGTCGTTGTAGGTTGAGCTGTGAGAGCTTCCATGGTGCTGGCCTTTGCACGAGCTTTGTTGAAGGCCTTAAGTCTCAGAAGAACCAAAGTTAGAAAGGAACCGAACCTTCGTTAAAACCATGAACTGTCTCTCAAGATGGAGTCAAGAGACTAACTCTCTTTCTTTATTATCAACACTAAATTTCCCAAAGAAACCCATGGACTTTCAAAACACCATAACTAGAGCTCCAAATATCAGATCTCGGAGCTTTCTGAAGTAAATCGAAGAGGAGAAGATGCTCTACAACATGAACTCTACGAGAGAAGAAGATGCATCAAATAGAGGCTTTCTTGCCTCGACGAAGCAAGGGCTTGCATGCATTGACGGAACAAGGGCTCGTGCTCTCTCTCAATAGAAATCTCTCTCAATGAAAGATGCCTCACGGAAGGAGGGCTTGACACTCATGAAAGGAGTGGGAGCACCATCGGCTCTGATACCATGATAGCGAAAGTGAGAGAGGGAGAGGGAGAGAGGAGTGCACACGATATAGCTACCTATACACTGTGTTGTATTGAACATAAACATGAATCTATACATGAGTTCCCCTTAGAGTTAGGGTTAGGGTTTGCCCCTAATGCCCTTGAAGTATGGTGCAATTTACACCATCCATCTTGTGTGCACTCCCCTCTCTCCCTCTCTCATTTCTGCTATCATTTATGACCCTAAGCCTATTAAAAATTTTGAGTCATTTAATGACTCAAATTATGGTTTTTAAAAAATGAGTCGTTAAACGACTCAAAAGTCATTTAACGACTCTTTTTTTTAAAAACTGTTTGGACCGTTAAACGACTCAAATAGACCTGGGAACAAAAACAAGACATTACAGATACATAAACAAGCTCTAGAGTTGCAGTTTCACATCTCCATTTTCTACTTGGTCTTCTTATATCTCCATTTTCTACTTGGTCTTCTTATATCTTCATTTTTTACTTGGTCTTCTTAGGTCTCCATTTTCTATTTCTAATCCCTTAACTATTGGAGTTTATTGTTCAAGCATGTCACTCTAAGCACAAGTAACTTTCACATACCTTAATTCTATTTTTCTTTGATTAAAAAGTTTTGCATATTATTTTATGAATGAAGAGAGTACAAAAATGGTTTACTTTTTTCCCCACATTGTTAGGATGCTTATGAACCATATTTTATATATGAAGCATGGAAAATATGGTAGTGATTGCTCCACGCAGTCTAACTTGCTAAACTAGTTTATTTAATAACTTATATTTGATTTTATTAAAAGACAATAAATTTCAATCTAGTTATAGATGCAAACATACAATGAAAGTAAGTAAACATATTAATGATCCAAACATAAAAGAGTTTATACAAGGCCAATTACGCCTATAGTCATGTCTCTAGCTAGTACTCACAATGGGATCTCAATCCCACTCTCTCATCTACTAATGCTGCCAGCCCTCTAATCCCTCATCTCCAATATCCTAGCCCTGCTCCCATCTTGCACCACCTGAACCATCACCACCTTTGGCACCATGACCATCTCCACTAGCATTGCTATCTGATCCATCATGGTCATCACCACTTTCATCTGCATTTTCCTCTTTGTCATCTTCTTGCCCCTCTTGTGTAGCTCTTCGTGCCTCCTCTTCAAATTCCTCTCCCTCTACCTCCTGCATCCAATATACCACATACTAGATCAATTTATATTTCATGAGCCTACAAGATTCCATGAGATCCCTACTCGCTTAAACAATATTAAAACAAAAACATGCATACAGGAAGCCTGTGAATTTTCAAAGTAAACATAATGTGTTAGAAATATATATAGAGTCAAGCAATAATATGATGAATTATTTAGAAATATATATAGAATCAAGCAATAATATGATGAATTATTTAGACATAAGATACCACCAACAAACACATAATACCCATCTCATGTAGCCTCCTACGACGAGCAAGGTATTCAAGTAGGGTATCCTCTCCCATCTCCTCCTTTGTAGGGTCTCATCCGTAACCTTCACGTGCATTAAATTGAATATTATTATTTTCAAATAAATATGGATTATTGAGTTAAAGAATATTGTTAAACTATACTTATACTCACAAATTGAGCAAGAAAGCTCCACTTGCCTCCTTTGCCCAAGCATTGCACTATCCCCTTTTCTGTTCTTTTTCTTGCTGCATCTTTTTGGTGTGTCCATGGCGAAGGTAAAATCAACTGTTGAAAAGAATGGCACTTGTAATGTATGTAAATTTAATGAATTTCAAGGTGCGTATGTGATATATGCAATTTAATATGATGCGTTACAAGTTACCTTTTTGTTTCTTATTTCTTTATGAAAGAAACTCCATGAGGCCTTTGATACACTCAAAGGTCTCATGACATTTTCCCACACATGCTTTTCTCCTGCATACAATCATAATAGAAAATTTTTTAGGATACTAAATGCAAGAGAAGAGTGTTTTACATATAAGACATAACACATGAACTAGTAAGATGACATTATCTACACAATACAAGTACCACATTGTCAATAGACTAGAGTTTTCTTATCTTTGATAATGGTTTGCAAACCTAGGATCTTAAGCAAATTGCATTTGCACTTTATATTCATTAAAGTGTTTTTCATTTCTTGTGCAATGGTTGGTACTAAAACTAGTATGCTCAAATAGACTTTCATTTACATTATATATTCATGAAAGTGTTTTTTTAAAGTTTGCATAGATATGGTTTGTAAAACTAGCATACTCAAATCGAATCTCGTTTTAATTTAATTTTCATTAAAATATTTCTCATAGCTTTTGTAATGGTTGGAAAAGATAAGGTACTAAATGTTGAAAAAAATGTTATGGCATGTATTTCTTCCATATAGGATAGGATTTTGGAAATGAGTCATAGGACTGTCATAGGTACACCATCACCACCGCCTATACATGGGCTCTCTAGCACCCATGTCTCCGAATAGCTACCATCATCACATCAACAACAGAGGAGAATTCTCTATCACGAGATACCGAGTGCAAATTTGAGGAGAAGAGCACATGTTGGTGTGTAGATTGCAAGGCCTTCTCCACCAGCAGAAATTAATAAAATGTGGTGATCATGAGATGTTTAGAGGTAGATGGCCAAGTGCATTAGGACGTAGCCGTGTTGCACCAATACCCCAGGTATGTATATATTTAATACATTCTTTTAAGATTTACTTTTTTTTCTTGCTCCATAATTTTGTATAAATATGAATGATATTTTAGGACACTGAGACAAGACAACCTCAAATCACACTTGAAGAGGAGGAGCAAGAACATTCATTGCATGATCATGATGATATTTCTAGCAATATTAGTGAATGTTTGACTTGTGGTAGGCATGCAATTGTATGTTTGTAGCGAGATATTAGTACAAGAGATGATCGTTCATCATCAACTATGAGTATTGGTGCTACGATAGAGACCTCCAGTGACTATCCACTTCCTTCTAGGTTGGCACAGCTTGTAAGGAATTACGATCGTAGAGCATATGGTGCTTGGCTACAGCATGACCTTCCTCATGACTGAGAGTTCTCTTATTGGGGTCATCGATACATGATAGATCCATCTATAGTTAGTGGTGCCAATCGAGGATTATATATTTTGCAGGATGTTCATGTACTGAGTGATTGTGTTGTCACATTGATGCCATATTGTGGTCCTGAGTATTCACGGGTGATTGGCACTTGCTATCTGAAGGGGAATCGGTATAGGAATACATCACCAAGATGAAGGTGGTGCAAGATCAACTGGCAGAAGTTGGTCAAAGGATGAGCTTGACTAGGATGACAAGATTGTTGTTGGGAATGATCCCCCGAAGCTATAATGGTTTTGTGACTACAATGACTATAGGGCACCGGGTGGCATAGGTGACTTTCAACAAGCTGGTTCCACTGCCACTTTAGCAAGAGGCTTGGGAAAATAAGTATGATGGTATGAACAAGTATGACAAGGCCCTAGTAGCAGAGGAAAAGAGCAAAGGAAAGGGCAAGGATAAGCCTAGCAAAGGCAAGACGATAGAGTAGACTCTTTAGATGAAGACAACAAGAAGAAGTGCTTCCACTGTGATGAAACATGACATTTTCTGAAAGATTGAAAAAAGAAGAAGGCTAGTCAAAAGAAGAAGTGTTCCACCTCAAAGTCAGAGGAGTCCGCTTAGGTGGCAATAGGCAAACTTTTCGTAGTGCCCACTCCATGTGTAGCAGAGGTTAGATACATGGAACTTGGTGTTACTATCAGGGTGTCAGACATTGAGGAATGGTCTAAAGAGGAGTCAGGATCCTTTGTGAAGGTGATGGAAAACGGCGAGTGCCTGGAATCATCTAGGTGCTTGGTTTTGGTTGCTAAAGCAGAGGAGGACTCTTCGAAAGGACCTGGAGACTCAGAGTCAGGCGGTCACTGTGACTTAGAGGGGGACAACAACAAAGAACCACAATTAGAGCTTGGAAATCCAGGAAAACTAGATTTGTGCCTAGGATATGATGCCCTGGGTAAGGTGTTTGGTTGTAGACCTAGCCAGATGGAGGATGGCTTGAAATAGACCCTAAGAGCTTGGTTCCTGGAGGACTTCAGGCTATTCACCCATCATGAGGGGGACATGTGGAGGTAATTGGTATTCGAAGAGATCGAGTTCAAAGGCAAGTTTGTGACTAAAGGTGGTGGGGCCATTAGATGCTGCTAAAGATGGACCTATGTACTAGAATGATGTGTGAAAGCGAAACCATACCTGATGGTGGAGTAGGCTCCACTAGTTGAAAAGCTAGAGAAGGACTATTTTGACATCGGACGTTTCCAGATGGCTATGACATGGGAGCTACTAGAATATCATCATCGACGTGTTGGTGTTGGGCCAATGTGGGTCAGTGAGAGGGGGTTGGACCAAAGAGAGAAAGGAAAGCATGGGCTTACCACATGGACATCATAAGGAGAAGAGAGAACCTGGCAGATGGAAGACACCATGGAGTACATCAGGGACTTGGACAGGCCACGTGGATGTTTAGGATTGGTTGAGGTAGATCTGCGCAAGAGAACAAGACTAGAGCAGAGGCAATGAGATGGCATGTGACGTTACAAGTGTACAGGGCTATATAGACCACACATGCAACAATAAAGGCAATACAATAGCAAGAAGTGTTGGTCTGATTAGACAGGTTGGTTGGACTGGGGAGAGCCAACCAACTAGGCCTATTTATAGTCTAGATACAAGGTTGGGCCTTGCATAGAAGTGTAGGCCAAAGGCCCTTATTTTGAGTTCCCCTTTGGGGCAGATTTTGAGGCAATAAAGTCAAACAAGAAGGGGCTGAGTGGGTTGGCTAGATCTCCCCCTCCTGGCCGGGCTCTTGGGCCTATAAAAGTTAGGCCTTGTGGCCTCATTTTAGATCTAGTTGGAGTAGCAAGTAGCTAGCAAATAGCAGCAGTGCGGGAGCATCCCCTTGGGCCTATTCTCAGGAGGTGAAGGGAGCACAAGGAAATGCAGAGTAAGAGCTAGGAAAGCCACCCACGTAGGCTAGTCTCTAGACAACAAGGTGAAGGGATCCTTTGGATGAAGACTCTACATATGCTCGGTGGAGCACGTAGAATTAGACATCTAGAGGTGCCAGGCATTTGACAGAAGAACCTTTTGGTATTGTATCTTGTCCAATTTGTGGATGGACGGAAATATAAAGTGTTGCTTCTATATTTGTCTCTGAGCATTGTCTATTTGCTAGTCTACATATATACTTGAATGTTGTGAAGTACACACAATTGATAAAGCATTGATTCCATAGTGAAAAATTTGCGTGTAATTCCTAGGCTATTAGTCTTTTGCTACAGGCTACCCTTTGTGTGAAAGAGGTAAACTTTTCTAACAACAGACGTGTTTACAGCTCATTGCTTTGGGTTGCAGTGATAATGGACCAAAGAGTTTGAGTTCATTACCAAGGATTCCTGTATGTGATGAGTTCACTACTACTTGGATACTGAATGTGATGTGTTCCATAGTTCACATTACTCATTGGGAACTCAGTGCGGGTGGCTTGGGAAATCACAAGAGAATGTGACTTCTTTTCTATTCGAGGTGGTGCTTCTTTGAGTATCCAGGCTATTGGGAGCATTCTCCTGGGACACTTCCATCTTGAAGGGTCCATGGTAGCATCTTCATCAACTAGCTTCTTCAGATTATTTGTAAAGAGAGGGTGTTAGAGTCATTAGCATCTCAGGTAATTGGCATCTCAGGTATACGTTAGAGAGTGAGGGCTTTTTATGGGCATGCCCACCCTCTTTCAGGCTACGTATAGGGAGAGATTAGAGGCCCCTTTGTAGGGCTAGGGTTGTAGAGCACTGAAAGCCTAGAGTAGTGGGATGGTATGGCAGATCCTAGGTGCTTGGCATGCCCTTTCATAAGGCTAGGCATGGTCTGGGATAGACGACCAGTAGGTCTCGTCAGCCAGGCCCTACTGCTTGGATCGACTACCTAGGTCGGACAATTCAGTACCCCAAGTTACTGCCCTATTTATAGGGCCACCCTCCTCCCTTTTCTAGGATCTACTAGAGCAGTTCCTCTCTTGTATTGTTGGGATCTTCCCTTGCTTTATATATGTAGTCATCATTGCCTCTCTCTCTCTCTCTCTCTCTCTCTCTCTCTCTCTCTCTCATGCTTCCATGCATTTTTCCACTCTCACACCACCCCCATATGTTTTCTCTCCTCTCTCTCTCTCTCTCTCTCTCTCTCTCTCTCTCTATTGCATGCTTCCATGCATTTTTCCACTCTCACACCACCCCCATGTCTTCTATGCCATCTATCTCCATCCCCCACCTATCTCTAACTCTAGAGTGTATCTATCCCCATCTACATCCATAATCTACGAACACAACTACCTCCTATCCTCCCCTCCCCTTATATTCAGCCCATATTTACATATTCAATCTAGTGGCCTCCATGTTCATATTCATTCCTAGTCCCATCTCCCATCTATCCCTCCATATTCATCCCATATATATCTATCTCTATCCTCCTACCCATTCCCTATATCCCATAGCAATTTTTTATATCATATTTATTTACCTTATCTATCCATACCTCTATTATTCATTTCATGTATCCCTCCACCTTTATTCAGCACATATGAATCTGGCACCTCCCCCCAAACTCCTCCTTTTTCTTCTTCCCCCGCATATCTACCTAGCTTCCTTTCCTTCTTCCCCTTTATGCTCTTGTGCCCCCTCCCCTCCCATATAAGTGCCCTCCTCTCCCCCCTACCTTCCCCAACTTCCTGGTCACACTCCCCCCTCAATCCTCAGTCCCCCCCTGTACTTCTGTCTTGCAAAGAAGCTTGTTTCCTACCTCGTCTAGCTTCTAGCCAGCTATAGTGCCAAGAGCTCCATCAATGAATGTCTAGGCAGACTTCAAGAGTGAGTGAGTGTAAAGCCTGCGAGTCTCCCTCCACAGAGAGAGAGAGAGAGAGATTTCCATATTCATTAAACTTATCTATCCATACCTTTATTATCCATTTCATGTATCCCTCCCCCTTTATTCAGCCCATATGTATACCCCATACCTAGCCGTTTCCTATATCCCATATGCATCCCATATCTACCTCCTATATTCATCTATCCCTCTCCCTATATTCTGTTGGAATGAGTGCAATCATGAGAGTGCATGAGGAGATGACATGTGGCAAATTAAAAAAAGGACTGATCCCACATGCAAAGTGGTAGTCCAAATACCAAGGCATATAAAGCCTAGGTGATAGGGACCTCCAATACCCCAGATCCACTTTGAGGGGTGGAGGTCCATGGAGTGGCTAGGTCGCTGAGGGTTGGGGCACCCTCAGTACATGGCTCCACATTAATAAAATGCCACCATGTCAAAAAGATCAACATATTTAGCCCATATGTATCCCCTATCTATTCCCCACATGCACCCCATATCTACCTCTTATGTTCATCTATCCCTTGCCCTAGATTCAACGCATATGTATCCCCCATCTATCCTCGATATGCAGTCTATATTACTCTTATATGCTTATATCCCTCGCCTAAATTCAGTTCATATGCAGCCCATATCTATATCTACCTCCTACCCACTCCCTATATCCCATCTATCTCCATCCCCACATTTGTATTTCATATATCTCCCATCTACATCCATAATCTACCTATCTTCCTCTCATCCAATGCCCACTACCCATCTCCATTCCTCTCATCCAATGCCACCCACCCCATCCCCTCATCTTCAACCCTTTCTCTAATCCCATCCATGACATTGCCCTATCTCATCCTTAATATTCTACTTACTCCCACCTTCGGGATTGGCATTAAATAACAATAGTGCAATATAAATTTGAATTAGGGAAACATTTATCCCATACCACAATAAAACATGCATGTTTCCAACATATAAATTGTACCTGGCGGTGTCACGCTAATGCTTCAAGAGCTCTCACATCTTATTGCATATCCATCCACTATCAAACTCCTCCAACAACTAGGCAATGATAAACTTCATGCTGTCTTCCACTTGATGCCTACAAATTTTTTTGAACAAATTAGTGAAACTAGAATAAATTTTAAAGAATTTGAATAAAACATTTGAAAAAACATACGTAGGCATGTATACTTTGACAAAGGGTTGCTTCCAGCGACAAAAAGACTATCTGTAGGCATCTCAAAGCCAAGAACGTCAAGATATCTACTGAGATAGGGAAACAACCTTTCAAGGAGATAATCGAGCATAATCATGGCTTTGTAGGTTGTCTCAAGTAGCATCTTGGAAAGCATAAGAGTGACGAGGATCTGACAATATCTCAATTTATGGATGTATGGGAATATTGGACCAACTTGAGACCTCGGAAGATTTCTTATTTCCTTTGGATGATGGCCTCACGAAGGCCTACCCATTGGCCCTTGGTTGGAGCAGGTACGGGTGGACAACAACTGCCAATGTTGCAGAGATACGGTGCTAGAGACGATCCCCTACTATCTCTGGGGTGCCTAGCAGCACAAAAGACCCAGCCAGCAGCTTTCAAGATTGTGGCTAGCACGTAGTGGATGCAATGATATTTTACTTAGGGGATGGTTGCATGAATTACAATAGGGTTTCACACTTTCTCGATTGACCTAGCCTCTCCAACTTACAAGATCTAGGGACAGCACATGGCTAGGATTGATGCACATGATGCAGTGCCTCGAACTCACGTACGCCTTGTGCCTTCGGTAGAGGACAATGTTTGGAAGACGGTGCCCATGATCACTGCTTTGAGCGTCTAGGTCACTCGGTGCAGCTTAGTGATAGAAGGATAGGTCCATTTAGCGGCCACTCTTGTCGTTATATGGCAAGGAATTATATACACGCTACATGCCATCTAGGAGTGTGAGACATCAGGTTGAGATCGACCACCAAAAGGCTAGAGCATTTTTGCAAGGCATGGCCTGCATGCACTTTTTATGTCCTCACCGCTAGAGGTATTCGCTTGATGTATAATCCTCCTCACTTCGTAGCCCTCGTTTCGAAGATTCCCTAAGTAGTGTGCAAGGTCTGCGAAAACAATCTGGTTTTTAGAGAACCCAGTTTTGTTTCTTTAGTTTTCTTCAATATAAAACTAACAATTCAATATAAAAACCAACACCATGTAAGCTTTTTAGCTTAGGGAAACAACAAACTCAATTTTACTTGCAGTGGACTCTTGCTTGAGTTATCGTTCTATGCAAAGGAATCGAGGTCCTGAATCTTGTTGCATTTATTGCACCTGCTGTGCAAGCTTTTCTGTAAAGAAGTTGGGCCTGCCTTGCCCATTTTTTGCCCATTTTTTGCACAAGCCACGAGGGCCTTAATGCAAAGACAAAGGGGGCAAAAGCCCGAATTTGCAAAAGGGTAAGTAGGGTTTATTTACAAGTTATTTCAGTTATAGATATTATGCAAGCTATTGACCTTGTGTAGTCAGAATCAAACATTTGCACATATCCTTAGTGCAGTCATTTGATTCAGTCAGCTTCCTTTGGGTTTTGAATCAGCTTCCTTTGGGTTCTTTGCATTTGTGCCTTAGCTACAATAGCTAATAATGACCTCTTTGGTGTGCTTGCTCCTAAAGACAAGCTTGATGGCACCAACTACCCCATCTGGTTATACATGACACGTCACATGTTGGTGGCCAAGAATTTGTGGAATATTGTTGCAGGTTTTGAGGTGCGACCTCTGTCATAGGCACCTGCCACTGCACCCATCACTACGGGTGGTAGTAATGTTGTGTTTCTTCATCTTCTCTCACTGCTGCCAATTCCTCCACCTCAGGAACAATCCACATAGGATGGCAGAGATGTCCAAGTTCATGCCTTAATTGCATTATCAGCTAAGAGGATGATAATCCCTTACATCAGGTCTTGCAGGACTGCAAAGGATTCATTATCATTATGTTAGAGAGAGACTATAAGCAAGGGATATTCACTTGTCTTGTGTGCCGACACAAGACAATTTGGCAAATATCTCCACCAAGGCTATTGGTCGACCCGAGTTTGAAGCTTTTCGGCAAGCTTTACACTTGATTCCATTTGTTACATGATCCAACCATCCCTGTACTTCCATAGATTGCTATATCCTTTTGGATGAACACATGCAACCATGGCATTAATTCCAGGTGTTTCCAAAGTACTTCACTCATACCATGGAGGGTATTGGTTAGGTTAGCCCTAGTATGGCCTTGTAGGCTAGTGCTAGTTCAATTCCTATCACATAAAGTTGCCCCATGAGTTGACCAGGCTAGGGTTCAGGGCTGGCCTTCATAGACTTGTCTTTTTACTTTATTTGTATCTTTTTGCACTTAAGTGCTGCTGCAATACATCTCTACAGTTTGACTTCTTGCTGTCAAGCTGTCTTCTTGCGGCTTGCTCTCACGCTTCCCTACAATTGCCCCCCAGTCTACTGTCCCTGGGGTTGGGCCGACCCAGATAGGGCAGTTTGGCCGTGTAATCCACATGACTAGAGTCTGTGTGTCAGGTGTCCAACCCCACCTCTTGCAGTCTTATGGCTGCCCTCCTGTATGCTGCCCCGACCTGCTATTGCAGGCCATCCTTGCAGGCCCTTGTGCCCGACCTGGACCAGTCCGATAGCCTGCTATTGGAGCCTCTTGCTGATGTAATTCCTGCCCGTACCAGGGCCTGCACCAGCTTCTGTACATCCCTTTCTCCAGGGTATGTGCCAGCCTTTCACACTAGACCACCCAACAGATTCTTCAAACTTCCATCACCCCAAAGACCACTATTTCCCTTTCAACTAAAAATACCAAACAGCTTTTTCCAGCAACCAATCAAGCTACTAGAAAGAGAGAAAGCAGAAAGAAGCTATTCCTTCCAACCAAGAAATCTCCACCCAAACCACTATAGCGCCACCAGTCGATCCACAAAACCTCTTAAACAATCCATCCAAGATTGATCTTGAAACAACTTTAGAAGTCAATTAGCACTCACAGCTTCAGATCTAATCTTCAACCCTCCCTCCTTAGGAGCAATCATTGCCTGCCAAGGAATGATACGAAACCTTTGTGTCCCATCTCCCTCATTGCATAGAAAGTTTCTCAGTTCTCTCTCAAGAACATTCCACCAAGACCTGCTAAAACAGCCAATTGAAGAAATGTAAACTAATAGAGCAGTCAACACATAATTGAGGATAATAATTCTAGCATCCCAACCAAAAATGCAAGACTCCATGGGGCCAATTTAGCTGTCATTTTTGAAAGGATCCAACCAAATCACTGCTAAGCAATAACCGCTGGCCTTACAGGACAGGCCAAGTGTCTCCATACAGATTCCAATTCCTAGCTCACTCCATCCAATCCAAAAGGCAAAGATTTTGAACTGATTGCAGATAGTCCCCGACACCTGACAGAACTTTCAAATAAGAGATAGCGAGTTCTCTACCTTTTGCTTGACAGCCACTGAGAGAGAGAGAGAGAGAGAGAGAGAGAGAGAGAGAGAGAGAGAGAGTCATCTGCAAAACATGCTGTTCTGAACCAAAGAAATCCGGGAGAAGCTCCTTGATTCAAATGCTAGAGCCTTAGCCATTATCTTGAAGAAGTATTCATAGTAGAAGATCGGTTACGAGTCGGATAATTTGAGTCGATTAGCCGTGTTGTGAACCACGGTAATTAATGCGACTAGTATTAACAAATTTAGGAAAGAAACCCTTCTCACATGTAGCTTAAACCATACACACACAGTCACTTTTTGATTAAGTTACAACAATGAACATAGAATTCCTTGGATAAACCAACAGGCCCCAGTTATTTATCATCCTCTAACCAAACAGAGCAGCTCAGAGTTCTTTTTCACAAAGCCCTTTATCCGACCAGATCTCTTTGAAATGTGAACCATTTATCCATGCAAGCAAGGATCTGCTCAGCTTTTGTATTCCAATCTTCATGCACACAGGCTCACTGCCCAGCAATTGATCTTACATGCTGAAGAAAACAGTCAGCAACTTCGTATCGCGGTGAGTATACAAAACCCCTTAACCGTGAACCTGATTCATATGATCACGCACACGTTTTATCCTAGCTACAACAAAAAAGATTTTGGATGGACAGTCACCCACCTTCAGCCAGTTAATCCTAGAATCGACACCGGCACTTGTCACAATCAAGACATTCCACAAAAACATTGAAGCTTATTGAGCCTATTCGTTGTTCTCTATCAACCGTTAAAGTTTGATAGCTAAATCAGAAAACTCTACCTTTCAGCTCAAAATATGTGGGACGTGACAACTTACTCGCGAGTCGCAATAGAGTTCCTTAGGTGACAAGCAAGAGGTATACATATTACAAGCATATATATGCATATAATATTTACAAAACCACAGATCCAGATATGACAAACACAAATCTGAAGGGTTTCCATTTGCTGTGCAATTCCATCCAACATCAACTAGAACCAGTCCTCCAGCTACTAGTTGTACAGTGGGTTATATCCTGCAGCAAACCTTCAAAGCATACAATTATGAACAGCTGTTGCCGAGTACACATTCTCTCAGCCTTATTGTATATTGAAACCCACTTCTACATACATTGCAAGATTTGATAGAATCCGTCCCCATCTGATCTTAGCTGCCAGAAGAATCTGACGGCTTTGAGGAGGAAACTACAGAAACTCCTAATTCATCACTGGTAGTGCTGGCACGAGAAGATCCTCCTCTAAAGTCTTGTTCCTGTTGTGCCTGTCTCAACTTGTTACACCATGAATCAAACGCTGCACTCAGATCAGGCCATGCCTTTCTAGACTTCAAACAGGTTCCAATCCAGATCTTGAAAATTTCTTCCTGATCCACCACTGGAAGAGTTCCAACAACAGCACACAGCCCTTCTTCTAAATTGTGCTGTAATGCGTTGACCTTTCCGAGATCATCAATATCATCACCTAATTTGGCAATGACTGGTAACCAAGTGGTGACCAGGGAAAGGCGTATTGATCTTGATATGATGACCTCTCCATTCTGCAAGGCTAGCAGCATACGCGCCAAAATGCAGAACAAGGTGTCCGTAAAAGGATTTTGGTATATCCTGGATACCATTAATTGCGCTAAATCATTTTCCTCGGCAAATGTTTTGACAGCGACGTCTGCTATTTGCAAAACGAATAACTCCTCAAGAAGCCAACGTAGGGCAGAACTAGCGACCTGCACCTGATGGGAATTCCACGAAAAAAAGTTAGCAAACTTTCTAAGCTGAATTTTAAGCAAATCCAGATTATTGTGTAGCTCTTTAAATAGAGCCATCTCATTGACAACTGCAAAGGCAGGGGATGTGGAAGGCTGAATGTTGGCATCAAGAACCCTCTCCGTGATCTCCCTTGCCTTCGGAGGAGCCCCATTGGAGACCAGAGAAAGCAATTCTCCTAATACATCCTTCATTATTTCCACGGGCTTGTAATCAGGTATACTTTCAGGATTGCTTAGCCTGGCAGCCAGGTCAGTCGTCAATTGGAGATGCCAGGATGCAAGAGAAGTCCTGATCGCGATCTCATCCTCAGAAGTCCAGGGCACAGCCTCTAGGAAGCACATACAAGCATCCACGCAGTCATGAAAGAGCAACTCTGCAGCCACTTCGAGGAGGTCAAGAGCATCTTGCACGCCAGAGAAAACGGTCTGCTTGATCTTATGAGGCATATACATGAGTTGAATGCAACGCTGATAAGTAAGAGGACGTTTGCATTGAAAGAGGGAGAGCTCAACGGGGCGAGAGGAATCCAAGGCCCATCGTTCGGAAAGTCTGGCTGCGAAATACTCAGAACGACGGAGAGGCTGAGAATGGAGGGGAAGGGGAGGAAGGGCCTCGCCGTCGCAAGGCAAGATGATCAAAAGGACATCTGCAGTTTGGGAGTCCCCAAAACGAGGAGCAAAGGCCGCCATCATCCAAGGAAGAAAGGCTCTCACAACATTATTATTTGTGGCTTCCTGCAAGGGACCCAATAAAACGCTCCTCGAACTTGGGGGAAACACGTGGGCCCCACTCCTTGGCTACCACTTGTCGTGTCCATTGACACCTCCCCTCCCCTCGCCTCCCCTCCCCTGCGAGGCGAGTCGAGTCTACGGGGACGTCTTTCCTGATATGGCTATGCCATCCATGGAGACTTGTGCATGTTTATTGTGCCTCCTACCGCCATAGCCCTAATGACCTTATCTCCTTCCCCCACTGCTTCACCTCTCCTTGAAACTGAAAACAAAGGATATCATTGTAGCTCCTAGGAATCTTGGAAGATCAGGATCCCTCAGATTGTTTCTCATAGCTTGACACCCCATAAGCAAAGTAAGAGGCAAAAAGATCTCATAAGTGCACGTAACAACCCAGTACGACTTTGCAGCAATCCACCAGGGCAATATAGAATGGTGATTCTCATAGCTTGATGCACCGTAACTGGAGTAAAAGGAGAGATGGGATCTCAAAAGGGCATGTAAAACACTGTGACTCCTGTATCAATCCACCAAGGTAGCGTGGAACGGTGATGACCTCAGAAGGAAAGCAGGGCATGGAGTGCAACTTTTTTGTGGATGAAAATTGGAGTGGGATTTGTGTGAAAAGCAATTCCAAATTTGAAAGCAGTGCTTTTCCTAAATTTGATAACAACCCTTCACTTGAATTCATCAAGGGGCTAGGTTCTACACGTGGCTCAACGTGAGCTCACAAAGCCAAAACTTGCTCCTATGCTGCCTATCGTAAAGACAAGCTAATTTGGGCGCCCTACAATGGATACCTTTGGGAGGTTCAAGAGCCTTACAACCATCAAGAACACAAGAATCAAGGACCTTTGGCTCTATCTTTTACACAACAAGATAAAAATGTAATCTTCTAAGAAGAGTAGTGCCCATCTGGATAGCATCAATCTAGACAAACAGTCTACACTCTTCTAAGAAGAGTACTGCCACTAGGAATAGCATCAATCTAGACAAACATTCTACTCTTCTAAGAAGAGTAGTGTCACTAGGGATAGCATCAATCTAGACAAACATTCTACAATTATTAGGTGTTGTTTCCATCAACTTATCATATGAGGCAATCCAATTAAAGGTTGGTCCATGATGAGGACAAGAAGGGCCTCCTTGTGTGAGCAAGTGAAGCTAAGAGAATCTCTGTGCATGTGCTTGGATAAGAATCTCGCTTCTTGTTAAATTGATCTTAGCATGAGCTAGCATCTTAATAATTAAATACACCACAAGTACTTTCTCAATCAGAGAAGTTGTCAGAAAATCCCATGCGGTGGGCAAATTTCCTTTCGATGTTTCATTTTCAAATTGAATGTTGTTGAAAATGCACTTTCCAGGAAGTCAATGTAGTATCAAAGAAACCGCAAGTTTTAGCTGTCACCATTGCATACCACAATGAACTTGATGCCATGAAGGATCAGTCTGCCAATGATGATGATTTTGCAAGGATTTATGATCATCTGGTTTAGGGTAATCAACATGAGCACTATATGCTTAAGGATGGATTCTTGATGATGCCTGGCAGACTTTGTGTAACAAAGCAGTTGAGGCCAAAGGTTTTGATGGAGGGTCATGCCCCACCATATGCAAGGTATCAAGGCATTGAAGCCACAGTCAAAGGTGTGGAGCACTTCTTCTATTGGCTAACTCTGAGGAAAGATGTTGAGGCTTATGTAAACACATGAGTCAATCGCCAGAAGGTAAAGTATGATAGGCAAAAGCTGGCTGGGTTGCTACTATAGCCATTGCCTATTCCAAATAGACCCCGACAAAGCATTGCCATGGACTTCATCTTTGATTTGCCTCGTACACCATCAATAAATGATGGAATTTGGACAATAATTTGTAGATTCAGCAACCAAGCCCACTTTATTCCAACGCGGAAGAAAATTGTAGCAGATCAAATGGCGAGATTATTTATGTCTCATATTTTCCAGCACCCGGGATGCCTCAATCCAATGTTAGTGAGCAAGACCCCCGTATGACCAGCATTTTTTGGAGTGGTTTGTTTGAGAACATTGGCACTACACTGAATTTTTCATCTTCTTTCCACCCAGAGTCAGATGGACAATCAGAAAAGGCAAACTTTATTGCCCTTGATCTTCTTAAATGCTATGTTTTAGACCAGCAAACAAAATGGGAGCAATTTTTACCATTGAGTTTGTTTACAACAATACAATGCATTCTTCCACAAAGGAAAGCACCCGTCGAAATTGTGGAAGGTGGAAGGAAGGTACCTCCCATTTTGCAAACCAAAGAGAAGATATTTGAAGCGGACAACAGATTTGTGGAAAGCTTAGATGCATCCTATCAGAAGGTAAAAATAACCCTCCAAAAAAGCCAGGAGAAGCATAAAAGAGCAGCATATAAACACTGACATGACTTGGTCTTTGAAGACGACGAGCTATGTTTTCAGAAAGCAAGACTTAGGCACGTAAAAGGCAAGGATAAGGTGTACACCAAACTAAAAATGCGGTACTATGAACCTTTCCAAGTTTTGCAAAAGGTAATTGATGTAACTTACAGGCTAAAGCTACCACACCATTGGACAATTCACAATGTCTTTCATGTGAGTTTGTTGAAGCCTTTCTAAGGAGATGTGCCAGAAGACATGCTTGATGAGAAATAGCCTGAAGTGGAGGAACTAGATGAGATTTTGGTTCCGAAACAGATTCTGGCATGCCATGAAAGGAAAGTCAGAGGTAGAGTTTCCTGAAGGTATCTGGCTAAGTTTCAAAACTACTCAGCACCGGATGCCAAGTGGATGGAGGAAGGTGAACTGGCAGATTCACCTAGGGTATTACAGCTCTACATGGAAGCATTTCAGCTCGAGCCCACTATGGTACATGATCATTCAAGTTTAAGTGAGCAGAGGTCTGGAGCATTACCTAGTGCTCGAGAGGGAGGTATCACCTCTACTCTCTCATGATAGAGACAACTCATAGGATATCTAGAGGTTGCTTGGGAACACCGCAGTCACCCAAGGTACTGGTTATATTGACAGTATTTCTGCCGTGAAACCTCAACAGTGAGTGTAGTAGTCACTCCATACAGGTGATGTATTAATGTATGGATGGAATCACACACTCTCCTAGACCATATCATCATTATTGGTTGTATCATATAGATCATGTATTATCTAGTATGGGCTATTCATGCCGTTTCCATTGTTTGTAATTTGCAGTAGCAGCAAACGAGATTGTTTGCTATCTCAAGAGGGGGTTATGTCAAGAGCACGTGAATTTCATGGGCATCTAAACCCGTGGATATTTTTGGCCAGGAGGAATTGGTCTAGAGGAATTGCTTACTTCCTAGAATTCCCTAATGGCTACAGGGACTGGCCTCAAGGAAGCATCAACTTTCTAGAAGGCCCTAGTTCAATTTCTAGAGCACCCACTAGGCCCAAGTGCTAGGGCAAGGCAAGGCTAAGAGGGGTCTAAAAGTTGGACCCAAGGAAAACCAATGTTTCATTGGTTGGAGAGGGTTAGGACTTTAATATGGGGGCAAGCCAATGTTCCATTGGTTTGGAGGGGTTAGACTTTAATGAGGAGCCATGTGGCAATTCCTCATGCAAGCCTACTTTATTTTACTCTTCTTCTAAGCAAAAAAAAGTACATAATTGATGTTTTGACTACTTGCTCTCATTCTCACACATCCCAAGGTCTGTTGGCATTCACCTTTGTCTTTAAGGTCTTTTTCCAAGGCTTCCGTATGGGTATAGGAATTCTTCCTATATTGAGGTCCTTTTTTTAGTGTGATAACTATATCGATGCATTGCCGCCCTGCGCTAAGCTAGTTACAGTTTATTTCACTTCAGTTTACTGAAGGCCAGTTTCAAACAAGCATACTAAACACCACTCTCTTAGTGCACCAAAAATGATAAGTAGTACTAGCACTAAGAACAAATGGCAATTGGTAAATTTCCTACCTAGTTAGCCCATAATTTCACATCCAAAGTTCCATCATGATTGCCAAAATTTAATGGCCATTTTGTCCATCGGAGGTCTTCCTCTTAACCCTTTTCCCCATTTCTAAAACATGCCAATAAGTTACAATAGTTGCTCATTGTTTCATGCTTTGAATACTCATGCAGAGTCATTCCACTCCCAATCTTATTAAGGATTAAGCATTTACATTACCATTTAAAGAATTGTTTCAATTTGGTGATTAGGCATATGTTGCTACCTTACATCTTATTCTACTATGTGCAGAACTTGTACTTTCATTAGTAGCAAAACATTAGCAAGAGGTTAGAATAAGAAATCTACCTGGAAAAATTTGGTGATCAACATTGTAATACTTTGCATTGTAGTTTCTCTATGATTTTTCACCAACAAGGCCCCCCTATTAGCAATGATGACCCCCCCTTCTCTCTCTCTCTCTCTCTCTCTCTCTCTCTCTCTCTCTCTCTCTCTCTCTCTCTCTCTCTCTCTCTCTCTCCCTCTCTCTCTCTCTCTCTCTCTCTCTCTCTCTCTCTCTCTCTCTCTCATATGGCATGCTGCCCTTATACATCTTATGCCATGGATTCAAGACTTCTCAAAAAATGGAGCGAAGAACATCTCTAATGTAGCTACAATTTGTTCAACTTACTCAAGTTTTAAAAAAAACATCTCTCTTTCTCATATATACCAAAATTCATCTCAGCATTGGTGAGCACTCTGCTCTCATATGCAACCACTGTACCGTCTTGCATTAGTACTCCTCCTATGCTATTCCCACAGGCATCACACTGGACAACAAAGGGCTTGTGTAAATCTAGCGAGATTATGATTGGATTGGAACATAGCCTCTCCGTAAGCTCTTCGAAAGTTGCAATTTCCTTAGTACCCCACCTGAAAGACACACCTTTATTTTGTAGGGCATGCAAAGGTGATACTATTTCAACAAAGTAGCGGATAAACCGCCTGTACTACGAGCATAAGCTAAGAAAACTCCATACTTCAATAGTGGCCAATTCTGTATGGCTTCCACTTTGGAAGTATCCATCCCGACTCCATCCTTAGATATTATGTGCCCCAAAAATTGGATCTCGTGCATGAAAAAATCACTCTTCTTGGCATTAACCAGCAACTTATGCTTCCTGAGCTCTGTAAAAACAATGTCCAAGTGCTCTTTGTGCTCAGCCTCATTCTTAGAGAATACTATGTATGTCATCAAAGAATGTCCCGATAAAAGCTATGTGCTTGCTGAAGATTCTGTCCATCATCCGATTGAAGGTGGCAAGTGGATTAGTCAATCCAAATGGCATCACAAGAAATTCATACAAGGTAAATGTGGTCCTGCCAAGTTGTCTTATGCACATCCTCAGGTTGTATCCTAATCTGATGGTTGCCACTCTTCAAATCTATCTAGCTAAACATTGCAGACCCCTCTAACATATCCAAGATATCAAGAATCTGTTCTTAATAGTTATTTTATTCAGAGCCCTATAATCTATGCACATCCTCCATGAGCCATCCTTCTTTTGCACAAGCAAGACCGAGGAGCAATAGGGCAAGGAGCTGGGCTGAATAAACCCCTTCTCCAGGAGATCGTTTACTTGATTCATTGTCTCCTCCTACTGGGTTGCACTAACCCTATAAGGAAGCTTGTTTGGTGGGCTGCTAGGCATGGTGGTCCTCAAGGCATCCTGGGGGATAATTCCCTATGGTAGGGAGTCAAAAAAACATTCGAAAAACTAAAAAAGGAAATCTGCCCTCTCTTTATGTAGCTCTAAAAAAGTGAGAATTTTCTTCTGTTTGTTGTTTTTCAGTTGCAAAAACCAAGTACGCAGAAAGATGCTTTTTCATTACATTTGAAATGGCCGAAGTCGATACAACTAGAATAGATTTTCCCTTCAGTTTAGCATCCAAAACATGAGTCTTCCCTTAGTGAGCCAAAGTTAGAGTTATGTTTTTGGTATCCAAAAGTGCTCCCTTCCTATGGTGCCAAGGTATACCTAGCAAAACATCACACCCATTCAACAGTATAACGTAGAACTCCTCAGTGTCCATGTACCTCTGATTGTGCATGTGGAGCTTTCCAATGATTGGTGTAACTGACTCACTGTGCCCTAGGCAAGCCATATCTGAGTCACATATTGGCCCCATCTCTTCTGCCTTTATACTCGATTTTCTAGCCACCTCTAGCGATATAAAATTGGCTTGAGCTCCTGGATCAAAGACAAACAAAGCAATCTAGTCATGGATTTTTTGGATATACCTTATGCAGATCACTTTGGTTGTAGTCTGAGCCCTGTGCGCTCATTTGTGGTTTGCATTGGGTTGTAGTGGATGCTTTACATGCAATTTGGATGCATTGCAATCCTTGTTGGATGCACTGAGAGGCTCAAATTGCCTTATGGGATGGTTTATTGATGAAGGTTTAGCACACAGATGCTATTTGTTGGCTCTTTCCCACAGCTTCCATAAGAAGAGTAGGGTATTCTAAGTTTGTAGGGTTCTAAGGCTTTTTGTCACCTATAGATATATCGATGTCGTTTTTTGTAGTATAAGTGTAGCTTAGGACCTCAGGTCGTATTCCGGTGAGAGACGTAGGCTTAAGTGAGGTAAGTAAACATAGTGCATGCATGTGTGAAAGGAACATGAATCATCATGATTGGGGTAATGAAGGCTTTCGCATTCATTGGGGGTTGAAGGGTTTAGGAGGAGTTTAAGGGCTAGAGAGAGATTCAGGGTTCAAGAGGAGGTTCCAAGGTTTAGAAGGATGTTCCAGGCTTTAGAAGAGGTTCAGGGTCTAGAAGGAAGATCCAAGGTTCAAGGTAGAGTACATGGCGGAGAACTCGTCTCCCTCATAGATCATGGAGGTCTAGGGTTGAGGGAATAAGGGTTTAGGGGGAGTATAGGAGTGGGAAAAGAAGAAGGTGTAAGAGTAGAAGGGTGGAGGAGAGGGTGGAGAAGGGAGGAGGAGAGAGTGGAGAAGGGAGGAGGAGGAGGGAGTGGACGGAGGAGGAGGAGGGAGGAGAGGGTGGAGAAGGGAGGAGGAGGAGGGAGGAGGAGGGAGGAGGAGGAGGAGGAGGAGTGGTTTCAAGGTTGGAGGAGAGGGGAGGAGGAGTTGCAAGGTTAGAACATGCTTTTGGACATGGAGTGCAAGGAAGCATGGACACTTTTAGAGACAATTGCTTAGAATACCAAAGTCAAACTCAACACATAGTAGACAATTGCTTGGAATACCAAAGTAGAACTCAACACAATGCCCCAAAAGAGTGTGGGCTTCATTCCATTATGGGGTATTTATACAAGTTGGACAGCTTCTATCTCTGCATGTAGGAATTGTAAGACAATCTCTCTCTACATGTAGAACTTGCATCTAGAAGTTGCATGTAGGAGTTACAAGTTGCATGTTGCATGCAGTAGTTGCATATAGAACTCGCATGTAGAACATGCATGTAGGAATCACATGTAGGAGTTGCATGTAGAACATGCATGTAGGAGTTGCATGTAGAAATTGCATGTAGGAATCGTATGTAGAACTTGCATGTAGAACATGTAAGTAGGAGTTGCATGTAGAACTTGAATGTTGGAGATGCATGTTGAGGATTCCTAAGAGAGATTATTCCTAGCCTTATGCAAGTACAAGTGGAGCTTTGCTGCTACTCTACACACACATTCTGAGCTACCTAAGTCCATGTTGGCATAGAGACAACATACGCTCGGATCCATTTTATTATCCATCGTCGAGTTATGCCTTATTGTGATCACGGAGTTGGGATGGCATGCGCATAACCCAGTGGCTGTGGAACCTGTGGCATGCCAATCTATCTTGCTATAAAGCCTTGGCACCATACAATTTTTGCTCTATTTCCAGGAAGCTATATCCACCATTTGTTCGAATAGGGATATGTGCGTGCTTCTAAGAAGATGACTCTTTGATAGAGTCGGTGGCTTGTAGTCTGAGCATCGATCCATTAATTGGGATTGGAACTGAGTGGAGGTAAATGGCGTTCGATGTGGTTGGGGACCTCCAGAATGTGTTCCAATGTTTTGCTGAAGATAGCACTTTGGCAAAGGATGTGGTCAAGGTTGTTTTCTCATGGTGTTGAAGTGCTCGGATCAGTGTGCCTTGGATGTTCCATTCTACACTAGAGTATGGGTCGATCATTGGCCAATTAATGGTGTGATCCTGACCCAAAGTGTGTATGTTGGCCTCCCATCTATGACGTCATGGAATTGCATAGAACTCGGGATGGGTTTTGAGACATGGAGGTATATGCAAGTACTCTTTCAAGAAGATTACATCAAAGAGCTTGGGGTGGCACCAATCAGGTTGGGGATCCAATTTGCTGACCTAAGCTTCAATTATTTGGTGCTGACGAAGGTTGGTAGGGAAGTTATCCAGGGTACATCCACCTCGAGTTTTCATATCAGGATATTTGCTCCAAAAATCCTTAATGGGGTTACTGGGAAGTGGTATCACATCAAAATCATACCCATCATTGGAATTTGGCATGGGAATAAAAATTGGATTATTTGGATCTTGATATTCAAAATTAAGTATGGGGTCATTTTCTAATGATGGCAACATAAAAGTGTCGGAGGTGATGGCGGGGCAGGGAGAGAATTTGGGGACATGGGGGAGAAATATGGAAGAGTGTTAGTTGTGGGAGGGGAATCAGAGGGGAGGGAGGGAAGAACTGGACTAATGGTTTGAGCAGCTTGGTAATCCTTGAGGATAGGATTAGCAAGGGAAGGGAAGAAGTTAGGTGTGAGGGGATGGTAAGTTTGCGACTATTGGGTTAGTTGAAAGTGGTGAGAGGCATGAGCAAAGAGACGATGAAGGAAGTAGATGTTAGACTGGAGTTCAGGGAAGGTTAAGAGGGTGGTAGTAGCAAGGGTAGGTGAGGTTATGATATTGGCATAGAGAGTGGTTAGATATGGGAAGTGAGATGTGAGATAGGCCATGTCGTCCTCCGACACTTCTTTTTATTGGTACAATGGGATCATTAACTGCAAGGGTGGGATGTTGGTTATGTCATGCCCTGTAGATAATAGGGATGGTGTTTGTAGCAATGACAACAAACCAGCAATAAGCCTGAGGGGAGGACTACCCATGGGGCATATATATGTGATGAAAGCATCCGTCTTGAGTGCTATAAACCCAGCATGTGTAGACAGGAAAAAGATATTTTTTTCATCTTTGGACAAGTCTTAGCAAATTATGCATAGAGTTTTTGCCCCTATGAAACATTCCCATTTGATGTTTAGATGAGCTGATATGATCCTGAGTTGGAGTTGCTTCCATTGGATAAGCACTCGTGGTTTTAGGTGATCTTTCACTTGTAGAGTAGCCACAAGCTCTTGGTACACCACCATTGCGCATTGTAGTGGGACTTCATTGATGGTGTCTTCCATTGTCTCATTATTTTGCACTAGCAATTGGAGTTCAAGCTCTGAGATGATTATATTTTTGGATTACATGTCATCCATTCTTTCCTTATACTTATCGTGGATGGATGTATACACCTCCTTAAGCTTTTTCATTTGCAAGGTGACCTGCGCTTGTTGAGGAATGACTTCAGTGGTATTGGACCATTGGTCCAAGACTTGTTGTGCTTGAGAAGTGCTGGCCTCAGTTATCTCTATTTTATTACATTCATAGATGGCTTTACCAACTACACTTGGGTCTATGGTCTCAAGGCAAAATCAGAAGTGTTTATGCATTTCAAACACTTGCTATCGTTGAAAATGAGACAGGACTCAAGGTGCAGACACTTCGCATAGATCGAGGGGGGGAATACATGTCTCATGAATTTGAGACATTTCCAAGGTCTGGGCCCCATCAATGGTTGTGTATGCTAGTGGTGATTGGGGTGGCATTTGTACTTCTTATGTTTCCATGTCATGCATAGAATCCTCATCAGAGCTATTGCTCTGAACCACAAATGCCTATGGTTGCCTTGGTTGAGCGGAGGTAGATGGCTGCGAACTCTAGAGGGGGTCTCGTGGTTGAGGTGGTGGACTCTTTCTTCGCATCCTCTTTAGTGGCGGCATTGTTTCTAACCCTGCATCCATGTTTATATGGTGTACCATTGATCATTAGATTAGTTAGTATGCACGCATGACACTTGTGTGTGTGTATTATGAGAGATCTTATTTTTACACATGCTTTGACAGTGTGGAATGAAAGTGTGTGGCACAATTATTCATGCAATTGACTATGTGTCTAAGCGAAAGCGTGTGAGTGCACGTGACCTAGTAACTAGGTAGGGACTAACTATATGCTTTTTTTGTTGTTGCTAGGATTTCATAAGGCAACTAGGTCCTAGGCATCACTTCTCAGCCCTAGGTTGAAATTGATTGATGCTACCTATATGTGCAAAGATGCACATATGCAAGTGAGTGCTTGTGATACAATCTAATAACAACTAAGGAAGACCTGGGGTTTCCAATTCTTCATTTTTGTTGGGGATGGCTTGCATGTTGATGTAGTATCGCTTCAGTCAGCTCCCATTTATGGTTGTATTGAATTGGAATCCATCTAATGTTTCTAACAGCACAACTCCGATGGGATTCATTTTTCTTACTTGATAGGTTCATTGACCTAAATACTTGAGTTTTCCTTTGTGGACTTCGGCATTGTATAGCAAGACCAGGTCACCTTCCTTGATGTCTTTGGCTTTAAGGTTTCTATCAAACCATGCCTTTCTTTTGCGTTTTTCTATTGTCATGGCATGATAGGCAACTAATCTGGTCTCTGTATGCTTCTCCAATTGATAGAATCTTTCTTTCAAGGATGCACGATCTCCCATGTATTCCTGTATTGCTATGCATAGGCTTGGTATAAAAAATTCTAGTGGGACCAGAGCTTTAAAGCCATACACCAATTAAAAAGGTGTATTCCCTGTACTGACCTTGAGTGTGGTTTGGTATGCCCATAAAGCTGCATTTAGTTTCTTTGCCCAATTAGAATGCCGTGGTTCTACTACCTTGGTGAGGATAATGCACAATATTTTGTTGGTGGATTCGGCTTGTCCATTCCCTTGGGGGTAGTAGGGTGTGCTTTTTCTATGGATTACCATAAAGCCAGATAAGAGTTCTTGGTTAGCCTCATTGACAAAATGCGTGCCTCTATCCGACACAATTTCAATGGGCATCCGAATCGGGTGATCATATTCTTGTATAAGAACCTTGTTGTGCTTCTAGCATCTGCCTTTCTGACTACTTTAGCTTCGACCCATTTGGTAAAGTAACTAGTGGCCACAATGATGTAGCATGCCTGTGTTCCCTTTGTTGCTCGATGGATGGGGCCCACAAAATCAATCCCCCATTTTTCAAATGGTTTTTGTGCAATGAAGGTTATTAGGGGGTTGAAGTCCTTGTGTTGTGGTTAGTAGTCCGTTGGCATACATCACAGCTTTTGACATATTCATAGGCATCTGCCCAAAGTGTTGGCCACTAGTAGCTTGCAAGGAGGACTTTTCTTGCTGTCGCTTCCCCTTGGAAGTGTCCTCATGCAATGCCTTCATGGACTTCACTAAGGATTGGCATGATCTCATGAGGCATTACACATCTTCTTAAAACCTAGTCCTTGCCCATCTTGTATAGTTGTCTTGGTTGATAGGGTGTAGCTTTTAAAATTAGTTTTTTCGCATCCACTACTTTCATTTCAGGGGGTGGTCTTCTTGCCATTAAGTACCCAATGATATCTGCACACCAATCTGGAATAACATTATCTACTAAAATAGTGTGGCATTTGGCAAGTGATCTTCTACTCCAGTGGCTTCTTCTCCCAACTTGACATGAGACATGTGATCGGCAATGTAGTGTTGGGCACCTTTGCGGACCACTATTTTGAAGTTGAATTCTTGAAGCAATAGGAGCCATCTGATTATTCTTCCTACTATACATGGACGGTTCATAAGATAAAGCAATGCTTGATGATCAGTGTAGAAGACACAATCATTTGCCAATAGATAGTGCCAAAATTTCTTAACACTATACACCATTGCTAGGTCTTCTCTTTCTATGGTGGTATAGTTGATCTCCGCATCATTGAGTTGTCGACTGGCAAAGTAGAATGGGTAGTCTTTCTTATGTTCACCAGGTTAGCAAAGAACACTCCCAATTGGATACGTGGAGCCATCATTATGAACATGAAAATCAATATCCCAATTGGGAGATATAAGGATGGGTGATGTGATTAGGCACTACTTTAAAAGCTCAAAGGCTTGGTCGCACTCTTCTGTCCATAAGAATTCCACTAATAATCTTTAAAGTGGTATGGCTATCATGGCATACCGCAAGATAAATCTTCTATAATAGCCGGGATGTCCCATAAAGACCTGTACACCTTTTGAATTTGTAGGAGGAGGCAATTCCATGATGATGTTGATTTTGTCCATGTCAATTGCAATCCCATGTTGAGAAATGATGTGTCCCAAAACAACTCTATGGGTGACCATGAATTGGCACTTTGTTGGATTTAAAAAGATGCCATACTCCCTACATTTGATTAGAACTACTTTAAGACATTTGAAGTGGTCTTTTTTGTTTGAGTGGATGCACAAATCATCCAAGAACACTTGTAGAATCTTATTAGAAATGACTTGAAAGCTATGAACATGACTCTCTAGAATGTGGCCGGGGCATTACAAAGGTCGAATGGCATGACTCTATAAGCAAATATACCCCATTCTATAGCAAATGTTATTTTTTATTGATCAGTAGGAGCAATTTGCACTTGGCTATAGCCACTAAAGCTATCCAAGAAGCTGCATATCTCTAATCTAGCCACCTTTTCCAATACTATTTCTGTTAAGGGTAGGGGATAGTGATTCTTGATTGTGGCGGCATTCACATTCTTTAAGTTAACACATATTCTTAGCTTCTTGTTGCATTTAGGCACGATGATGATGGGTGAAACCCGATCAGTGTTCTCTATCTCATAGATGAATCCGTCACCTAAGGGTTTTTTGCAATTCATCATAGACCTTTCCTAATAGGTATCGTGTGTACTAACACTTCCGGCAAAATTCCCTTCATTTTCTTGTATGACAATGCTAGGCAATCTTGGTATTCCATTACAAGTGCTTTGAGATTTGTTTCATCTTCGTGTGTAAGCTGTTTTCCAATGAATACCAATTTTCTTCCTCACCTTCAAGGGCGAGGTTTATTGTGTGAGTTTTGGTCGATCGCTCATAGATAGGAGTCTCTCCAATATTATCGGCTTCTTGCACATTAAGTTCTCTTACTAGTCTTGGCATTGCTATGGGGATAGTACCATTTGTGTAGTTCTTGAAGTACTCTGGCACTTCTCAAAAATCAGCCTCTAATGGTGTTGAATTGTTAGTTATTATTAACTAACTTAACTATGGGCCTAACTAGTTGTAGTTAGGTAAACTAACTATAGTTTGTCTAGTAACTATAGTATAGTTAGTCTAGCCTAACCAAAACCTAACTAACCCTCCCAACCTAACCTAGGTTAGTGATTAGGTTAGGTCCTTTTGTTTTTGTTTTTGTTTTTTTTTTGAAAGGGGGGGGGGGGGGGGGGAGCAGCAGCTGTTGGGAGGGTGGAGGAGGGGGGGAGGGGGGTGTTGGGGTGAGAGGTAAGGGAGGAGGGTGGTGAGAGGGGAGGTGGAGGGGATTGAAAGGGGGGGGGACGACCATTTTTTGAGCAAAATCTTCCGAGCATCTGAGCGAAGGGGAAAAAAAGCTTCCAACTATTTAAAAATATGGCAAAAATGGATCAACTAAAACACATGTAGAGTACACTTCTCTATGAAAATTCCCTTATGATCCTTCTTACAACTTTTACTTAATAGGGGTGACATTGAAAATCCTCTCTCAACCTATCTTCATGAATGAGTTTCTGCAAAGAAACCTCATTGAAGCAAGCCATCAAGGGTAGTTTTTCCAGCGAAACCCCTTTGAAGTAGGTCTTCCATGGTAGTTTCGCTGGTGAAACTACTTTGGACAACACTTTTAATAGTGACGTAACTTTCACATCCAATCTCCAAATATAGTCATTTAACCACTCAAATTGATCGAAAAACCTCATTTGAGGACATATACGGGGTTATATATTGGAAAATCTTGCATATATAGTAATTAAATATTACATGTATTTTATGAGTGATATATAATCCCAAGTTAATACTTATTTATAGTAATTTAAACTTCTTTAAGAACATATCCATAAGTATCTTATTATTTATGCTATTAAAACACTAAAAAGATCTTGTCATCTTGATATAAATGTGTTTAATATGTAATTATATTTGTATAATATTATTACATTAAGAGTGATTATGAGGGATGTTTCTTAAATGAATTAGTTTTTAACACTTTTTAAAGGTAATAACAGGGGTACAAAGGGATGTCTATGAAAAATAAAATATATGTTATGTAAAAGTGAATGAGTGACTAGTCTGTATATTTTTATGATGACAAAGGGATCTAGTTCTAGTAAAAATATAAGTGTAAAAACCATGTTTCCTAAAGAAATACAATTTTTTAAATCTCTTGAAAAACACGCTCAGATAAACCTGCTCATAGGTTTTTTTCCGTAAAATTGACGCATCCAAAAGGGGGGAGGGTGCAAGGAGGGGCACAGAGGAGGTGGAGAGGGGGGTGGAGGGATGGTGGTGGATGGGGTTGTGGTGATGGAAATCTAATGGACAGAAAACTTTGACGAAAATTCAAAGGGAGGAGGAGATGGTCACTTGCAATGCTCTCCCAAGTCTTTGTTGATGTAACAAGGCTAGGTTACCGCTGCTGCGAGAAGGGCTCAAAATAACTTATCGAGATGAGGATAGGAGTAGGGTGGTGGTTGATGGAGACGGAGGAGGGTCTTGCCGCATGTCATGCGAGTGACCCGAGACCCAAGTTCGGTCCCCAATAGCGGCACCAAATGTTGTCTCTGTGTTACCCAATTGCAGGTTCTGAGGGTATTAGTCACCTACAGTCATGTCGTTGCTCATTGTAGCATAGGTGTTCACAAGTGTAGCATAGGTCCTTGGGCCGTGTTCCATTGAGAGGTGTAGGCTAAAGCATGGAAAGCAAATCTCATGCGTACGTGAATGAGAAAGAGGGCTTGATTATAACAATTGATGGAGGCTCTCTCCTCCATGGGAGTTCAAGGGTTTAGAAGGGGATTTCAGGGTTGGAAGTGGGGACAGGGTTGAGATAGTTAACTAAGGAGGTTGCAGGGTTTAGGAGGAGTCCAAGGTTGGGGAGTGGAGAGCTAGTCTCCTTCACAGATTCAAGGGGTAAGGGTTGAGGAGAAGGGAGGGAGGATGAGGAGGAGGAGGGAGGAGGGAGGAGGAGGAGAAGGGAGGAGGAGGAGGGAGGAGGAGGAGGAGGTGGAGGAGAAGGGAGGAAGGAAGAGGAGATGGAGGAGAAGGGAGGGAGGAGGAGGAGATGGAGGAGAAGGGAGGAGGAGGAGGGAGGAGTTCAAGGGAGGGAGGAAGGAGGAGAAGGGAGGAGGAGGAGGAGGAGGAGGAAGGAAGAGGGAGGAAGGAGGAGGAGGAGGGAGTTCAAGGGTAGAGAGTGCAAGGGTAAGGGCATGCTAGAACACTATAGTGTAAGAGAGCATGGACGCAATGGAAATCAATCGCATGAACACAATAGTGAGCTTGAACACTGAATCCCAAAGAGTGGGAGCTATATTCGATTGAGAGATATTTATACATGTTGGTCTCTCCACTTTTGGGGGGACCTTTTGGGTCTCTACACAAAGTGGAGGGACCTCCGAAAATGTAGGCTTTTAGTTTTCTCTCTCTAGATTTAGTATTTCTCTCTCTAGATCCTGATTTTGCAAATGTATGATTGGATCTTTTCCAGAGAGGATTTTGGGTATCCTCATCCTTTAAGATTTATCATACTATCTTTCAGGCTCAAGATATTACAAGCGGAGCTTCGCCCACTACTCTACACACACAATGCTCTCATAGTTGTTGTTATAGACTGCACCTCTAGCCCTTGTTGCCAAAGGGTTAACAACTCCCCTGGACCAATTTGATTACCCATCCTCGGGTTATGGTTGGGTCTTCAGATGATGTTGTGATGCAATTGTCTTTACCCAATGAGTATGGTAAAGATGGCGACAGTGATAGATCGAGCGAGCTTCTTATCGATTTTTTCCTTGTAATCCACGACCACCGTAGATTGGTTGCTCAGTTTTTAAGAAGCCAATGTCAACCATTTCTTCAAACAAACACACATAATGTCCTTGAAGAGATATGGCCCTTTGAAAGAGGCGACTTGTTGTTTGAGCATCTATCTATTGATTTGGATTGAAGCTGATGTTGAGCAAATGGTTGTCAATGGTGAGGGACACCTCCAGGATGATTGCTAAGGCTTCATTGTATTTTGCACTTTCCTTGAGTGTTTTGTCACATAACTTCTTTGCATAATTAATGCATGTCTGTCCAAGGCTCTGATGAGTGTTTCCTAGCTTGTCCATTTGATTTTAGAGTTTCTATTGATTAACGACCAATTGCGAGTGCATCTATATTATCTGGATCATGATGATGGCATCCCATCGATAGCGATGGAGCACCGCATCAAATGTGGGATGCATGCAAAAGGAAGATGGAGCCTACATATATTCAAGGAGGTACTTTTCATTAAGCAGCTTTGGTCTATGCCAAGTAGGCTGCTGTGGCTCCAATTTCATGTTGATGTTTAGAGTGATTTGTGCTTGGCGGATACTCATTGAAATTCCCGAGAGGTCCCATCCTCCTCTTGACTGTATGTTTGGGTATTGCCTCCAAAAGCCACCAATGGGATTACCAGGCATGGGAATCCTATCTGGGAGAGGAAGATGTTATAGGGGAAAAGCTTGAGGTCAAAACAAGTAGTGAATTCGAGAAGTTAGAAGTAGGGATGTTGGAGGAAAGTGGAGGGAGAGCATTCCTCTCGTCTTCATCCATCTGCTAGCATAGATCTCAGAGATTCTTTGTGCTTACTGGTCTGGTCCAATCAAGACCAGACACTACATGTAACATTTTGATTTGCAAGTGTTTCCAAAGTGCGTATTCTTCCTTCAAGGTGATCCTCTTGCTGGAGGACTGCAACAAGCTCTTGGTATAATGTAGTGATGCCTTGTATCAAAAGATCTTGTGCTGACCCCTCCGCATCATCATCGGCTTGACCCAGTAGTTGAATTTCCAACTTGGAAATTATAGCTTTTTTATTTGGCCACTCCATGCACTTATCTTTATACTTACCCAATGTGGAGGTGTATGCAAGCTTTAGACTATTGAATTGTTGAGCTGCTTTTGGATGCCCTAGAACTTGATCATTAAGCACACAGAGTTGGAGTATCTCTTGTGCTTGAGTGTCCAGTTCTGCTTTGGTGTGCACAATTATCTCCCTTGATTCCATGCCTTCCTTCTCTAGTGCTTGAATTTGATTTTCACCCTAGGTAGCTAGGGTAATCCTAGGGGTAGGGGATGGGTTTATTTTTTTTCCCTTTTTACCCCTCTAGGTATAGGCTATTTTGCAACTCATTGTTTGTGTCTAATATGGCATGGAGCTGATCCTCTTTAAGTAATAATCTTTCATTTAATTGCACCAGTTCCTTTTTGATATCATCACAAGTGGCTTGCATATGGGAGAGGGATAACTCAACCTTTTCCTTTTGGTTCAAGGCCTTAGATAGTTGTAGGTGTTTATTTTGGAGAGGAACCATGGCTTGTAGGGCATCCTCTCTACTTTCTGCTAGAGCATTGTGTGCAAGGAGTTGTTGCTGCATTTGTTCTGCTTTCCTTGAGCTTCATAATTTCAATCTCGGCACTTTGCACTTTGGATTGGAGTGATGGGAGCATTTGTCTTTCCATTTCTCTTTTCTACTCCTCACGGTGTTCTACACCTGCATCTTGCATAGTCAATTGCTCTGGCTTAATTTCTCCTGCCTCTATTATCCCTTGGTTCTGTGGCATTTCTTCTTGGCATGTTGCATTTATTTGCTCATTAGTATCATTGTCGAGAACCACTAGCCGTGGTCATTTTGGTGCTAACCTCTGGGTAGGTGAGTCTGCACCGTGTCCTTCTTCAGGTTGGTAATTTGAGGAGGGCTATTGAGGTTGAGGCTTAGGCCGTTTGGCATGGTGTTGCTTTGACAATGGTGTTGTAGACCTTTTTCCCATCTTATTGGATTGTCTTCACCCTGGCATTGCACACATGAATCCCTGTTTGACAGTGCCAATATAGTGTCATGTGCTAAGAGTGCATGTTTCTTTTGTGAGTGGCTAATGCATTTTACTCTTTTTGTGATGAGGGTGTTGTGTGTGTGGATTTACAACAAGTATCTCTTGGGGCTTTTATTTGTGTAATTTATTCGTGGTGCTCAAAACATGTGGGTGCGCTTATGCATGACTACTGAGGTAGGCATTCCTCCTATATGCTTAATTTGCTAAGGGAATCATAGGGCAATTAGGACACAATCATCACCTCTGAGCCCTAGGTTGAAATCGATTGAAACTACTTATATGTGCGAAGGCGTACATATGCTAGTGAGTGCTCGTCAAACAATCTAGTCCTAACTATGGAAGACTTGGGACCCCCAAATCTTCATTATTGTTAGGGATGGCTTGCATGTTGATGTAGTAGTGCTTTAGTTGGCTCCCGTTTGTTGTTGTTGTGAAGTGGACTCCATCCTGTGTTTCTAGCAGAACAGCTCCGATGGGAATCATTTTTTTGACTCTATAGGGTCCTTGATCTAGAAATTTGAGCTTGCCCTTATGGACTTTGGTATTGTACTTGATCTAGCAGAACTAGGTCACCTTCTTTGATGTCTTTGTCTTTGAGGTTTCTATCAAACCATGCCTTCCTTCTTTGCTTTTCTGTTGTCATGGCATGGTAGGAAACTAATCTGGTCTCTGTATGCTTCTCTAATTGGTAGAGTCTTTCTTTCAGTGATTCATGATCTCCCATGCATTCTTGTACTGCTATGCATAGACTAGGTATTACAAATTCCAATGGGACCGCAGCTTCAAGGCCATACACCAATTGAAAAGGTGTATTTCTTATACTGACCTTGAGTGTGGTTCTATATGCCCATAAGGCTGCATTTAGTTTCTCAGCCCAATCAGAACGCTTTGGTTCTACTATCTTGGTGAGGACAATACATAGAATTTTGTTGGTGGATTCGGCTTTTGTCTATTCCCTTGGGAGTAGTAAGGTGTGCTCTTTCTATGGATCACCATAAAGCCAGACAAGAGTTCTTGGATGACCTCATTGACAAAATGTGTGCCTCTATCTGACACAATTTCAATGGGACATCCAAATCGGGTGATCACATTCTTGTACAAGAACCTTGCTGTGCTTTTGGCATCTGCCTTTCTGATGGCTTTCTCGTACAAGAACCTTGTTGTGCTTTTGCCATCTGCCTCTCTGACGGCTTTAGCTTTAGCCCACTTAGTAAAGTAATATGTGGCCACAATGATGTAGCATGCTTGTGTTTCTTTTGCTACTGGGTGGATGGGACCAACAAAATCAATCTCCCATTTCTCAAAGGGTTTTTGTGCAACGTCTGTTGTTAGGGGATTGAAGTCTTTGTGTTGTGGTTTAGAAGTTTGTTGGCATACATCACAACTTTTGACATATTCATAAGCATTTGACCAAAGTGTTGGCCACTAGCATCCTGCGAGAAGGACTTTTCTAGCTGTTGCTTCCCCTTGGAAATGTCCACTTGCAATGCCTTCATGTGCTTCACTGAGGATTGGCATGATCGCATGTGGCATCACACAGCTCCTTAAAACCTGGTCCTTGCCCATCTTGTATAGTTGACCTGCAATGAGTTGATAGGGTGCAACTTTTAGAATTAGTTTCCTAGCATCCACTACTTTCATTTCAAGACGTGGTCTTCCTGCCCTTAAATACCCAATGATGTCTACACACCAATTAGGCACAGCGTCTGTTTGAAATAATGCAGCATCTGGTAGGTCATCTTCTATTCCTTCCGACTCTTCTCCTGTCCTCAATCATGACATGTGAGCGGCAATGAAATGTTGAGCTCCTTTTCTCACCATGAGTTTGAAATTGAATTCTTGTAATAGTAGAAGCCATTGAGTGATCCGGCCTATGGTACATGGCCGATTCACAAGATATAATAAGGCTTGATGATCTTTGTAGAAGATAAAGTCAGTAGCCAATAGATAGTGTTGAAATTTCTTCACATTGTAGATCATTGCCAAGACTTCTCTTTCTGTTGTGGTGTAATTTACCTCCACATCATTTAGCTGTCTGCTTTTGTAAAGTATACTGGGTAGTCTTTGTTGTGTTTGCCAAGTTGACATAATACACTCCCTACTGCATAATTGGAACCATCAGTATGTACATGAAAGTCTATGTCCCAATTTGGTGCCATTAGAATAGGGATTGTGTGATCGATCTCCACTTGAGGGTTTCGAATGCTTGTTCGCATTCATCTGTCCAAATTAATTTGACTAGGAGCTTGTATAGGGGCCTTGTAATCATGGCATACCTCAGTATGAATCTTCTATAGTATCCGGCATGTTCCATGAAGACTTGAATTCCGCTGGCATTTAGTGGGGGGGAGTTCCATGATGATCTTTATTTTGTCCATCTCAGTTGCACTCCCATGTTGAGAGACTAGGTGTCCCAAGACTACTCCCTGTGTGACCAAGAATTGGCATTTTAGAGGATTCAAAGAGATTCCATACTCCTTGCTTTTTTAAAGCAATTCTTCAAGGCATTACAAGTGATCCTTTTTTCTTGAGCGTACGCACAAATCGTCAAGGAAGACTTGTAGGAACTTGTTGAGAAATTCCTTGAAGGCAGTGTACATTACCCTTTGAAAAGTAGATGGGGCATTGCATAAGCCAAATGGCATGACTCTGTATGCAAAAATACCCCATTCTATGGAAAATTCTATCTTTGCTTGATCTTGAGGTGCAATTTGTACTTGGTTGTACCTACTAAACCCATCCAAGAAGCTATACACTTCAAATCCTGCTACTCCTTCTAAAACTGCTTTAGTTAATGGTAGGGGATAATGATCTCTGATTGTTGTGTTGTATTGACGTTCTTGAGATTCACACATATTCTGAGCTTCTTGTTTTTCTTAGGAACAATCACAATTGGTGACACCCAATCGGTATGCTCGATCTCATAAATGAAACTAGCCTCCAGTAGTTTTCTAGTTCTTCATAGACATGGGTGCCATACTTGGGATTTGTCTTGTAAGGTCCACATACCTTTGGTTTGGATCCTTCCCTTATTGGTATGGTATGTACTACAACTTCTGGGGAAATCCCTTTCATTTCTTTGTAGGACCAAGCCATGCAATCTCTATATTCCATTAGCAATGCTTTCAATTCATTTTCTTCTTCTAGAGTCAGCTATTCACCGATGTATACTAGCTTTTCTTCTTCACCGTCCAAGGCAAGATTCAGTTTCCTTGTCTTGGCTGGTCCTTCATAAACTGGGGTATCCTCAATATTCTCTATTTCTTTGAGCTCTGATTTGAGCTCTGATTCCCGAAGTGGCCTAGGCATTGCTATTGTTGTTTCTCCTCTAGTGTAGTTTTTGAAGTAATCGGGAACTTCCCTTAGGCCTTCATGGCACTTTGAGGTGCTTGCTTGGCTACTACTAGCTTCACTAGAATATGTTTGGTCCAATTCACCTGTGTTCCCTTGTTCTTCTTTTTTGTTACTATTGACCTTTTTACTCTTCATTCTCACATTGGGTTTGAACTTTCTAAGTTTTTTTCTTAGTGAGACCAGTGATGGATTTTCAATAGGAGTTGCACTCCCAAGGAGTGGTTCTTTGGCCATACAAAGACCTTCAAGACCTTCAGGATCCCATTTAAAATGTGGGGACTCAGGTGCTTTTGTGGGCTTAGTCAAGTACAATTCTACCACTCTTGTCTGCATTCTTTCAAATTCATTGAAATGCTCTATCTTGGCCTTGTGGCACTATACACCCTCCTTCTTTTTCCTAGACCGGTTGCCTTTGGATTGTGATGGAGGGTTGATCTTGGGGAATTCAATGGCCATGAGTACCTGTAGGATTGCCAAGTCATCATCAAATACTTGGCCTTCCAAGGATGCATTATCAGCTTATGTTTCCAGATCCCACTCTATGTTGGCACTGTAGCCTTCTATTATGGACTCTTTAGGGTCACTGTCCCATTCAACACCTATCATGAAGACTGGCATTTCCACTACTTCTGATTCATCATCCCAGATTGGTGCTTCTAGTTGTATCAGTTGGGCATCCACATCTGGCAACATTAGATGTGTTGTTTTACAATTATCTATTGTAGCCAACGTTTGTATCCAATTGTTGATGTCACTTTGTGTATCCCCTTCTATGGGCTTTTGTGCACTGGTAGGTTCAGGGGATGCATGACTAGTGGCTGTAGTGGAAAAAGTGTCTTCAACATTTCTAAGAATAGTGGGTTTGATTTCCCTTGTTCCCAGACTTATCTTTACAGCGGTTTCTCTATTTTGGATAGTGATCCTATCGGTGCCCCAATCATGGAGTATCGACGCTTCTCAAAGCCATCGTCTTCCCAACAATATCTAGTATGATGTGGCACCCTTGGGAAGATCCAAGATAGTAAATTGGAGTGTGAATCTTACTCCAGCAATTTTTATTGACACATTGTCAATGATACCTAATGGCTTCATTTTCGTGTGGTCAGCTAGGTGGATGTTAAATGTGGCCTTTTGCATTGGAGGTGGACCCCATTCTTCATATAGCTCTCTTGCCAGAATGTTTACTCTGGCTTCACCGTCCACTATTGCTGGGTATTGACCAAAGGCTTTATGCTCCAGCGGGATGGTTACATTTTTTATGTCATCTCGAGCACTGAATTTTACTGAAATTGTCTTTTCCTCTTCTTCAGGTGGGGGGAAATATTGTGAAGATTCGATCCATCCCTTAAAACTTTCCCACATTGTAGGGCAATTTCTTAGTAAGGTCCCAATTAGCATCGTGACTCGGTAGCTTATCAAGCTTGCTAGTGCGATGCCATCCAATTGGGGATGTTTTGCATGTTGCTCTATTACCTCTTGGAAGTTGTTGGGATCAATCACTGTGTCAATGCTAGGTGCTGATGGTGCTCTGTCCTCTATTGCTACCATCCTGTCTGCCTCAAAATTTTCTTGTTCTTGTTGAACCCATTGCTTCAAGGCTTGGTATCGCATCTTTTCAGTTTCAGCATTGGGGTATGCTTCCTTGGCTCCTTGGGTGGCACTTTCCGTGGATGTGCTAGGCATGGTCTCACTGTGTTGTGGGATTGGCATGGCTTGTTTTGCCAAAGGGCTCTTTGCTTTTTGAGCAAAAAAGAGTTTTTGCCATGCCGCTTCTTTCTGTTGTCTTGTTATGATCAAGATCGGTTGTGATGCCACACTTAGTGTTGCCACACTATGATTTTCCACACTTATCATCCCTAGGGGTACTTCAAGTTTTACTTCCGTGTTTGGCTGAGGCTTTGTTCTTAGTGGGCAATCCATGCAAGCATGCCCAACTCCGCATTCCCTCCACACAGGTTGGAATGAAGTGGGGTTACCCTGGTGTAGGCATTCTACTATGCGGTGGTTTTCTCCACAACCAAAACACTTGATGGGTGTTCGATATGTGGTGGGTCTTACTTGATTTGCATACATCGGGATGAGTCCTTCAGCAGCATCCATGTAGTACATAGGGTATTATGTTTCATACTCATAGTGAGGCTCCTGCTCTTCAGTTTGGAGTTGTTGCACCAGAACTACTAGAGCAAGATTGGGAGCCCGTGGATATTGCGGGGGATTGGGATTCCTCATTAGTTGAGGCACTTTTGTTCTCACCGGGGAGTGGGTTGAGACGTGGCACTTGTGCATTACGTGCTAGTCCCAGTTGTCTGTACACTGGGATTTGCGACGGCTATTGGTATTGTTGGGGCTAGGGTTGTGCTACCCTCATATTATAGAAGCAAGTATTTACATCATGCCCTACAGCATTGCAAATGGGGCACCATAAGTGTGGGGGATGAGCCATTTCTGGTGGGTTGAGTCTGTTCCTCAAGATCAGGCATTCATTGGCTGTATGGTTGGCCATATAATGTGGGCACCATCTCTCCGTGGATACTGTGGCGGCTGAGAGACATGCAACTTTTGCTCGATGGCTTGCATTATTTCTTCTTTTACTCTTAGGGCCATGGCTTCCACTCTGTCTTCAGTGGTGTGATCTTTGTGAGAAGTGCTTCCCTTCTTTGATGATTTCTTATCGCGATGACTTGATTTATATCCATCACTGTTGCTGTTAGAATCGGTCATGCCATCCTCGATTTCAATTGCAACTTCATGAGCATTGCTGAAATGTGCATAGCTGCTGGCTTTTTTCATATCCTTGCAAGTGAGTTTTTTCAGGCCAGAGATGAACCATGCTATGAGATACTTGTCGTCTAGACAGGGATCACATTTTGCTATTAATCTTTTCATTCTTCCCAAGTATGTTCTGACCTTTTCTTTCTTGCGCATGTCTATATTGCCGAGTTGTAATGTAGGGTCATCTTGCAGCCTTTATGTTTGGAATCTTCTTCTGAACTGGTTAAATAGCAATGCCCATGTGGCTCTCTCCTCTACAAGAAGGTCGAGGTACCATTCCGAAGCCTCATTGGTTAGGGCCATTGGGAACCAAGCGGCTTTGGTTTCATTTGACTGGTTGCCTCTAGCACAAAGTGTTGCGTCGAAGAGTTGAAGGAACCTGGCGGGGTCCCCTCATCCATTGTACTTTGGCATTTCCAATTTACCAAAGTGTCATCTGCCATTGTTGTTGTTGTTGTTGTAGTTGCGTTGTTCTTTAAGGTGATCTGAAGGACTTTGATCGTTGCTACTTATTGCTTCTTCAATTGTAATTTCCTCCATGCTGCTTGTCGATGGTGAGAGGTTAAATTCTTGAAGAGCGGTGAGGGTCGAAGAAAGCTCCCGAAAGTAGGCAGGTTCTAGTCTTTTTCCTGATCTCAGGTGCATAAACAAGTCCTATTTGTGATTTTGAGGTGGGTGCATATGACTGCAAAGCCGGATTATGATTTCAACCTTCATGGACCCAAAAATGGTAAAAAATAAGCAAGCGGCGGGTCGAAATCAGTGCCTACGTGAGTCAACTATTGGAGCCCAAAATTGATGGTTAAACACATCAAAACACTTTACTTACAATAGATCTTTACATGCGTGATATCTAGGTTCAAATCAGGTGTAATTTGTCCGTGATATGGGTTTCCAAAAAAGTAGTCGAAATTGTTAGGGAGTTAGAGATGCGTTAGTGTCGTAGGGATCGTTGTGTTCAAAACGTGACTAGGATTGTTCCATGTGAGTGGGAAATTGTGCCAGTACAGACGGATTGTCAATCAGAGGTCTCGGTGAAATTTTATGAGTGCATTAGTGCAAAAAAGTCACCCAAACGGGGGTGCAAATTAACGTGTTTTATGGATGCCTTAACGGTGTAGGATTGGCTGGAAAAATTTCTCGTAGCTCAATGGTTTTGTGTGTGAAGTTGTGGTTCAATCTGCGTCCAATTTGGGTTCCAAACGGGCAAGATATGGACCTTCAAAGTTAGGGGATTTTAGGGACCCTTTCGTCTTTAGGGCCAAGTGTGAATGGTCCTAGACCTTTGGCATAACTAGGGTTGTGTACTAACTGCTAGTTAGTTTGGACTCAATTACTATAATTGGTCCTTAGTTTATGTAACTATAACAGTTAGTCTGACTGTAGTTAGTCCAACTAACTAAAGTTAATTTCTAATTGATCCATAGTTAAGTTAATCTAACCCTCTAACCTAACCAAAGGTCAACTTACCTAATCGATGGGCAATTGTCAACTAACCTAACTACGGTTAGTTTGTTTAGGGTTAGTTTAACCTTTTTTTCTTAAGAGAGAGAGAGAGGGGGGGAGGGGGGGGGGGGGATTAGCCTCAAGCCTTTAGGCTAAGGCTTGGCGTGGCGCACGGGCGGCTCCGCCTCAAGCGAGCGCCGTCGTCGACGTGGGTGGGCTCTGTCTTTGCACGGGCATCGCCTCTATGCAGGCATCGCCATGTGGTGCGTAGGCGGGCTGCCTTAGGCAGGGGCCATCGTCGCTAGTGCGGGCGGGTTCTGCCTCTATGCGGGCACCACCGCGAGGCACATGGCGGGCTTCGCCTCTGCGTGGGTGCCGTCGCGTGGTGCGTGGGCGAGCTCCATGGCCGCTGTTGGCGGGGCTGTCCAAGCCCAAGGCCTTCATGCCTTGGGGCTTAGAGAGAGGGGGAGAGGGGGGAGGGCTAGCGAGGGGGGGAGGGAAAAGAGAGAGAGACAGAGAGAGAAGGGGGGGGTGAATAAGGGGGGGTGGAGGTGGAGATGGGGGGGAAAGAGGGAAGGGGTGGTGGAGATGGAGATGGGGGGGAAGAGGGAAGGGGGGGTGGAGGTGGAAATGGGAGGGAAAGAGGGGGGGGAATGGGTGGTGGAGGTGGTGGGGAAGGGAATGGGGGTTGGAGGTGGAGATGGCGGGAAAGGGAATGGTGGGTGGAGGTGGTAGAGAGGGAGATGGGGGGGAAAGAGGGAAGGGGGGGTGGAGATGGAGATGGGGGGTAAAGAGGGAAGGGGGGGTGGAGGTGGAAATGGGAGGGGAAGAGGGGGGGGAATGGGTGGTGGAGGTGGGGGGGAAGGGAATGGGGAGATGGTGGGAAAGGGAATGGGGGGTGGAGGTGGTGGGGGAGAAGGGGGAAAAAAGGGGGGAAGGAGGTGGGGGTGGAGGGGGTGGGGGAGAAGGGAATGGGGGGTGGAGGTGGAGATGGGGGGAAAGGGAATGGGGGGTGGAGGTGGAGATGGAGATGGGGGGAAAGAGGGAAAAAAGGGGGGAAGGAGGTGGGGGTGGAGGTGGAGGGGGATAGAGAGAGGTAGAGAGAAAATGGAGTGAAGGGAGTGGAGGCTAGAGAGAGGTAGAGAGATGGTGGAGTGGAGGGAGTTCGAGATGGGGGGTGGAGGAGGAGATGGAAGATGGAGGGCAAGGGAAAAAAGGGGAGATGGGATGTAGAGAGAGGTAGAGAGATGGTGGAGATTGGGGGCTGGTGGAGGAGATGGGAGATGGAGGGGGAGGAAAAAAAAGGAGGGACAGGGTGTAGAGAGAGGTAGAGAGATGGTGGAGGGAAAAAGGATGGTTACCTTGAGTGGGGAAGATAGGGGATGGACGAAAAAAGTGGAGGTGGTGGGGAGGAAGATGATGGGAGGTGGAGATGGAGATGGAAGAGGGGGGGTAACGGAAAAAGTGGTGGTGGAGGAGGTGGACGAAAAATAGAGAAAGACGGAAATTATGGCAGCTTAACGGAATTTGAAGAAGGGAGTGGCTAGCAAAAGGGTGGGGAAAGAAATGAGGGGGGTTGGTGTTGCTTTTATAGGATGTGGGGGGATTAAGGGTTAATTTTGGGTGTTTCAGTGTATTAATGTGATTTTGTAAGTCAACATTATCCTTTTACATTATTTGAAAGCATTTTTCCACTCCTTTGCCTTGAGGGATGTATCTTGTATGGTTTTTCGTAGGGGGTTCTTTTTTCACACATGCAAGCACGTGCTCCGCTTTCACTTCAGGCGCTAACCTCCTCGACAGCAATGCCAAATGTTCTCTGTTTTACCCAATTGCAGGTTCCAAAGGTGTTGGTCACCTACAATCGTGTCGTTGCTCGTTGTAGCATAGGTGTTCACAAGTGTAGCATAGAAACTCACGTCGTGTTCCATTGAGAGGTGTAGGCTAAAGCATGGAAAGCAGATCTCATGCGTACGTGAATGGGAAAGAGGGCTTGATTATAACGATTGATGAAGGCTCTCGCCTCCACGAGAGTTAGAAGTGGGTTAGAAGTGGGTTAGAAGTTTCAGGGTTAGAAGTGGGCACAAGGTTGAGATAGCTAACTAAGAGTTCCAGGGTTCAAAGGGGGTTGCAGGGTTTAGGAGGAGTCCAAGGTTGAGGAGTGGAGAGCTAGTCTCCTTCGTGGATTCGAGGGATGAGGGTTGAGAAGAAGGGAGGGAGGAGGAGGAGGAGGAGGAGGAGGGAGGAGGGAGGAGGAGGAGAAGGGAGGAGGAGGAGGAAGGAGGAGGAGGAAGAGGGAGGAGGAGGAGATGGAAGAGAAGAAAGGAGGAGAAGGGAGGGAGGAGGAGGAGATGGAGGAGAAGGAAGGAGGAGGAGGAGGGAGTTCAAGGGAGGGAGGAAGGAGAAGGGAGGAGGAGGAGGGAGGAGTTCAAGGGAGGGAGGAAGGAGGAGAAGGTAGGAGGAGGATGAGGGAGGAGGATGAGGAGGAGGAAGGAAGAGCGAGGAAGGAGGAGGAGGAGGGAGTTCAAGGGTAGAGAGTGCAAAGGTAAGGGCATGCTAGAACATGATAGTGTAAGAGAGCATGGACGCAATGGAAATCAATCGCATGAACACAGTAGTGAGCTTGAACGTTGAATCCCAAAGAGTGGGAGCTTCATTCCATTGAGAGATATTTATACATGGTCTCTCCACTTTTAGGGGGACCTTTTGGGTCTCTACACAAAGTGGAAGGACGTCCGAGAGTGTAGGCTTTTAATCTTTCTCTCTCTAGATTTAGTCTCTCTCTCTCTAAATACTGATGTTGCAAGTATGATTGGGTCTTTTCTGGAGAGGGTTTTAGCTATCCTTATCCTTTAAGATTTATCATACTATCTTTCAGGCTCAAGATATTACAAGCGAAGCTTCGCCACTACTCTACACACAATGCTCTCATAGTAGTTGTCCTAGACTGCACTTCTGGCCATTGTTGCCACAGGGTTAACAATATTATTGGAACACATGTGTTGTGGACCAACCTCCTCATGTGACATTGTAATTGAGGGGTAAAGGCCCCTTGTGCACTTGAAGATGTGTGGACTTCAAGTAATAATAATCCTATATACAAAGTGATAAATTAATGATCCTTGGATATATATTGGCTTCTTGAACCTACTCATTATCCTGCTGCCTTTTGTTGGGGTGCTAAGGAGGCTTTGCACGACTCTAGGGTAGAGGTAAGGGATCCTCTACACACAATGTTCCCTTTCCCTTTAGTGACACGCACCAACTCTAGTCACTAATACATATGGCAAATTTGGGCTCCCAAACCATGAATTATGTGCAATAATAGTCATTATTATTTGAAAGTCAATTAAACATCATTGGAACACTAGAAATATCACATAAGGACCTTTCTTTACGGATGTCATGTCTAGGACCTTTCTCCCTCAAAGTGTGATTATTCAAGAATGACAAAAAGGCAACTTCCACAATGACAATTAGATGGCCAAGCAGACTATTGTTGGAGTGTTTACAAGAGAGGGAGAATCTTCTTCGATTTCTTTGAGTTGGAGGCATAGGGATTGAAATCTTGATGCCTAGTTTGCTTCCTTTTCATAAGAGAGAACACTTGAAATTGGAAACCAATTAAAAAAGAAGTATCTCGACAAACCAATTACATAAGATGGGAAAAATTTTAGATGGGAATCAAAAGCCTAAGCTACTTGGTCACATATGTTTCATAAAATTGAGCAAAAGTACATTAAGCATTCATCTATCAATCATGAGAGCAAGGAATACAAAAAGTCAACATAAACCATCCAAATATATTTTGAAAGTGAGTCTTTACCTTTGGCCCACCTAGTTAGCCAAATTGAGGAGAGACCGGCACAAATCTAGTTTATGAACAAGAAACACATGCCAACAAGGCAGGTCGCACCGAAGAATTGATTAGACTAGTAGAGGCTTAAGAGCATCAAAGGCACGCCAACAAAGTACGTTGTGTAGAAGATTTAAATTTTGCATGTACTCTAGTGCCTAGTACTTAAGCTAGCCATCCCCATTGACAAATGGCAACCCTAAGTAGCACGTTGTCAAAGTAACACACCAAGGCTTGTATTAAGTGCAACATTGATTGTCAACTAGAAAAAGCATTTCAACTTGGATATGCCATTAGTTAAAGCTATCATAAACCTTCAGCATCTTTTATTTAATAATGTCATGCATAAAGTCTTTTAATTGATAATGTTTGCAAGGATATAAAGGATTGAGAAACGTTAATTATGAAATAATGATACAAACATGCTTGTTGCATAGTTCCCACAATAGTGACAGGCTCATGACAGTGATTTGTTTTCTCAAACATGTTTTCTCAAATTTTGAACCTTTGATTGACTAGTGGGCTTGATCTTGGGCACGAGAGGACACAAAGACTCCTTCAAATTATCCTTCAGCTGTTTTTCAAGTCCAGCCAAAATATGTTACAAGTTATCTAGAACTTGGATTCCACATATAATACACAACAAGATCAAGCACTACTTTTTGTGCCTCTTGATCTTCACTACACAAATCATTTATAGCTGTCCATTACAGCTCGATAGGACAACCATATATACCATGATTGGCTCTAAAGGTTGTATGAAGTTTAGCATAGTAGTTAGAACAGTCCCACCTAAAGACTAGAAACTGTTTCCTGTTGGCAGCTGTTTTGAAGCATTCAGCTTGCACTAAGCAAGGCAAGTTTCAAGGGAAGACCGTGCAAGCCACAACAAACCCGGATCATTTCTTTCCAAAATAAGATAGTCATCTCCTAGTACTCCACCTGGCTGTTCTGAAAAGCCAACTGTGTGGAGCACCTCAAGTGCGCCTGCATGACAAGACAAAAGTCCTTATTTTGTTACCAGTCACATAATCATTGCAAATCATACTACAAGATTCTGGAAAGACAGAAATCAAGAACAATTTCCTCAGGAAGAATCCATTATAACATATTATATGCCTTTGTAAGACTAAAATATATACTATATCCATCGAACAAATTTAGATTTTTTGTTGTTATAAAGTCCAAAAATCTACACACAAAATAAAAGAGAAAACAAAGAGAAGGAAAAAGAGGTAACAAATTTTTTTGAAAAATAAAAGGGAGACATACTTAGCAAGAAAAGCAACACTTATGTTGTCATCAGTGCCCAAGCATAAGCAGCTGTACTGGGTTTCTAAAGACCAGCGGAGTCTCTTGGGCAAACCCAGTGCTTACTAAAATACGTCAAATAAACAACAGAGAAAGAAAACAAGAAATAAAGAAGGAAGGAAAAGGTGACTAAGCAAAAATAAACGAGCAAATCAAGAAACAAAAGCTTCCAAAAACCGGGAATAAAATCTCTCTCTCTCTCTCTCTCTCTCTCTCTCGTGTAGGAATGAAAGAAAGAACTTACAGAAGGAATGAATATTTAAAACATAAAAAACTAAATGAACCCCTTACACTTATGTACCACTTCCTAGAAAGAAGCCATTATAACATATTTTTCAACTCCCGGATCTAGAATCACTGACATTAAAAATAGATTTGCTATATAACCCACTTGTATGAGCTGAATGCTATTTTTAGGCAATTATATTTGTGGCAATGTAAACAAAAAGAGTCCCCCAAGCTAAGCAATCTCTTTCTATTCAACCATCAGAACTCATTTGAAGTCATTTGTGAGCATGTATTTCAGAGAGAGAAAGAGATGAAGATTCCATCACTGACTTCCAATATTCCATGCTCAAACAGTAATGTGCAATCTCCAAATCTTCATTTTGTATAGCTATTGCTTTTGCTCCTTACCTCTGCGCAACTCTGCATGTTTCTCCCTACAATCACACTTGCACATGCACAGAGAGAGAGAGAGAGGTTTCTTTACCAAGTGACCACACTCTAAGCCAAGATTTGGGGCCCATTTTGAGAATGTAGATGCCGAGGATGAGGGCTACACATTCTTGGATAAGAGGATGGATTTGGTGTCGACCCCCTTTCTGTCTTTTTATTTATTTTTTGGATATACTAGTGCGAGGGGGTTGAGCAGGTTGTGACTCATGAGCATGTACCAACAGGCAGCATAGGCTTGGATGCTCCACACATTGTGTGCAGGAAGGCTTCAAAATAGCACATACAAAAATGCAATACAAAAGCTGAAGAATGGCAAATGGCCCTTGTACCACCCTAAAAACATGAGGCCAGAACCACCACCTCAAGATTCTTCTAATGCTAACATCAAGAGGCCATGCTTGCCCTCGAGTTCCCTACTCCTTTGTCAGAGGGAAATAACCTGTTAAAAGTTTTCACCCCCAGCCTTCTCTCTTTATCTCCCTGCCATCAGTTTGTGTTCTACAAGAAAAATTCTTTCACCTTTGACATTGAACCTGCAAACAACCCACCCTCTCCTTCCCCACTATGCTTAGTTCAAATGCATGTACATTAATACTGTGTTTCCTCTATGTATCCCTTCCTTGTTCCAGCTGTTTATAGTTACTATATCTAGACTCTTCTTTCATACAAAATTAAAACAAGGCAGACAACTGAGAGAAGAAAGAAACACCTCTCATTGTAGGGCTTCATCATCAATTAGTAAAATTCTTTTGTTCTACCTGCATGTGCATGAGGTTGTAATTTCTGTAGAAGAGCATGAGATCATTTGGTGTGCATTTGCATCTTTGGACTGGATAGTAAGGGGGCTGTCCCTAGTTCAAGTTCCCCTATCCACCATGCCTTTTAAGTTTTCAATGTCTGCCTCTTTAACGCCAAGCTTCTATAAAAGACCATAAGACCACGACAAAATAAACTCTGGTCCAGCCTAGATGCTTCAGTAGGAAATTGAATTGTAATCAGCTAATCGCATATGAGAGCCAAGGTGCAAGCAGATTATGAAGACTTAATGGAGCTCCCAGTATTTACCCATGCCTGTAGCTCTGGCATCCCATACCACCAGAATCCTTAATCCCACCAGAGGGTATCCCGCAGAGCGGAAGACTAATAGATTAGCCCACGAATTACACACGGAAGTGTTCACTATGGAATCAAGCTTCATAACCATGTGTATGCTTCACAACCATTCATGTGTGTGCAGACTACCAAATAGACTATGCTCAAGACAATATAGACGCAACTCTTATATATTTCTGTATATGCCTGGCACCTCTATGTGCCTGGCACCTCTAGATCTTAAAACCCACGCGCTCCACTGAGCTTATGTAGACTCTCTGTCCAAAGGATCTCTTCCACCTTGCTGTCCAGAAACTCAGCCTAGGTGGGCAGCTCCCTGAGCTAAGTCTGCAGCCCTCTGTAGTTCACCTTCACCTCCTGCAAGGGTATTTTATAAGACTACCAAATAGACTATGCTCAAGACAAAATAGACGCAACTCTTATATATTTCTGTCGTCCCCAGACTGGACGATACAATACCAAAAAGGTTCTCCTACTATATGCCTGGCACCTCTAGATCTTAAAACCCGTGCGCTCCACTGAGCTTATGTAGACTCTCTGTCCAAAGGATCTCTTCCACCTTGCTGTCCAGAAACTCAGCCTAGGTGGGCAGCTCCCTGAGCTAAGTCTGCAGCCCTCTGTAGTTCACCTTCACCTCCTGTGTATAGGCCCAAGGATAGTCCTCCTGCTGCTCCTGTCTGCTCTTGGATTGCTGCTCCAAGGGATGTGTTATGGGGTCAAATGCCCCTCCTTTTATAGGGCTCAAGGCCCAGCCAACTATACCAACCCAGCAGCCTGCTTCTGGTTGGCCCAGATAGGCCAACCAACCGACTCCGTGCAGCTGCCTATAAATCCCCTCTGGGACCTCATTTGCAGGCCTTTTTCTGGCCCTGCCTGGCCACGTGGCTGGCTGCCACTGGGCAGGCAGGCATGCCAATAATCCTGCCTCATCTCCATGCCCCTAAGGTCCGAAAACATTTGCTGACCTGTGCATTTCTGTCCTTTCATGTATGGACAGCTTCTGGATGCTCCTTTGCCAGATCTGCCGTCCATTGTGGATCTCTGCTGCCACGTACTTGTCCTTTCTCTCTGCTGTCCACATGACAGCTTATATGCTGCCCATGTGGCAGCCCCATGCCTATTACTACTCTATGTTCCACCCCCCCGATGCACTCTTCATATGGGGGCTCACAAGTGGGGAGGTGACCAGTCCTATTCAACACCCTGTCTCAAGGAACTTTCGCCAAAATATCTCGTGATCCGCCATGTAGAAGGCAGGAGTCTAGGCTCAAGATCCAGACGAGACCATCCAGTGGTGTGTTCACACTGATGGAACTCACAAAAGCCTTGCCCACTCTTATACAGAAGAGTGTACTGTTTTATGGAAAGCATCCTCGCTAAAATTAGCCAACTGCCCTTTGCTAGTGTTAAGTCTCTAGCCCCACATTAGCCTGCTTGCCTTAATCCTAAGGCCCCCTAACCGTGCTAGATTAAGTCCAGTAATCTGAGGATTAGTGTCTTGGTACATAACAATCACAGCCTAGAACATGTGTAGCATGCCAATTGGAGACTCGCTTAGTGGCTCCACCCATTCAGTTCATTGTATCTGGTTCTTTCAGTCTCATAGACTCTTTGGTCTTTCGAAGACTTTAATAAACTCTCTTTCTTTCTCATCAACATCTGGGTGGACGTCATACATAACTTGCAAGCGATATGGGAGCAAGGTAAACAGGGTTCCGGGAAGACTACTGAGCATTGTGAGCATTTCTACAAGGCTTGGCTTGCAAGGGTATTTTATATTTTCACCAATCAAGGAATCTGTTGGTTGTATAGCCCACCATGCTAGTTGTCGGCACCTACTCCCAGGTTACCATAGGCAATGAGCCAGACACCGATATGCAGGCTGCATTTGCAGCAAGCTTGAATTTTCCTCAGTGCCTCATGCATAGCTGACATTGTACTGTTGTCGACATCTTTAATACACGGTTCTTTCCTCAGGGATTTGGAAAGGGGGGGGAGGGGAGGGGGCGGGGAGAGTGTTGATCCAGGGGCAAACCTTAAGGCTACAAGCAATAAACTTACGTAAGAAAAGTACATTTCTCTCCCTGCACTTTATTGTAGACTGTATATTCACTGACCATCTAGTCTCGACTACACAGACTCAATCCATTAGTTAAGCTTGTTGCACAGCAGCACACACCATATTTGTAATGTATTAAGCAACTGTCTAGACTCAAGTACAAAGACTCAACCATGTAGTTGAACTTGCTGCACAGCAGCAGGCACCATAAGCATTGCCAAAATCTTTGAAATCTTCCCAAGCATACCTCTGAACTTCGCAACGCGGCTCTGAAATAAGGGGTTCGCCTGCCAACAGGATTGAGTAATATAATGGTCAGACTTATGTCTGATTGATTCATCTACTGCAGCATAAGAATTTATAAAATGCAAATGCCCCTCAAAAATACCACACTTAGCAGACAATATCCATCAGGATGTAGAACTCATTTGTCAAATCAAGATTATGAAGCCAAGAGAGTAAATCCACACTAGGAGGTTCCATCCATCCTAAGCACTTTATCACTCTAACACCTGCATTGGATGATTCACTTAAAATGGACAAGCTTTGCTTTGACTACCAAATCATACCTTTCGAAGTCGTTTGAACTTTACTTCTTGAGGATGCTCCAGTATATTTCTGACGAACAAAAGCAAATTTTCATTAAATGGGCAAGAGGTAGTCGACAAGTAAAAAAGACACTGAGGGTGAGGGTCAGCAATTATTGTAGAACTAGTGAGTCTAGCATTTCATCTACATATGCTTGCACAAAGATACAACAGACTAAGAAATCACCTCAGGATTACACATAAAGTTTGTAATGATGCTGCAGCTTCCATAGGTGTTGCTTCCTCTTTTAACATAGCAATGGCTTCCATTAAACGCTTGTAGATGAGATTTCCAGGTTCTTCTATCACTCCCAAGTCCGAGTCGCCTGACCAGTTAGGCACCCTTTCATCGTGCATAACAGCTGATGCTGCCTCAATGGTGGACGCAGCCCCTTGATTCACATTGCTCACACGGCCAGATAGAAAGTTATCAATGGGTAATTCAGTCAGCAAATCATCTGGATCTGGCTCATCTTTCATGGCTTCCTGGTTGAGATCAGAAAAAGTCAAAGTCAGAAGTCAGCACACCCATGCCATTTTTAATTGTTATGAGCATAAAGGCAAAGTAAAAAGCTTGCTTACAGTATTGCTTTGTACACCATTAGTCTGTGTAAGCTGGGTCTCCTTATTGCTTGAAGTCCTGAGATTGCTTGCACTAGGAGCACCATTTTGATCTGTTTCATTCTTTCCGTATCCATTTTCATGCATTGCCTTGGCTGGCTCATCAAAGTCATCCTCATGCATCATATCCTCCTTATCATTTCCCCTAGCAACTACTTCCTTGATCTCATGCTTTCCATCTTCTGCTCTGTGTGAGGCATCCCCAAGCCGGCGTATTGCTGCATCGGCTGCAGCACCTCGAGCACTTGATTTGAAGGCATCTACATTCCAACCAACTTTGTATCCATTATTTGAACTATTTAACTGCACAACTCCATCTCCCAAGTCTTCCTCTTCATAATGCTTCAGGCCTCCCCACATATGACCCTTGGACTTCGTCCAATCCAACAAAACAGATTCTTTGTTCAGCTGTCATTTTTTCAACAGAAGTTGCATTAGACTCCAAACACATAGCATTGAAACTACTGGTGCAAGCATGACATGCAATTGAAAAATACACCACAAACATAAGAACAATTCGGGAAAAACCTTATGCCTGCTAATTGCTCTAACAGAACTTATAAACGTTCAGCTTGAGAGACCAATTACAACGTCATTTTGACTTACATCTTTAACCACCTATGTATTCATGTCTTCGTTCATATAGATAAGCAATGTTTGAGTTAAGCAATGTTTGAGTTTGCAATACATATTAAATCTGATCCTTTCATGACAAACAATTATTTTGTATAATGTTTCAGTAACATAATACATTTCACATTAGGGTGTTTCATTCTTAGAAAAAAACAGGTTTTACATCAGGAGGCCAATTATGCATGTAAATTGTATGTATATCTATTGTTAGAAGAAACCTAACCACCTTGAGCTAGTTTCTCCACACAGCATATGTAGAAATGGAAATGGTGTATGGAATGGAAGAATCTCGAGAGCAGTGAAAGGAGTGCTCTAATCACTTCAAACTTTCTGTGTCCACAAGAGAGGACTCACAAGCACCAATTCAGGAGAATCAACAACAATAGAACAGTCCAAAATATCTCAGAGTATATTGCACAAAACCGAGCCAAACACTCATTAGAGAATGCTCCCACAGAGATCACAAACATGCAGCAATCTACTGCCCTGGATGAACCATGGAACACAAGTAGTGCTCCTACTTCTGTCCTTGCACTCCTCAGGTTGTGTGCAGCTTCAGTCATCATCTGTAGTGCGAGTTCCTTAGACAGCACCCTCCAGCAAACGGGTAGGTGTGCACCAAGAGTTGCTCCAGAATAGGTGAGGGATGCCTCTGGTCTGAACTGATTGTTATGCCCACAAATGGGGAGCAACACGATAGCCCTGCTGTCCTGAGAGAGAAGCCTGTCCCATATGACCCCCAATGAGCATCTGGCTAGAATTCACTGTACAGAAGGCAGAGCCCCCCCTAATCTATCTGTCCAAGAACCTTTCCATGGTGCCCTCCAGGCCCCACCCATTGCCTCCCAAAAGATAAAGAAGACGTCCAAGATACTGCATTCCTAAACAAAACCTGTCTAGAGTCATGGATGATGTCGATAAGATGGAGCAGCAGCCGCGGACTCAAGATCTTGTAGGCAATGTCCAGTAGGGTAATTGGCCACTATCAAATGTCTAATCGATCCCCCCTTTCGCGCTTGAATCAATGACTAGGGAAGCGAGCCACAGTCAAAAATCTCTTGAAAAGCCAAGCGCAAGGGTGAATATATGCACTCCCAGAAACACCTACACAAGGACAGTGTCAATCCGTCCTCCCCAGGGCACTGCTGCCGGGTAAGAGCTCCTCATCCGTGAGCGGTGCCTCCATCTACCTACTCATGCTCGGAGAGGCAACTATTGAAACGTGTGTCTAGACTGACTCCCAAGTTACAATGATCTGAGGGACTCCTCAAATTGAAACAATTGTCAAATAGAAAACGGTGGTCATGTCTAGGATCTCTTGTGGGACTGAGTGCAACTGGCCAGTCTCATCTCTCAAGCACAACTCGGCCCCTATTGAACGAGGGCCGATGGTCTAGAAGAATTGTCTAGTCATCCTGTCTCCATGCTCGACACAACACGCCCTAGAGGAGTGATAGGAGAACTTAGACCGACGTGGCCTGGAGGTGAAGTCTGTGCGCTCTCATACCAGTTTGCAAACCACTGAGGCCGCGTCCTACTCCCTAAGACAGTCTACGTCAAATCCCTTCTAAAAGCTCTATCCCGCTCCTAGAGAGAGTGATGTCTCTGAAGTGCCTGTGCATGAAGCTCCTCATTGCTCCTCTAGATCGCATCTATGCTACTCAATTGGCCAGTCCATTTGGGGGGCTCTCTTGATGTTGCCAAATCGCTACTATCGGCTGCTGCATCTCCTCCTCCTATAACAAATGTAGGAAAAAGCACTAGAACATACCACCTATCGGAAGGGAAATGCCAAGTGCAAGGGTCCCAATCTATGGGGCCTACCCAGTCTCCCCACTATCCCAAAACAGCCGTTGGCATAGTGAGGAGGTCTCAAACCTTGAATATATTCAAGGTATACCACAAGCCACCTTTGCATATGGGATTAAGTCCCAATCGTACATGCGGCAACATGCAGACAAGGGGAGCTCATTCCCAATACCCTTGCGAGCAAACCGAAGAACAAAGCTGCCTGCAACAAGCCATATCAAAGGTGCATCACAAATGTGGAGTAATCTAACATCGTCGTACCTGTCAAAATAGGAGTGGCTCCCCTTTATCCATCGCCCAATCCACCATGTAGAATATGTCAAGCCTCTCCAGCAAACCATAGTGCTGCCACAGCTAACCAAATGAGTAGAAGAGACTACCAGAAAGTCTGGTCCTAGGCGGATCACTACCACTATAAGACCCAAGCCTCGTCTGTCAAGAAGGAAATCTAAAATCAAAGAAGATTCCCCCTCATGGGTGTGTGTTCGGCATGTTGGGGCTCCCACAGCCTGCTCCTCCTAAGTTATGCGTTGCCATTGTCATGTCTGACACCTGCGATTCTTCACAGCACGCTTGCCCAGTTTACTTTAATCCACTCGAGTCCAAGCCCCATCAGAAGCCCAATTCACGGAGTCTCTGTCTCATGTATCTAACAAAGGAAGTCTGACTATACAACCTTCTCTGTTGTCTTGAACGAGGCGGTGCATGTACCTATACTACGAGGCTACGCTCTCACAAGGTGCCCCATTTATCTGCAGCAAAGGCACTGCCTTGGGAGTCCTAAAATCTCAACCCTCTACCAAAATGAACCCCCATCCAAGCTCTCAAGAAAGAGCTCCTCAGGTAAGACTCTGTTATCACCCTAAGTCGAGGGAGCCCACCGTCCACCAGTATGGAGGCCAACGTGGATGAAAAATCTAAGACTCTTCCAAAACACCCTCTAATAGAAGACAAAATGGAGCAATACTCCTTTGGTAGGCTGAGAACCTGAGAGTCACTAGAAAGCCTGGCACATGGTGTGTTGAAGCCATGTCATCTATAGTAAAGCCATGGTACCATGGCATGAAGAACACCAAATGTGGGCCAAGGAAGATCAAGCTTTGCACTACGAGGGCCTGGGTGATATTGAGGGAGCTCAAGTGGGAAAGAAAAACCCCTCTCCCATACATGCTGACCTCTCGAATGTGGTTACCCTCTAAGGACAAGCTCACACGTACCTGGCTATTTAGGCTAAAAGCAAGACCCAGCTTTGTGGGAAAGCCTAGACTTTTGGCTACATGCCTAGCTTACAAATTAATGAGCAAACTTGCTCTTTGTATTCCAAGAGATTTCGAGTTGTATCAACTTCTTGCTCCTCCAAGAGCCAATTGTAAAAGAGTTTTCTATTGCAATAAAGACCTTGGTAGTTTGGGGGCGAGGGCGCAGCCCTTATTTCTAGCCCTAGGGCTGTGTTTTCTCTCTCTTCTCCCTCTCCCACTTCCTCTCTCTCCATTGTGAATCACTCCCAGCCTCTCTTTTGAGTTTCACTGATGATTTGTGGTGATTACAGCATCAAGTCAGAGACGATTATCCAGTGTGAATTGCCTAGTAGTGCTACGATTGGAGTTTGAAGTTGAGTTTTATTAACTATATCGGAGCAAGGCACCGTAAATTTCCTTAAATATTGTTTATGTCTTATGTAGGAACTTGGAGAGCGCAAAAAATCCCAAGTTCCAAGGAGAAAAGCACTAAAAAGCACGTCCACAAGAGAAAAGCAAATATAGAGCACCCAATTTTGGGAAGAAAGCACATGGCACAAGACAAGCAGCCTAAAAGAAGGCCCACAAGTCTAAAAGCAAGGAAATCACCTATTTGGAGAAGAAAGCTATTGCTTTATAGGAAAAGTCAGCCTACTCTAGCTAAAAGCGGGCCCCAACTTTGTGGGAAAGCCTAGCTTTTGGTTGCGAGCCAAGCTTATAAATTAATGAGCAATCCTGCTCTTTGTATTTCAAGAGATTTCAAGTGGTATCAGCTTCTTGCTCCTCCATGAGCCAGTTGTAAAAGAGTTTTCTAATGCAATAAAAACCTTTGTTGAGCTTCTTGCTCCTCCGTGAGCCAGTTGTAAAAGAGTTTTCTATTGCAATAAAGACCTTGGGGGGCGGGCAAGGGGGACAAGGGGGGGGGGGCTTATTTCTGGCCCCTAGCACTGTGTTTTATCTCTCTTCTCCCCTCTCCCACTTCCTCTCTCTCCGTTGCGATTCATTCCCAACCCGTATGTTGAGTTTCACTCATGATTTGCGGAGGTTCCAGCATCAAGTCAGAGGAGATTGCCAAGTCCGAATGCCTTGTAGTGTTCCATTTTGAGTTTAAAGTCGAGTTTTGTTAACTAGAAGGTTTAGTGGTATCAGAGCAAGGCATCATCACTTTCCTTGGTGATGGTGGTCCCAAGCCAAAGAGAATTGTACATAGTTGTTGTGAACTAGAGAAGAGCCTTCAACTGGAACGAGGAGATGCAATTTAAGTAGTTGTGGATTTGATCGCGATTTCAGGCAGCCTGTTCAGCTCAATTAGTCCATTCCAACTTTAATAAACAGTCTGGACAGCGAGCGAGTTCGATGCTATTCATAGACTCATATTTTGGCAATTTGAAGAGGTGGATTTTGCTCTTTTTGTCACCTCCAAACAGTGATTTGTTGAGATGGTTTGCTGATTTCTGTTCAAGTCCTTGCAGCTGTCCATAAAGCGATCCTGTCTTCGTTGGGTTTCTATCTTTGATCCACTGTTTTCTCCACGAAATTGGACCAGCAAAGCTCGTCCCTGATCTATTCAACGTTTGAACATCATGGCTGAATCCAAAACCCACAAAAGTTTGAATTCCAGGTAGTAAAGTCTCATGTCAAGTGCTCGTCTACTGATGATCTTGATGAGACGATTGTGGCAGACAATTGTGGCCTTGATGCATTTGTTGTGAGGGGATTGGTTCCCTAACAGAACTGACCAGTAAAGATTCAGAAATAGTCTTGCTTAGGCATTGATTTGAAGCAGTCAAAAATCAGCATTTGTTTTGAATCCCTTAAATCTAAACAATTTCCAGAAATCCAAGGTATTGCTTGCCAATATAGATGATTTTTCTCTAAGAAAATCCCGATGGGTGGTTGAGGCCTGATATCACACTGGTAACTTTGCAACCAGGAGACCAGACAAGTTGGACTTCTGGTTTGAAATACTAGACGGTCCATTTCATCCAAGTGTTCGTCCCCCCATAGAACAAAAGGATGACAATATGTTCAAGTTTTCTTATGATGGCGGGCAAGAATCCCTTTTATGTCAAAATCTCCCACATATCAGAAAGTTATAGCAAGGCTCGATTCATGGTAAACTCCATGATGATTGAATAAGAATTTGCTTCACCAAATCTTTGGCAAAGTATATCAAAAGGCAAAGTATTTGTATACTTACTAATTTTGAATAGTCTCTTTTTGACCCTAACCCCTGTATCTAAATACAAGAAGAGTAGTGTGTTGTTTTCCTGATTGTCCCAGGAACAGCGAATATTTATAGTTTAAGCAAGGCTTGAAATGTTTATTTGGCAATTCTGAGAAAGTTTAAGGGATCTTCAAGGCCAGACCCAGTAAAGGGAGTGTTCACCAAGTTTTTAAATCAATTTTCACACAGCTAATTATTCCGAGTCATATTATTTTCAGTTCTGGAGGATTTCAGTTAACTAATATATACCTAGATGAATCCAGGAACATTCCCAAACTCATCCTCTAAAAACACAACATAGTGCAGTTTCAATCTCATGATAGTCACTCACAAGGTTGAAAACCATAAACTCCATCATGCATAGCAGGGACTAGCTACTATGACATCCCCACTGACGTCATCAGCGCCCAACAGTGGGTGTAGACCATAGTATAAAAATATGCTCTCACACATACAAATCCACACACCCACACATACTTGAGCATCCATTTATACAAAGTCTTCGTACTGAGTTTCTGTCGGCACTCCGGAGGTGAAGGGCAGACTCAGCCATGATGAAGGCTAGCACTAAAGGAGAAGGCTAATCAAAAGGTAGTCCAAAATCTCTTCATTCAAGCTACAACTGCTTGTGAAGTCTAAACATTTTCATTTTAGTCTCTCCCCAACGAGCATCTAAATCTAAATCTAGCTGATAGGGCAACGCACCATTTAAGATAGAAAGAATTATCACAATACCAGCAGGCCGCAACTTGGACGAAAACTTCACAAGGTGAAATTTGCATGTCCGCTAATACGGCAGAAGCATATACCTAGATGAATCCAGGAACATTCCCAAACTCATCCTCTAAAAACACAACATAGTGCAGTTTCAATCTCATGATAGTCACTCACAAGGTTGAAAACCATAAACTCCATCATGCATAGCAGGGACTAGCTACTATGACATCCCCACTGACGTCATCAGCGCCCAACAGTGGGTGTAGACCATAGTATAAAAATATGCTCTCACACATACAAATCCACACACCCACACATACTTGAGCATCCATTTATACAAAGTCTTCGTACTGAGTTTCTGTCGGCACTCCGGAGGTGAAGGGCAGACTAATTCTATTAAGGAGCCACTTTGTTTCGTCTGGTCAAGACTACGGGTTCACAGTTTTGCCATTGTAAAGGAGTACGGATATGCCTCATGGGTATTGGGGAACACAGTTGGAATGATCCGTGGCCCCAATAAATGCAAAGATTGGTTCCCAGCTAATTCTAAAGCAATCAGTCTGTATAATTTAAAGTGGACATCACATTTTCTCAATATTATCCGCGAGCTTTATATCATTCTCAAAAAGCAAAGAAAAGCTCAATTATTGAATGCACTACGCATAAAAGTGTGGGTTTTATTCCGTGCTTTCTATTGCAAGGATTGTCTTAAGGTCAGCTTGACATTGGACAAAGTGGATTCAGATATGTTATAGACAGTTTCGTCGCAAAAAGCCAAGAGATGTTTTTGAGGTCTGTCACCGAAAGCAAGCTGCTTTATAAGATCTAACATGGAAAACGGGTAAGTTGACTTGGAAAGATCAGCAGAGATGACGTTGACAACAACTAAGGCTGACTATCTCTTTCATGTTCATAACATTTGTTTCTTTCAATACTTAACCCTTGTATAGCAATGCAACAAGAAGAGTGGATTGTTTTCTTGAATTTGCATCAGGGAGACACTCTTCATAATGAGAAGTTTATGGAGCACAATATGCCGAAGTGTTGATACAAGTGATCATTGGCCAAGTGCCTCTGATTTTTTATAGCTCCCTTTTATTCCAATTAGAAGATGAAGTTGCAGCTAAAGAAGCCGAGGGGAATACAGAGCTCTCGAAAAAATAGCCAGTTTTATTCCACAGCTGTTCAAGACTATTCGCAAGGAAAAGGATGTAGGCAGAAATGAGTATGGATCTGTTCGAAGCACTGATGATTTCCACCATTGAAGGCCCATGGTTGTCTTGGAATACTTTTTTTCCCACCACCAGCATACTTGCAAGAGTTGGGGCTTGTGCAAGCCAGAGAGGAACCAGTCAACTCCCACAAAAAAGAAAAAGGGGCATGGATTTGCCAAGAAAGAAGGGCATGGAAACTTCTCTGAAGTGTATCCATAGACATTATGGTGTTGCTCAAAAGCAGAGGGAGGGGATATATCATGAGCTTATGTGATTTCATATGCCAAGGATCAGAAAAGATTCGATTTTTGGACCCAGATTATTGGTATGGTCGTAACTGGCAAAGGACCCATGCAGTGTTGTCTAAGTCAAAGGAATTATCCTGCCTAGTATTGGAGTATGATTAGACCCACAACCAGAATTACGTACATGGAAAAGGGGGGCGCGCATGACTGCCCAGTGCTCTGAGAGACTCATGGGTTTTAAAGAGCAAGAAAAGCCAGAACTTAAGACATGAGATCCCTCCTTGACTAAGTATCAGTACTTCCAGGCATCTTTACGGCAATCATTTTATGATTGTCTTCATGCGCGGGATCTTGACTATCCTGCCTTCTTGTCATATAATGATCTCTTTTAATCTTTTGTAACTACTTGTCCCTCTTTGTAACATACTGACAGATGGATTTCACCCCAAAAAAAGCGTGTGTGTGGGTGTGCATGTGTGTGTGCGTGTGCGTGTCTCTGCAGCAATCCTTCTTTGATTGTCTGCAAACTCGCTACATAGATTACAATGTATACTTTTCATATAGTGAGATCTTTTGCTGATGTACTTTTCAGCTCTCCCTACAGGGGAAGCTATTGTCTAATAGAAGGCATCAAAATTTTTACCCCGAGAAAAAAAAAAAAAAACGTGTGTCTCTCTCACACACATATATGCATGCATCTATATGTCTGTATGTAGATATATGGATACCTACATACATAAATCCATAGATACATGTGTGTTGTGTGTGTGCGTGCACACGCACGCACAAACACATGCGCATGTATGTATACACATATATAAAATTCAGTTCATGTTAGAGATGCTTAGACACACATTTCACAAACCTTTTTTTAATGAGTACAAAATATATTCAAAAATATATAAAATACATAAGAAAAAGGCCATGCTACTAAACCATGGCACACATTAGATTCTAAACATGGTATATAAGTAATTAGAACACGTGGGTGTTTTATGTGGGCACGACAATTCTAATAAGGCATTTCGTTTCTAAAATTTATAACATTGTAAACAACCATGTGTCAGTTGGAATGGGCCATGACACCGAATGAATCAGTTGACAACAATATAAGTATAAACACATATACGTTTGTACATAGATAGGCACACATAGAGAATACACTATTTTTAAAATTATACTTTATAAAAATAAGTGTGTTTTGTGGGTGTGGGTGTGGGTGTGGGTGTGGGTGTGGATGTGTGTAGATAGAGAGAGAGAGAGAGAGAGAGAGAGACACGCTCATGCAAGTGTTTTCTCATGTAATTATGTTGAGCACTTTGCTTGTTTTTATCAAGATTCCTCTGTCCTGATCATTTTCCAGTGAGCCTTGGCTATGGCAGGTGCAAGCACATATTCTGGTATTGATGGGTGTAAAGTTAATGTATGTGTCAACTAATATATACATACATATACCTACATCACAGTAATGGCTCATCATTAAATGCATCAACCTATCCAAAGTCAACACGTTTCAAACTTTTCCTTTGAAAGAGCAGTTTCATTCATTGACGACAAAATGTTTGAATGGTGTGTGTACATGCATGGCGTGCACTCATGTGCATACACCCATTTTACTAATACACCAAATGTATTTCCTAGGGATGCCCTAAAACACAGTAACGTGAATAATCATGGCAATCGTACATATATCAGAAATGTATAAATGTAGCACAGAGCACACAACAGACTGTGTGCATGTACGCGTGCATTTGCATGTGTTTGTGCATGTGTGTGTCCGTGCATATCGCCTGTGCATGTGCATGTGTGCTAAGAAATACAATACACATATAGTCACATATATGCATTACAAAAGAAATGAAATGTAATGGCATAAGCTATTGGATCAACCTGACTTTCAAATGCCAAAAAGTCTGCATCATGCTCTGAGTAGACCATGTGTGCCTACAGAGATAAGCAGTAAGGCATCAGAACACCTGTAACATATACCTCTACATATTACGAATTTTTCTCAAAAGTTCTCACCAGTTCATGCAGCAGTGTCTTCCTGATGCTCTCATACTTTCGAAATCCTTTCAAATCATCTGTTCGCAGACGCAACGAAATTTCTTCTCCATGATTCTGTGTATCACATTTTCATCAGCCAAAGTTCTACAGTACTCTCTCATTAATCTAAATTCCATGTGAGAATGGTGTTTAAACTACCTTATTGAATCCAAGAAGACATTTTGGACTGATCCCGACGTACCCAAGAGGTGCCATCTCTGTCATCACCCCAACGCTCCATTTATGCTGCATCACATGGATGTGTGGAAGTCATGACTAAGACTTCTTGCAACATAGACAATGTACTAAAAGCAATTATGTAAAATCATTTGCACATACATCAGCCTCTATTTTACTAACAAAATCAAAACAAGAAACACCACTACCTTGTTCATGATGGAGACAATTCCAGGATCACTTGCAAGCTTATGCATTATATAAAGAGCTCTGTCAGGGGGAGGATCAAGCTGCATAGGCAACCATAAAGCATGTGAGTCATATAAAAATTTAAAACTGATTTTTGTGCAATTCCTGAATTTCCTTAGTAAGCCTTGGACATTTCAGTCTATGGAAAGATGGTGGCTTTTTTTGAGGTCAATGCCCAAACGGGCTGTAGTCAACATTGAAAATGATTAGCATTTCTGGTTAGTGGTAATGATTAGCATTTATGGTACTTAGTGATGTAAAGAATCAGGATTAGTTAATGATTAGTTAGTAGGTTAGGTTAGATTTGGGGGTTTTAAAACGTTGGTGGCCTTCATTAAATATATGGCATACATGCATCCAAGGACTCCAGTCCCTATTTCCTCCACTTATCCCCTGGCCACTTGAGTTCCCCTTCCCTTTACCTCCCTTTTCAAGCCTCTTTTCTCCGGCCTTTTCACCACTCTCCTCCTCCCTCATCACTCACGCTCACCCCTCTCCTCTCCTCCCTTTTCACCCCTCGTGATCAGTCTATAAGGCCTATAGTGGCTTTGCCACTCTTGTACATGATGGCACTGCCTTCAACAAATGTTTTCAAGTCCAAAACTGAAATCTTAATGGAGCACTACCAAAGAGAATGCAATTCATGCGAAGGCTCAAAATTTCATACATGAGCCTCGGCTACTCTGCTCTATATATTCAATGTCAGGTCAAGTAAAGGGTAAACACGGTTGGTGGTTATGACATGAACTTGAGAAGCCTTCCCAGCTAAAATGGACCAGTAGGCTTTCTGCCAAGAGCACATGCATTTTGCTAGCCCTCGATTCAATGTGGTATTTACCCTTGCATCCCTAATTTTTCTAATCTTGAAAGTGGGAGACAAGACCCATTCGAAATGGCGCCCAATCACCTTATGAATACAAGATTCTGGCCAAGATCTTGAGTTTGTGGTTGTCGCCTCACCTCCTCAACATCATCCATGACACACATACACGCTTTGTCTAAAAAAGAAGCGTTTTGGACAATACCTCCCCTTATTCGGAGGCCACTAAGTGGACACACTAGGAATATCAATCCCCTTGTGCTTCTCCTCTTGATTTTGAGAAGGCCTATGATAAGGTAAATTGGCCGGTAAATTGGGCCAGGGGACCATCAAGACACTAGGCTTCTCAACTTTGCTCTCTACATCCGCAGCACAATCGAAAGGATGATAATAGATCAGCTGAAGGAGGCCTTTTCTCTCCCCTGCTCACGAAGGCAAGGCTGCCCTCTAGCCCCATTTCTATTTTTGTTCATAGCCGAGGGCTTCGGGTAAATTTCCTTCAAATCGTAAGAGGCTAGCCTGGCCAAGATGGGTCTTATGATCCAACAGGAGGAGAAGCTCTTGGATTAAAGTTTAAAGACAACACAACCTTATATGTGGGATACAGCAGCCAACTTGGAGTAGGTTTCGCATGGGGGTTGATCTTGGCTTTACATGGACACCTCGAGGCCAGACGGCCCGATACCTTGACAGCCAAGTTGGATCGGATATCTTGGCAAATCAGAAAATAGCTTTAGTGCTAGAGAGTGTGCGTCAAAAGCTCCTCTACTAGCGCTCAACCAACAAGATGTCCTTAGCGAGGATAGTTTTTGTAGTGAACCACGTTCTTTTGGCTACAGAGGTTGTATGGGACAGCTAAGGAGGTTGTATGGGACAGCTAAGGACATTGGTGTGCAGTGTTCTTTAGGCATAATCGAAGGCACACAGATTTACTAAAGCGAGAGTTGCTTGGTAGACTGTGATCCTGAGACAAGTAGAAATTATTGTCAGCGGAAATGCTTTCTGCCAAAAGTGATTGCATCTTGCTTGGTATTTACGCTTGCATCACTAATTTGTCTAATCTTGAAAGGGGGGAGACAAGACCCATTTGAAGGGGCACCCAATCACTCTTCTGCATACAAGATTCTAGATCTTGATTGTGGCCTCACCTCCTCAACATCATCCATGACAAACATACATGCTTTGTCTAAAAAGGATACGTTTTGGACAATACCTCCCCTTACTCAGAGGCCATTAAGTGGGCATACTAGGAGTATCAATCCCCTTGTGATCCTCCTCTTGGACTTCAAGAAGACCTATGATAACAAATCAAACGAATAAGGCCTTTTCTCTCCCCTGCTCAATGAGGCAAGGCTGCCCTCTAGCCCCATTTCTATTTTTGTTCGTAGCCGAGGGCTTGGGGTAGATTTCATTAGATCATACGAGGCTAGCCTGGCCAAGATGGGTCTTATGATTCGACAAGAGAAGGAGCTCTTGGACTAAAGTTTACAGACAACACGACCTAATATGTGGGGGTACAACAGCCAGCTTAGAGCGGATGAGGCACTTGCTAGAGTTCTACCGTCGGGCTTCCCCTGCTAAGATCAACTAGAACAAATCAGTTAGCTTCCTTATAGCAACAAAGGAAGTGTTCACATGGGGGGTTAATCTTGGCTTCATATAGACAACTCGAGGCCAGACGGCCCAATACCTTGACAACCAGGTTGCATCGGATATCTCAGCGAATCAGCAAATAGCTCTAGTGCTAGAGAGTGTGCGTCAGAAGCTCCTCTACTAGAGCTCAACCAACAAGCTATCCTTAGCAAGGAGAGTTATTGTAGTGAATGGTGGTCTTTCACCACACAAAGGTTGTATGGGACAGCCAAGGACATTGGCGTGCAATGTTTTTAGGCAAGATGAGAGGCACACAAATTACTCGAGATAGTATCTTGGTAGACTATGATCCTAAGACAAGTAGAGAGTTTGGGGCATCATCGATCTAGAGATGCAAAGCAGAGCCTTCTTAAGCAAGCTCATTCTCAGAGGGCTCACCCTAGGTTCACACCCTTGAAGCTTCTGCTCCAGCAAGATAGGAAACACCCCTTGCACTAGGGGCCAAGGGTAGCAATCACACTGAATGGATATTCACAAAGGCTCCCCTAATGGGGAAGGGTCGCTCTTGATAAGAAGCATAAAAGGCATGTGGCGACACCTCCCCACTTGTCATAAAACCGTATTTATCCCCAAAAATAAAGAAAAAAGTATTTTATTTCAACTTCGATCAAAGGTTATTGCCTCCGGTCAAAGAGTATTGACTTCGGTCAAAGTGAGTTGACTTCTGTTAACTAGAAAAGTTTCGATCATTTTAATTGAGTTTGCTTAGTTGCATGGTGGGGACACCCCCACGGAGGACTAAGATAAATCCAGAGAATTAGAATGCATGCATTGGCTAACCTTTAACGGGTGCAATGTGCTTGGTGGTGTCTTATTTATGTCCAAGTGCTTGGAGACGGCTAAAATCCCCACATTTTAAGGGGAAAAAGCATGCAAACTGGATGTCTAAAGTGCTAAAGGAAGTTCCACATTCAAGATTGCTATTTTTAGCAAGAATTGCCATGATTAGCAACCAGCTCACCTCTACTAGGGAGAAGGACGAATTTTGGAGCTGGCTGCTCAGTTGTAAAGCGATTCTATTGTAGCTTCTTCTATGTGCTCTGCGAGAGCTCATCTTTGTAACAAACTATGGATAAAAACCTTTTTTCTAGGAGGGGGGGGGAGGGGCAGCCCTTACTTCTGGCCCCTTGTGTGTGTGTTCTCTCTTCTTTCTCCCCCTCTTTCAGTTGGATTGGATTCCCAAAAGAAGTTCGCTGCTGCTTCCTCCAAGAAGAAGTGAGCATACAAAATTTCCACTGTTTTCTCTGAAATTCAACTTTTCCCTGGTGTTTATCTACTGCGAATTGTACCAGGCTGCTACGGATTTTGTTCAACCGCTACAATTTGCTTCTATCTGCTGTGAATTGAGATCTCTGGCTATGAATCCTCTTGGAAGTGTTGTGTTAGGGTTTCCAGGCTGATTACAGATTCATATTAGGATTTCCAGCTAATTACAGATTCGTTTTTAGGATTGCAGGGCTGATTACACCGCCAGCCTCATTCAAACAAGCAAGCGATGCCGGGAGGAGTTCAAGCACCAACTGCACCCACAGGTTTATGATCAAGAGGGATACATGCTAGGTCGCTGCACTCACATCAGCTATAAGCACAATGGGATAGTGGACTTGCCTGCCGCTCGGAGCTTGAAGCCAGCTTCTAGAGGAGACAAAGGAACGACTTCGGAGCCTATCTCACCTGAGGGAAGCTAGTCGCATGGAAGAGAAGATAGACACAGCCATGTCTGTAGTAGCCGCAGATAGACTGACTCACTCTCATGCTGATTGAACTGCTAGAATTATGCACTCAATACACAAGTGATGCTGTGGATGTGAGTGAGAGAATCAGAGGGAGAGAATATAGCGGGCCTTCAAAGAGGGAAAAGATGCTGATCCCTGTAGGCCAAGGGCTACCTATGCTAGTCTGCTGCTGGGGCTCTCTAGCTGCTACTGCTGGGCTGTTGAAGGCCTAGGGCTGAATCATGAATGAGAGCCAAGGGGGCTGCCTTTTATTTTTCCCCCTGGGACCCTAGAACTGACCGACCACCTTTTTGCTGCCCACCGACCTGGCAGGCTGCTGGCCAAACTGCTAGATGCACCGACCTGCCACGTGGCAGCCACTACACGGCTGCTGACATCATCTGCTGATGTGGTGCTGCTGTGCTGACATCATTGCTACTGACCTGGCCTGCGCTGACATGGTTGCTACTGTTGACATGGCTGCTTGCATGGCATCCAAGCCTTGGTTCTGATAATCTGGTCAGGGACTTCAAACTGCTGCCACTATCGTGTCCCCAAGATGATGCCCGTTGCCTGCGTAGGTGCAACCCTGAGTGGCCAACAATCTACCCTGAGATCTTTGGAGTGGCTGAAGCTACCTACACGTTGCTCTCTATCAGTTGCCCTGGAAATGCACAATTCAAGGCAATAGGTTCCGCTGGCATAAGAGTCAACTGAGCCTGCTTAGCTGCTTTGGTGGAAATGATGTCCTCTGAACCGCCAGAATCTGCGAGGATAAGGACCTATTGCCCACCGATCTATCCATAGAACTGAATTTATTAGGAACTGACAAAAGCTCCCCCTTCTGCTGATCTTCAAGCTCCTTGATGACCACTAAGGTTGTCCCTGTAGGAGTTGAAGCTTAGGTGATCCACTTGACGAGGCGTCTTCTGTACGAAGCTTCTAGTAATGTGGGCAGTCTTCCTTGTTATGGCCCGGCACACGACAATGGAAGCATCGGTTCTCTTTGGCATAGAGTGCTTGTGTCGCTACATCCAAGTACCACCATATCTATTGCTGTCCTTCGCCATCCAGCTCTTCTTCTATTGCCCATTCCCATCATCACCTAACATGGAATCCTAGGGCGGCTTCTTACTATTGACTTGCTTGGGTCCTTGACCCTTGTGCATGAGCTCAAAGTTCTGACCAAGCTCGTATGCACACTCATAATCCCGTGGCCTGAAACTTCTGACATACCATTGGATTTCTGTATGCAGCCATGGAGAAATTTGCTCAGCTTTTGATTTTCCTCCAACTACAATTGTATAAACATTTGGGTGGCCGACCTGCTGGATACACTGACCTGCCACGTGGTAGTCGCCATGTGGCTGCTGACGTCATCTGCTAATGTGGTGCCGCTATGCTGGCGTCATTGCTAATGACCTGGTCTACGCTGACGTGGCTGCTGCTGCCTGCATGGTTGCTAACGTGGCTGCCTGCGTGGCTGCTGTTGTGCTGGCTGCTAACGTGGCAGTCCAGCATGTCCACGGGTTGTGGATGCCCGTGACAATGTCAGAGGCTTAGAGAAGATAGATGGAAGGGGCTTAGAGTGGCTCCAAATACAACGCATTCCCCTTGATGGTTTGCCCAATTCTTGAAGACAAGGGTGATATTCAAAGTTCTCTGCATGGCTTATGATATTTCTCATAACCTAAGGAGGTCTAGTGTTGCTATTAGAGTTAGAACCAGAAGACACAGATCTGTGGGACAATGCAGCCTTGGATTCACTCAAGTTGGCAAAGGATCAAAGAGGTAATCATTGTGTCCCAAGATAGTGTTGAGAATCAGCATCTCCAGGAGTGGCCAGCCGACCAGCCCCCATGCAGCAAAGGGGGCCAGAGGGGGTAGGCTGGCCGACCAGCTGGTCGGCCCAGTTGGCCTGACCGACCAGGCTGGTCGGTCCAGCCAAACTAGCCGACTCCCCCCCTGGCCTGCCCTATAAAAGGGCCTCCTTCCCTTCACTTCCTCCATCACTTCTTGCAGCTCCTCAAGGCTCCAGCATACAGCCTGCTCCTGACCATCCCCTCAGAGCCCCCTCTCAGCTGCTCAGTTGGCTGCCCACACTCCCGCAGCAGATCTTGCCTCTTCAGGGCTCTTGCCTCCCCGCTCCAGGCCTCTACAGTTCCCTTGTTCCAAGGTTCCTGCCTCTTCACCCAGGCTCCTTCAGCCTCCTCTTCTCTAGGCTCTTGCCTCCTCAGTTCAGGCTTCTCTAGCCTCTTCACTCCAGGCCCTTGCCTCTTCGTTTCAGGCTTCTCCTGCCTCCGTGCTCTCACGCTTCAGCTTTCTTGTTTCCCCCCCCTTTTTCTCTGCTTCAGTTCAGCCTCTCCTGCAGCTCCTGTTTTCTTATCTTATTCAAGATATCTTGTATTTCAGTTGCTGCCCTGGTTTAAGGGCTGATTTACAGCAGATCAGTGGTGGTACATTTTGTTATCTCTAGTGTTCTCTGTGTGGCTCTATAATTTCAGTTTGTTTGCATCTTCCGCTGCCATTTTAATATGGTATCAGAGCACCAGGTTACTCTCTGATCTGGGAACTTCTATATTGATGAAGTTGAAGAAGTTTGTCCTCGTCAGCAACTCTCCTTCCCACTGACTACAGAGCTCTCTTCTCCCCTCCCTATATATTTTTTTTTGCTGCCTGTCGGCAGCCCTGTTCTAGACCTTGATCTTTTCACCAGCCCCGTTCTCTTCAGCCCCTTGTTGCTGTCCATTCCCTGGTTTCAGTTATGGCTGATGAAACAAAGGATTCTACTCCGGATCTTCGCGTATCCCCTATGTCCAGTTTCTTTCAAGAGTCTGACAAGCCTGTACGTATTCCCACTCTTCCTACATTTCCAGATGCTCGGCAGTTAGATGGGACCAATTATTCTCTTTGGAAAATTCAGATGGCGTCTGTATTGGAATCTTATGATCTTGCTGAGTTTGTTGATCCCGGGATCCCTCGTCCGTCACCTGAGGAGAAGCCACATGCTTCTCTTATCTGGGATAAATTGAATGCTCGTGTACGCTCGTTCATCTTTCTCAATTGTCAACCAGGGGTTCTCAATCATATCAAGCATCTTACTTCTGCACGTGCTATTTGGGAATTTCTTGATGGCATGTATCTTCGCGTCACTCCCATGAAACGTATTTCCTTGGAAGTTCAGCTTCGTCGCCTCGATCCAACTACTTCTCCTTCCATACGGGACCACATCAACAAAATGCAGAGCATGCATCAGGACATCCTCCATGCAGGCAAGGCTATCTCCTCCGAAGATATGGCTATTACTCTCTTATCTCATGTTATTACTGACAGTCGATATGCAGCATTCTATTCTTCTCTTATTACCTCTGGCCGCCTCAGCACCATCACTTGGGAGGAACTTGTCCCCATGATGATGGATCAGGAGGAACATTCACTAAAACCTCTGATGGTTCTTCTGAGGCTCTTGTGGCCCATCGTCCCAAATCACGATCCAAGAATGCCCCATCCTCTGCCAATAACTCATCTCCTTCAGATCCCTCCAGTGACCGTCCTGCTCCCAAAGGTAATTGCAATCACTGTGGCACTCCTGGCCATTATTGGCGCAATTGTCCCTACCGCAAACACAAACGAGCTGACGCACCTCTGGCCGCTGCGGCTGATGCTTCCCTTACCCCTACTCCTGCATTTGTTCACCTTGAGCTCTTGAATTCGGTCCCCCTTCCTGCAGCAGAGTCATTGGCTCTCCATAGCTCCGATGCCCGTGAATGGATTGTTGATAGTGGGGCCTCTCGGCATATGACCCCCTCCTCCTCACTGCTCCAGGATCTCACTCCTCATTCTGGTCGTGTCTGCATCGGCGATAAGCACTCTATTCCTGTTCATTCAGAGGGCTCTCTTGATATTATTCCTGATGGCAAAGGGGGTAAACACTCTTCTCGTGTTCTTTATGTTCCGTCTCTCGGCTTTCATCTCCTTTTGGTTCATCAGATTTGTCAAAACAATATGAAAGTTGAGTTTGAAGCAGCCTCTGTCACCATCCGCGATCGTACCACCGGACAGCCGGTTTGGACCGGCCATTCTACTAATGGTATCTACAAGCTTGTTGCCCTTCCCTCACTTACAGGAACCTCTCTTGGCGACCTTTGGCATTATCGGTTTGGTCATTTACACATTGATGCTCTTCATCGTGCTTTCCGTGATCAGCTTGTCCTCGGCCTCCCTAACGTCGGCACTCGCCAAGGTCTCTGTCCCTCTTGCATATTGGGCAAACAACATCGCGAGCCGTTCGCTCATCATGCCTCTCGCCGTGCCACTGTTCCGCTTGGTCTTGTTCACCTCGACCTATGTGGCCCTATGCAGATTATGTCCCTTGGGGGAGCCTCGTACTACATGCTCCTTGTTGATGATTTCAGTCGCTACTCTTGGATCTATTTTCTTTCCCACAAGGATCTGGCTTTCAGTCGTTTCCAGACCTGGCTAGCCATGGTGGAAAAAGAATCCAATCACTCCCTCAAAATTCTTCGTGCTGATAAAGGTGGTGAATTCACCTCTCTCGAGTTTGATCAGTTCTTGAGTAGTCATGGTGTCAAACGGGAATTTGCCAACACAGGTACCCCTTCTGATAATGGTGTGGTTGAACGTAAACATCGTACCGGTGTTGAAATGGCTCGGACCATGCTCACTCACAGTCAACTCCCTCAGTCTCTTTGGGCCGAGGCCATGATGACCGCCACCCATACTCTTAACCGCTCTCCGACATCAGCAGTCCCAGGCATGACCCCTTATCAGGCTTACTATGGATCTAAGCCCGATGTTTCCCATTTTCGGGTATTTGGCTGTGATGCTTATGTTCATATTCCTAAATCTGATCGTGGAAAGCTTGATCCTAAGTCCCACAAGCTCTTGTTCGTAGGCTACAACTCCGTCTCCACTGGCTATCGCCTCTATGATCCTCGCCGCCGCATTATCTCCGTGAGTAGGGATGTTCTTTTCGACGAGCACGTCCTTCCGACATCCTCCGACTCTCCTCCTGTTCTTGGAGATCCGTCCGATGCCCCGGAGCCCTCTCTCCCTCCACCTGCCTCGTCCCCCGGTACATCACCTCCTATTCTCTCTCCTCCGCCTCCTTCTCCGGCTCCACCCTCGTCTGCTCCTCCTTTGGAACCCCGCTCGGTACGTGTTCCGCGATGGCCCATTGATACTCTCCGCTCCTCCGGTCTTGAGGATCCCTACTCCGAACCACCCCCTGATGATGGGCCTCGTCGCTCTCATCGCCATCTCCCACCGTCCTCTTCTGATCCCCTTCATGTCAATTATGCCCTTATGTCTCGCATCCTCGCCACTCGTGAGCCCACTACCGTTCCTCAGGCTCTGGCCCAGCCTCATTGGAAACAGGCTATGGAAGCGGAAATTCATGCTCTTCTTCGGAACCACACCTGGGACCTTGTCCCTCGTCCCTCACATCGTTCCGTCATTGGTGTCCGGTGGATTTTCAAAACAAAATACGCCTCTGATGGTTCTGTCGACAAGTATAAAGCTCGGCTAGTGGCTAAAGGCTATGCCCAACGACCCGGCATCGACTATGGGGAGACCTTTGCACCTACCGCCCGGATGAGCACCATCCGCACGATCCTCGCTCTTGCCGCCCACCATCAGTGGCCCATCTTTCAAATGGACGTCAAATCTGCATTTTTGAATGGTGATCTTCATGAAGAGGTATATGTGGATCAGCCGCCCGGCTTCATTAATTCTCGTTCTCCTTTCATGGTCTGTCGCCTTCGCAAGGCTCTCTACGGTCTCAAGCAAGCTCCTCGGGCCTGGAATCAGCGTATTGATACCTTCTTCTGCCGCCAAGGACTTCTTCGCTCTCTGGCTGATCCCAATCTTTATCTTTTTCATGAAGGACAGCTTCATACCTTCATCATTCTTTATGTGGATGATTTAATCCTCACCGGGAGTCATACCAATCATATCCTTGCCATTAAAGTTGCTCTTCAAACTGAATTTGAGATGACGGATATGGGCCTTCTCCATTTTTTCTTGGGTCTTGAGATTTGGCAGACTAAGAGGGGGTATTTTGTCTCTCAGCAACGCTATGTTCACAAGCTCCTCGAAACTTTCCACATGGCTGACTGTCGGCCCATCACCTCTCCCATGGATCCCAACGCTAAACTCTCTGCTTCTGGGTCCACTACTTATCCTGATGCCTCCCTCTACCGCCAGCTTGTTGGATCTCTTCTTTGGCTACTTAACACTCGACTGGATCTCGGCTTCTCTGTCGGCACCCTCAGTACCTTCATGCAAACCCCTTCGCTTTCTCATTGGCAAGCTGCTCGACGTCTCCTCCGCTATCTTCAGGGGACCTCTACTTTTGGGCTCTTTTATGCTGCCGGTGGTTCCTCTCCTTCCCCGCTCACTCTCCGAGGTTGGAGTGACTCCGATTGGGCTGGCGACCCCGATTCTCGCCGCTCTACCACGGGCTATGTTTTCTCCTTTGGCTCTGCGGCTATCTCCTGGTCCAGTAAACGCCAACCCACGGTCGCCCTATCTTCCACCGAGGCTGAGTATCGGGCTATGTATAGTGCCACCTGTGAGGCTGTGTGGCTTCGGCGCCTTCTTCTCGATTGTGGTTTTCAGCAATCCACTTCTACCACACTTTTTTGTGACAATCAAAGCTGTATTGCCCTTGCTCGCAATCCGGTTTTTCATGCTCAGACAAAACACATTGAAATTCAGTACCACTACACGCGAGAGAAGGTTCTTGACGGTACCATTGTGCTCCTATTCAGCACCACTTCCGACAACGTCGCCGACATATTTACCAAATCTGTTTCTCCTCCCCTTCTCCAACGTCATACCAGCTCTCTGGGTCTTGTGCCACACCCTGGAGCTGAGAGGGGGTGTTGAGAATCAGCATCTCCAGGAGTGGCCAGCTGACCAGCCCCCATGCAGCAAGGGGGGCCAGAGGGGGTAGGCTGGCCGACCAGCTGGTCGGCCCAGTTGGCCTGACCGACCAGGCTGGTCGGTCCAGCCAAACTGGCCGACTCCCCCCCTGGCCTGCCCTATAAAAGGGCCTCCTTCCCTTCACTTCCTCCATCACTTCTTGCAGCTCCTCAAGGCTCCAGCATACAGCCTGCTCCTGACCATCCCCTCAGAGCCCCCTCTCAGCTGCTCAGTTGGCTGCCCACACTCCCGCAGCAGATCTTGCCTCTTCAGGGCTCTTGCCTCCCCGCTCCAGGCCTCTACAGTTCCCTTGTTCCAAGGTTCCTGCCTCTTCACCCAGGCTCCTTCAGCCTCCTCTTCTCTAGGCTCTTGCCTCCTCAGTTCAGGCTTCTCTAGCCTCTTCACTCCAGGCCCTTGCCTCTTCGTTTCAGGCTTCTCCTGCCTCCGTGCTCTCACGCTTCAGCTTTCTTGTTTCCCCCCCCTTTTTCTCTGCTTCAGTTCAGCCTCTCCTGCAGCTCCTGTTTTCTTATCTTATTCAAGATATCTTGTATTTCAGTTGCTGCCCTGGTTTAAGGGCTGATTTACAGCATATCAGTGGTGGTACATTTTGTTATCTCTAGTGTTCTCTGTGTGGCTCTATAATTTCAGTTTGTTTGCATCTTCCGCTGCCATTTTAATAGATAGGAGCAAACCCAGCTTTCAACTTCTAGTTCCACCACACTCCCCCTTCACCCCTTAAGTGAAATCTTCACTACACCCTTTATCATCAAAGAAGAGATTTTCTCATCTCAAACAACCCAAGAGAAGTAGAGAGAGAGAGAGAGAGAGAGAGAGAGAGAGAGAGAGAGAGAGAGGAGGGGGGGGGAAGAAGCAGTGAAATGTTCACTATAAGAGTTCAATACACCCTTTATCATCAAAAGATATGATTTTCTCCTCTCAAACAATCCGAGAGAGAGAGAGAGAGAGAGAGAGAGAGAGAGAGAGAGAGAGAGAGAGGAACCGTGGGGAGGGGGGGGAGGGGCATGGGGCACCCATTTTGTAAGACTTTTTGAATTAAAATTACACGAGTGTCCACATACCATGCATGAGATCACATGGCCAAGAATCAATGTTTAGAGCTACATTTCTTTTGTCTAGCAAGCTTTTTTAGAGTGCAACATTTTAGGAGCAGTTGTTGCATTAGGTGAAACCACAAACACTTCGAGTTCGAGCACACACACACACAAATATACAAACACACACTTCACTACACTTTAACAAGGCAAACATCTTAGTTTTCCAAGAATTTAATGGTTGTGAGAATAGAAATTCAATACTTCCTTGGGGCAGAAGGTTTTGTACCCTTATTCAGATCGTACCAAACTTAAATGTTATAAAACCATATTGGAATTGAAATAACATCATACCTTGATGCCAGGTAGCTCTAGTGTTTGGAAATCACGGAAGATGTAGCTACCCTGAGGAAGTTTCCAGCTTGTAGCATTTCTTAGTGCTAAGCGTTGTTTTGCCCTTCTTTCCTCTTCTGAAAATCCAATGATTGTGCCTTCCTCCTTCTGTCCTAATATCCCGTTTAACTCCTCGGGCAATGATCCCATCATCCTCAACACCGAATTCTTATTGAAAACAAAAGGAAACACATGTTTAAGCATCGTTAACAAATATCCTCTTTCATAATAAATAGAATTTTCAAATATCCGAGGTGTGTTTCCACCATTTGTCAGCTTTTGATGGTACTTTATGCTACATGAAGATAACCAAAGATTTCTAGATCTTTCTTTCATAATTTAAGAAATACGCTCCTTTTTTAAGTTTTGAAGTTAAATGGAATTGGTGCATATACATTACCTCCATAAGACTACCACAAATCCAATCTTACAAATCAAATTTTTTATAAGACAAATGACAAAGGCGGGAAGGAAAAAAAGAGGATGAGAGAGGGAAGAAGGAGATTTAGGAGAGACATGAAACAAAACAAAGAGTAAGGAAACATATAACATAAACTTGGTACACAAGGTACACTCATGTTCTCATAAGTACCCAAGAATAAGCTAGCATCTTGGTTTTCAAAGATTTTTGAATCTCTTGGGTAAACCCAAAGTAAACCCAAACTAAAAATACCATAACAACACAAAGGAAGAAGAAGAAGAGAAGAGATGCACGAGAGAGAGAAAAACACACACACACAGAGGATTAATTGATTCCATTAGATTAAAACCCAACGCAAACACAAGAAAACAAGAGAAACCCCAACACAAACTTAAGAAAACAAGGAAGGGATATATCAAAGTTAAAACTGTCTCAAACAAAATGGCATCCAAATAAAGTACAAGGCTAAAGACAAACCCAAATAAACTTTAAAGCTTCCCACTTTGGTTCTACAATCGAGGATCTTAATCATACAATAGCAAAATTGCAAACGTATAATGACTACAATGTAGCGGCCATTCTTTAGTACTATTCTTGTATTGTAGCCCTTTCAAAAATTTGAGAGATTAAAGCACTCTTACTAAAACAAAGATGAGAGAACCTATAGAATTGGAAAGTAATCGCTCCATGTTTAGCCATATCAAAAATGTTTTTGTATTAATATACAAATTGTTAGATATCAATGCTCCACTCTCGTGTAACTACGCGGGAACCAGCTAACTCTACTTGTAAGCCCCCCATATGAGAAGGCATTTGAGTAGCTCGGTTATCCAATAGGTCCTGGTTTGGACACCAGATGGGGGCCATGTGTGGCCTGATGGCTGAACGGCTTCGGATAGAGTTGGCACACTGCCAACTAGGCTACATTCAAGTGCGGGAAGGCTGACTGACTGAGGGTAGACGGACTATTTCCCGGGGCAGCCCACTCTCAGGTTGCGGGGCCTGTTTGGAGCCCCAGATGATCCCGGATGGTTCTGGGCCGAACAGACACCATAGGTGAGTTGCTATATTCTGCGCCACGGTTCTAACGTGTGGTCAGTAGCCTATTCCGGGACCGACCTCCAATCGGCCGTTTTGGGTTGATCAGGTCGGTCTCCCAATTGAGTCTAACCGACTATGACTGGTGGCTATATAAGAGCAAGCCCGTGAAGCCCATTATCATCAGTGGCTACAGCAACCCTGATTCCTTAGCATCCAGCCTCCGTCCTCTACTGTTTAGCACGCCATCGAAGCTTCTCACACAAGAGCGCACGGATGGGAGGAAGCGCCATCTATTGTACCAATTTTACAGTAATCAAATTTTTAATTCTCCATACTATCTACTTTTCTCTCTTGCATACGAGATCCTGTTATCTGTTGAGCACAAACGTTGTATTGTTTTCTTACATGGTATCAGAGCTTGGGCTCTAGCAAGAAGATTTGGTAGTGTGTTTCTGTTTGCGAGCAGATTGTGAAAGATGGCCCAACCCGCAAGACTATGAATCCCACCGTTCAGCGAAAGCGGAAAGTTGGACGGCACTAACTATCCACTCTAGAAGTTCAAGATGAAGACCATCCTAAGCACATACGACCTTTGGGATACTGCTACTGGGGTGGACGTGAAGCCGATTGCGAGACCGAATCCAGCCAATGCAGGACAACAGATAGTACCAACTGCGGATGAGATTCTCGCGTGGACACGAAGAAATGCAGAGGCACTGTGTTCTATTGTCTGTAGTGTAAGTGTTTATGTCATGACATTAATTCAACATGTCACCACAACGAAGGAGGCATGGATGGTCTTGAAAAATCAGTACAAGACCACGAATCAGATGCGGATTCAGAATCTGGAGACTCAACTCGCGAACGAGAAACTGTCTGAGTCTGAAACGGCAGAGAAATTCATCACCAGGATGAAGAATCTATGCGATCAAATGACTACAATTGGCATCACCATCACCAGCGAGAATCTAGCACGAAGGTGCATACGGATTCTCCCACCAAAGTACGACAGTCTTGTTACGGCGCTGAATACGCAGAACAGAAAATCTGCCCCTCAACTTTGAGGATTTCAGCGCAATGCTTCTGGAGGAGGAGATGCGTCAAAAGACAAGGACTGGAGAAGATTCGACTTTCTCGGCTGGATCAAAGAAAGGTAAGGGTAAGGACTCTGGTAACCCATCTTCTTCTGATGATAAAGAGAAAGAAGAAGATTAAGGGTTTCTATTACAGATGAGAAGAACGGAGTAAAGAAAGAGTCCAGCAACAGCGCGCAGGCAGTACCAGTAGAGCTGTTCGTAGCAATTGAGGAGATTTGCACGGAGGCAGTTCATGTACCTACGGATGAACCTTGGATTATTGACAGTGGTGCATCGCGCCACATGACCAGTCGAAAGGATTGGTATACCTCTCTATATCCGGTAGGGAATGACATCCTAGTAGCAGTCGGCAATGATGTAAAATGTCCAGCAAAAGAAAAAGGTACGATTGCTCTCAAGTCAGATGGAGTTGTAAAACACTTGTCCGATGTTCTTTATGTGCCAGATATCAAGAGAAACTTGTTGTTCGTTTCTGCGATCACGGATCGAGACCTCAAAGATCACTTCGATAAGAATGGCGCACAGATTTTGAATCTTCAAGGGAAGGTCATTGGTAAAGGTACACAGCGCAACAACATCCACGAACTCTCAGCTTTCAGTGCTCGAGCCAATGTGAGCAACACTAAGCTGTGGCATGAGAGGTTTGGTCATCTAAACCTTAGTTCTTTAAAGGAGATGCATAAAAGTGGAATGATTGCAGACCTACCAGAAATTACAGATTTGCCCGATGTATGTGAAGCTTGCATGATGGGCAAGCAGCATCGGCAGCCCTTTCCTAAAAAGGCCAGCAGGGCGAAGGCTCCTTTAGAGCTCGTTCACACAGACCTTTGCGGAAAGATGGAGACGAAAGCTTTAAGTGGTTTCTACTACTTCATGACGCTAATTCGACAACTACAGTAGAAGGATATGGATATACTTCCTAAAGACTAAAGATGAGGCTCTTAGTAACTTCAAAGAATGGCATGTAATGGTCGAGAAAGAAACGGGGAAGAAGGTTAAGAAGTTGAGATCAGACAGAGGTGGAGAGTTCACATCAAGTGAATTCGAAAGTTATTGCAAAAGTCACGGGATCAAGAGGCAGAAACCCCCGCCACATACACCACATCAAAATGGCGTAGCAGAGCGCAAGATGCGCGTCATCTGCGAAATGGACAGGAGTATAATGAAAGGAAAAGATTTGCCAAAGACCTTCTTGGCTGAAGCATGTAACACGGCAGTTTACATTTTGAATCGTAGCTACACGAAGGCTGTGAACGGGATGACCCCACTGCAGGCCTTTTCTGGTAAGAAACCTTCAGCTGCACATTTCACAGTTTTTGGATGTGACTGTTTTGTGCATGTCCCTGATGCTAACCAGACCAAATGGGAACCGAAGAGCCGGAAGTGTATTTTCTTGGGCTACAGTGAAGAGGCGAAGGGTTACCGTCTCTATAATCCTCTTACCAAGAAGGTAATAGTAATTCGCGATGTGCTTTTCTCAGAATAGCCGCATCAATTGGAGGAGGATGCTTCCTTCCCACACAACCAGGACCAGGATATCCATCCAGTACAACCACCAACAGCAGACCGAACTCCCCCAACGGTGCTTGGGAGGATTCAAGATAAAGAAGAGAAAGAAGAGCCTGCAGAACCACAACGACAATGGCCATTCCCGAAGTGGGTAAAGCAGCTTTTGGACGGCAGAGAACCTCCAGCCATTGAGGAGGAACCATCCGAACACCGCCGGTCTAAGAGATTAGAGGAGCAAAGAAGGGCGCAGGAACACTTGGTCAACTACGCTTTGATAATAGAAGTGATCCGTGCTAAAGAACCCAAGTGTCTTGAAGAGGCACAGGGTGATGATAAGTAGATGGGACTATGCAGTCGGAGTATGGCTCCATAATGAAGAACAACACTTGGGACCTTGTGGATCGACCACCAAAACGCAAGGTAGTCAGCACCAAGTGGGTGTACAAGACCAAGTACAAGTCCCCGACGGCACGTTGGATAAGTACAAGGCTCAGCTCGTAGCAAAGGATTTGCACAGGTACATGGTTTTGATTATCAGGATACTTTTGCTCCCACAGCTCGACTAACCACAATTCGCAGTGTTTTGGCTTTAGCAGCACAGGAAAGTTGGCCCGTGTTTTAGACGGATGTAAAATCCGCCTTTCTGAATGAAGATCTCAAGGAGGAGGTATACGTGGAACAACCACCAGGTTTTGTGATCCCCGGTTCAGAAGGCAAAGTCTGTAAACTAAAGAAGGCACTTTATGGGCTGAAACAGGCCCCATGAGCGTGGTACCAGCGGATTGATGCCTACTTTCTGTAAAACAGGTTCACGAGGAGCCCATCTGATGCAAATTTGTATATCTACAGAGGAGGCAGGTGCATGATCGTGGTCCTTTATGTGGACGACCTTGTCATAACAGGGAACCGTGAAGAAAAGATCTCACAGACAAAGCAATTGCTAGAAAGAGAGTTTGAAATGACAGACCTCGGACTGATGCATTTCTGTTTGGGGATTGAAGTTTGACAAGAGCCAAAACAGATCTTCATCTCACAGCTGAAGTATGCTGGAGAGATACTGAAGGCATTTGGAATGGCTAAGTGCAAGACAGTTGGCACTCCTATAGAGGTTGACGTGAAGCTCTCAAACGAGGATTCATCACCACTGGTGGACGAAGCCAAGTACAAAAGGCTTGTAAGCAGTTTGATTTACTTGTGCAACACGCGGCCGGACATCAGTTTTGCGACTGGTGTACTAAGCAGGTTTTCCAATAAGCCCCAGGAGAACCATTGGAGGGCAGGGATGCGGTGCAAAGGCACACTTGATTATGGCATCACCTACACCAAGGGCAACACCTTGACTGGATTTGTAAACTACTCGGTGCTTTCTATCAATTCAAACAACGGATTTTGCAGAGGCATTTGAATGAGATGATTGCGAGTTGCCAAACACATATACTTGAACTTAAGAGTTTGCAATTAAGCTGGAATTAAGACTTATACAGCTTAAACACAAAGTGACATCATTGGAGAATGCAATATGATTGAGGGGCCAAGACGGGGCCCCCCCTTATCCAGGCTCACTTTATTCTTGAAAATGGAGATACAAGACCAAGGTGCAATGCACCTTCCAAACTGATGAACTCAGTGAAAACCTAGGACCTAGATACAAGACTCAAGAGCATATGTACAAGGTAGACAACAAAAAGGAGGACTCCAAGCTCAGGTTTCAGCTCTTGGCTTGCCCAATCCACAAGGAAGAAGCATGCAACAATCACCACTTACATCCAACATTAGAGACAAACACTAGTTTCTAGAAAGATAGTAGAACCAACATGAAATAGTGCTGTAAATGAGATAAACTTGACAATACAGGCTCCCTTCGTGACTTGGCCTTTTTGTAGATGAAGTCCTTGATGCCTCTAAAGCTACCTTGGGTGAGGAGAGTGTGGAAATGGGGCTGGAATGAGAACAGCTTAGAAAAACAGCCTGTAGGCTAGAGAGAGAAAGCTTTTATGGAGTGATAGCTGTAGAGAGAGAGTGCCTATGCTGATCCCAAGGGAGGAGATGTAAGAGAGGAGCTGCTGCTGTTCCAGAGGTGCACAGAAAGGCAGATTTCTGCAAGGGAAATGGGCTGGAACAGTAGAGAGAGAAATTCTGCAGTAGAGAGAGAAAGACTGCAGCAGGAGAGAGAAAGGGGCTGTGGCTGCTCCAGGCCAGGTGAAGGAGAGAGGATGCTGCTGCTGTTTCACAAGAGCTGAGAGGGGGCAGATTTCTGGAGAGAAGGGGCTGGAACTGTAGAGAGAGAATGTGCTGTTGTAGAGAGAGAATGTGCTGCTGAGGTGAGAGAATGGCCTGGGGAGAAGCTGGCTGCACCCAAGGAGCTGGAGAGGTTCTATAGCATCATCCAAAAGGAGGAAGAAGAAAAGTGACGAAATTTTCATGTGAGGAATGAAGGGGAGAGGCCTTCTTTTATAGGCTCAGCCCCCCCCCTAGACCTAGAGTGGAAGGTGGACACTTGTCCCAGATTTTTGGTGGGCTGCAGTCCCAAAGAGGACAGCCCACCACTTGCCCTAAATCTACCAGATTTGGGGCCAAACACTTGGCCTGCATGCCCTGCCACTTGCCATGCATGCTGCCACATGTGTGGGACAGGTGGACTGACCTGCCAGCTCAGATTCCATGTGGCAGTCTGCCACGTGTCAGCTGCCACGTCACTCCCAAAAACCCTTAAATTTCAAAGTTGTCAGAATTTAATTCTGATCGCACCCACGGGTTCCTAACAGCTTAGACTATCTATTGACGTACTCTAAGGTCATAATTGAGCCATACTGAGCTCATTTGTTTGTCGTCTTATCTTGTATCTCCATTACTCTTGGCATGCTGCCAGGCCCACACCCAAAGCTCAGGGAACATTCTCTTGAATGGTTCCTAGGTCGGTATGCAATCTGTGCATTTGATTGGTCCCATGTTTGGGTACTCAGGTGGGGTGTGGTTTCTAGATGTCCCTCTCAAAGAGAGGCCATCACTCTTGTGGGTCACTAATGCCCATAACCCCAAGCAAGGGGGTCCACCCTCAAATGCTAGACCTAGTCCCCATTGTCCGTAACTGAACAGAAGGAAAACATTTCATTTCTTAATAAGCATACTATTGAAAAACAAAAAGAAATAGTACCAAGCAAGTGGATACATGTTGAGGCAGGATGACAGGATTCTGTGACTCGGATTGGGCAGGAGACATGGACAGCAGGAGATCAGTGACAGGTTACTATTTCTCACTTGGATCTGGAGCTGTGTCATGGGTCAACAAGAAGCAACCTACAGTTGCTCTTTCTTCTACCGAGGCTGAGTACAAATCAGCATGTTTTGCTTCTTGTGAGGCAGTGTGGTTGAGGAGGATTTTAGGGGACATGGGTGCAATGCAAAACAAGCCTACGCACTTATCATGTGACAATCAGAGTTGCATGGCAATTGCAAAGAACCATGTGTTCCACGCTTGCACAAAACACATTGAGATTCAATATCACTTTGTATGCGAGCTCATCTTGGATGGAGAGGTCGACTTGGTGTATTGTCCGACTACAGACAATGCTGTGGACATCTTCACGAAGGCTCTTGGAAGAGACTTGCTAGAGAGGCATCTTCATCGACTTGGCATTGGGCCGAAAAAGTAAGTTCACTTGCGGGTGGACATTGAGGGGGGGTGTTAGATATCAATGCTCCACTCTCGTGTAACTACGCGGAAACCAGCTAACTCTACTTGTAAGCCCCCCATATGAGGAGAAGGCATTTGAGTAGCTCAGTTATCCGGTAGGTCCTGGTTTGGACACCAAATGGGAGCCATGTGTGGCCTGATGGCTGGACGGCTTCAGATAGAGTTGATACACTGCCAACTAGGCTACATGCAAGTGCGGAAAGACATCCCTTGACTGACTGCACTGAGGGTAGATGGAGCATTTCCCGGGGCAGCCCACTCTCGGGCTGCGGGGCCTGTTTGGAGCCCCAGATGATCCCGGATGGCTCTGGGCCGAACGGATATCGTAGGTGAGTTGCTCTATTCTGCGCCACGGTTCTAACGTGTGGTCAGTGGCCTATTTCGGCCGACCTCCAATCGGTTGTTTTGGGTCAACCGGGTCGGTCTCCCAATTGGGTCTAACCGACTACGACTGGTGGCTATATAAGAGCAAGCCCGTGAAGCCCATTACCATCACTGGCAACAGCAACCCTGATTCCTTAGCATCCAACCTCCGTCCTCTACTGTTTCTAGCACGCCATCCAAGCTTCTCACACAGGAGCGCACAGCTGGGGGGCAGCGCCATCTATTGTATCAGTTTTACAGTAATCAAATTTTTGATTCTCCATACTATCTACTTTTCTCTCTTGCATACGAGATCCTGTTATCTGTTGAGCACAGACGTTTTATTGTTTTCTTACACAAATTACTCTAATGAGGAAGAACACTTATAACTTGGGTGACCGCAATATAAAACGTTAACCTATCTTGTCAACATGAGGACGAGCAGATATAGTGAAGCATGTGTGTATAGTTGTTGCACAGGCCTAGGAAGAAGCTTTAGATGAGCTGGGCTAGAGCTTGTCTACTCCAGCTCTAATGTCATTAAGAATGATGTCTTTGAAGATGAGTACAATGATAGGAACAACTGCCTTTTTATAGTTTTAGGGCTGGGCGAACAAATCCACTCACACGACGGACTCAGAATAGCCCACTTATTCTCGCTTGAGATAAATTAGACATAGGCTAAACACGTATATTCTTCAAGCCCTAGATGATACTAATGCTAGCTTCCCCGCCATGTTTCCCCTATGTTACAGACCAACAACAGCACTCTCACAAAGGAAGAGGGCTAACCTTGTCAAACACATGGCACTTCAGCCAATGTGTCCTCTCAACATATGTCATCAGATCTGATGCAAATCTGGTCCATATAGTTGCCTGGAAGTGTGCTTAGCATTGAGCAACTAAGGACTAACCCTAAACTTAGGGGGTGAATCCAACACAAAATCCATGGCACTAATAGAATAACACCAAAATTGCTTGAATTGACTCCAAAAAGGGTGGGTCCTTCCGTTGGCTATCAATCACGACCAAAATCTTCCAAGTAGTTTCCAAACGATCCCTATTGGGTATGGACTCCCCCTCCCAAGAGAGAAGATTCCTACAGAGAGTTGAGATTGGGGGTGGTGGTCTGCTTTGGGTATAGAGGGCCATAGGTTCAAATCCTGTCACCTCGATTACTGCCGCCATTGGGCAGGTAACATTTCGCTCAAGCATTGAGCAACTAAGGACTGACCTAAACTTAGGGGGTGGATCCAACACAAAATCCATGGCACAATCATTGGTTAATAGAATAACACCAACACAAGCATGGGGAATGTTTGGGATAGTCTCTAAGGTAGAGAACACATTAAGGTTGTTAATCTTGACAGATAGACAATTAGAGGTACAGGATTGTCAACGGCACAGCACATACATACGTTTTGAGACTCAGATTAGAACTTTGAAAAATCAGCCCGCAAGATATGGAATACTGTAAAGGAAGAAGACGCTGTACAGGTTGTATCAAACGGACCAGATGAAGGATATGAAAATTTAGACCCAAGCACTGCAATGCAAGCTACTACTCCCAGGTTAAATGAAATTAAAACAATAGTACTAAGTGAAGAACACCACGCACACTGCACCGGCTCAACCATGGAGACGATCGTCCAATAAGCAAGATTTTGCAAAAGGACGAAGCAAAGATAAAGAGGCAGATCTCGTAGTACAGGTCGATCGCGACCCAGCAGATATCGATTAGGAGACAATTCGATAAGTGACTCCCTAGCACCCGCAAATTTGGGCTTAACATACATCACATGGAAGTCTAATTCCAAGTAGAAACCGTAGCTATGGTATTAAAGATGTCAGAACACAACAGCCAACGCGCCACCTGTGAGGCCTCATACGATAGCCCATCCCCGTTTTCTTTGGGACACAAAAAGATTTCTAGCTTGTTTGCACAAGATGCAAAATTGGCGATCATTTCAGAAGGAAGGAACACAGAGTGCGGACGATGATGGCTTTGACTTACAGATGAGCAAATATGTACGATTGAAAGCCACGATGGTACGAAATATATTGCGACAAATGTCTTCAGAAAGTAATGTTACACAATGCATCAAATACGGATGTTTGGGAGTCATGCTCACAGCTTTGCATAGAAATGAGTAAACGCTTAATCTCCATGAAAGACGGTAAGATTTAAGATGCTCGGGAGACCACTCAGCCGATTCCAATGGAAAAAGAGATAGCAAGGGACGCAAAGGAGCATTCGAGATTACGCCATTAAGAAAAGACTCACCTCAGTTAGGCCGGCAACTTGGAGGGTGAGATGGGCGTGTTCATCCGAGAAAGGGAGAAGGGAGGAGGAGAAGGCACGGCGGCTGGGGGGAAGGAGGAGGCGCATGGTGTGAGGGTCAATGCCAGAGAGAGATCGGAGCTGCTCTCCGAGTTGAAGAAGAGTGGAATTGGTTGTGCAAGGTAGACGGAATTCATTCTTACGGAAGATGACAGTAAGCTCCATCTCCATCGTCTCCATAGCCAAACACACAGACACCAACACAAGCACGAAGAAGGCGAAATCAATTCACAAGGAAGAAGAAGGCCAACCGACCATGTGAAAGCTCAAAGAAGAAATGAAGATGATGATGTAAGCACAATGATGATGATGATGATGATGTAAGCAAGTAGAAGGCCAATTGATGATGATGTTGATGATGTAAGCGCCAATTGATGATGATGATAATGATGATGATGATGATGACGATGCGTCTCACACCTTATTCGTAACGGCTTTGCTCACGGCATTGGGGACTGAGCGGTTGGTCGCCCGCGGACTACCCACACATCCTAGCGTGTCGTCCTAAGGTCTATGGCGGCAATGGGTTCACGAGCTGCCAACAACAACTCACTTTCAATGAGTTGTTGTTGTTTCTGATCGACGATCCTCATCATTTCCAGCCAACACAAACAGGAACAAAGATGAAGAAGGCCAAATGATGATGAATGATGATGATGATGTATTGGGAATGTGTCGGGGAGGGCTTTTCGGGGTGGTGGCGACCAACGACTGCTACCCATGCCACCTTCCGGGTACTTATCAATCCGGAAAGCCTGAGCGGTCATCCAACTGACCATCAATACGTCAATGACAAGCACGAGAAGAAGCATCCATGGCCGTTGGATGCAATGAGATCCAATGGATCTTAGTGCGAAGGAATGATGGCCCTAGGATCTCTCTTAGATCCAGTGGCTATAATCAAAAGTGGGATATCAAGTGGGCGGCAGCATGATTCCGTAGGATAGCAAGTGGGCGGTGGCAGCGAGAACATAAATGGAGGAAGGAGCACCGAAAATAGGGGATGTGGCCTCACCACATGGCATTTGACTACCATAAAAGGGGGGTGCCATATTCAGCTTCTACAATTGCCGTAATCGAACGACTTAGATTTAATCTAAGCCGACCTGGACGCAAAAGAAGGCCAAATGATGATGATGATGATGATGATGATGATGAAGCATCTCACACCTTATTCACATTGCTAGCACTGGGGACTCAGCAATTTGCCTGCTGCCGCCTATACAACAATCATATGTGCTCCTCGCACATCCTAGCATGTCCTAAGATCCATGGTGGCAATCGGCTTCATCGGCTACCACCACCTCTACTAGTTCTTTCCCATAGTCTGAGACTCATGGAGAGAGAGAGGCTTTATGGAGCCTAACACTGCAATTTACTGGATATCCCACTCCAATGGTCCAACAGTGTGCTAGAATCGTGAAATTTAACATTGTTGGGCTTGACCTGCAATGGAAGCTTTGAAGATCAATCAATGCTGGACCTGCATGGGGCTAGTGGGTTTGGGTGAGCACCACAAGGAGGCGCTGGCAGCTCGTCGTCTTATACATCATATTGACGAAAGCTCACGACTCTAGACCCGATTTGATCTAAACGAATCTAATTAATACAATGCCAATATCTCTTAATATTATGAACTCTGCTCACTATCTTGTAAAAGTACTTTTGTTGCTACATTGACACCACTTATATGCTATCATGTCGCTCCACTAAGTGCTTACACTAAGCATCCTCCACTGAACAACAACTAAGTCTCATGTAAGAAACTCACATGTCCAACCATGACGTTATTAGGATCAAGGAACCTAAACCAGGATGATCGGTCTCCATGCTTTTATGTATGAGAATGAGCTTAGCTATGGAAGAAGGGTCTAGATCATCAAGCATGTTGTATTCATAAAAAACTTTGTAGTTTGTAAGAACTTAGGCCAACATCCTCGAATCGATTTCTGAGAATAATCTTTTAGGTTTATAGCTATCAAAACAAACAATAGCTTGATTTTCATAGTGGTTTGGAGCCACTTGCAAGGGATTACATTGCAAATATAACAAAAATATCATAGGGCCCAAAATCTGAACAATGCAAAAGCAATGCGCTATCAAGATGGGTGTGGATGTCATGGTGGTTTCTCGTTTGTGGGAGGCTCACCTACAAAAGAAGGAAAAACAATAGAAGAGTTGAAGGTTTGAGGGAATAAGCAAATACCCAATGGTTGAGAGTTCATAACTTCTGGTAAAATAAGAGGTAGATGCATGTAGAATACGATAGCCTCTTTGTAAAGGTTGGAAAAAACACTATAGGCTGCCTACAAGTTGAAATGTAAAGCCGCTATGACTATTCTCATCAGGGCTATGAAATAGTCATCAAGGGCTCTTAAAATGTGAAACTTCTTTTATCATGTTTGAATCTTTAGCTTCTCCTATTGCACCACCAAGACCTCTTCATGTGGATTGTTTGAGATAACTCAAAGAAGGTCTCCCCTAAAACTACCTACTCGCAAGTCTTTTTTCTTTGGGTAGAAAAGTTTGTATTTATATTACTATCAAAAGATTTATACAATGATATTCCTGATCAACAAAAAATCTCTCACATGAGAAGATCTATAGGTATTAAAAATCCACCAACTTTGGAGTAAACATAGGGATTAGCAAAACTTGTGGCAACTTGGTAAGCAATAGCAAAGAAAAGTTCAAAGGATCTCTTCCTTAACAGGGAACACAGAGGGAATAACTTGAGCATGAAAGTTTTGGATAGTAATTTTGCAACTATTCAAGGTCCTTTGATGCTCATCACCTTCTTCTTGTAACTAGGCCAATGTAGCATTGTAGCTAACAAAGTCCTGGTCAAGCAACCATTTAGCTTGAGGCAACAGAGTAACAACACATTAGTAAAGTTGCAAACTATCATTTTTGGAAAAGAGAGACATTCTTATAAAACCAATGAACAAAAAGATATTCAGCATTGATAGACTCATCATTAAACTGCAATGCATTTCTAACAATAGACGACAACAGCCGATTTGCATGCCCGCACACACATGGCCGATTTCGGCCATTTTAACAATAATAATAATAATGAAAACATTAGCATAGATCACCTACAAGGCATTTATTCAACAAAAAAAAAGAAGCCAGGATTGCCCATGTGCACGCAGGTGTGTAATACGGCTCGGTGGTGTCTGGTCAATTTGCACGCCCGCGCGTACATGGCCAATCCTAGCCTTTTTTTTAATAATTAAACACTAGCATAGAGTGTTACAAGGTGTATACCTTGCGGATGATGATAATGTGTATGATTTTTCATTTTTTTTTCTATTTTGCGGATGATGACAATGTGTATACTTTGGAGCTTTTTGAACAAATGAGGAAGATCGGGTAAGTTTACCCCGACTCTGCCAACAAAAAAAAAGCATATCACAACGAGCACTTAGATTCTACACCTTCCCTACCTGTGGGTATGGGAAGGCTTGACCAGATGTTGCTCTCTTGTTGCCCTTAGAATAACCTCTTATTAATGCTAGACTTTGGGAAATGTAGGGAAACTCTAGATTGAGTCAATATAGCCTCCCACATTGTCAATGAGATGATGATTTAGAATGACTTTTATGTTGTTGATAGGATCCACTTGGAATGTGCACTTATCATTAAGTGAATTATCACCTCAAGCATGGGCCACTCTCTATCATATTATTAACCATACCACAACATGTAGACAATTAATTAAGTGGCCAAATGAAGAGTATGTTTTGGGAAAGCAGAGTGTGTACTCAACAATGTTAGTCTATATTGGTATTTTTTAGTAAAAACTTTGAATTTCTTATAAACAAAATATTGAAATACATTATGTATCAAAACTGGTTAGACAAAATGTAAAGATAATTTTATCACGATAAACTTTAATGTCATTGCAAATTAACACCAACAAGGGGGGGGGAAATGTATATTAGACCTCCATTTGTATTTTCAATGTTTTTGGTAAAACTAAAGTCATCAAAACATGATTTTATGATTTCCTCTACAAGATATTTGCTTGCTTTGCATCCTCCACTTTGTCCAAGATTGCAGCTCTCTGTTGGGGTGCCAAGATAGTTGGTTGTGTGAAAGTCTCCATGAAGACCCCAACTGGTCTTGTGGCCCGAGAGCTAGTTTGGGATCACGTTTCGACAGTAGTCTCGCAGGACTTATGTAGCAGAATTTAGGAGCCTTTCACAGATGACGAGCTCTGGGAAGCCCTCAAGGCTCTCCTGACCCAGAATTGCCGGGGGGAGGATGGCTTGACTCCGGCCTTCTTTCGAAACTTCTGGGAAATTATCTCCACCCCTTTCCATTTAGGTTGCCAAGAGATTTTCGACACAGGCCTTCTCCCTCAGTCCTTGCATAGGGGGTGGATTTGTTTGATCCCGAAAGGGGGAGATAGATCAGATATCTGATAGTGGAGGCCGATCACTTTGCTTGATACTGCATACAAGATCCTCGCCAAGGTCTTGAGTTTGCTTGCCCTTTTCTTGATACCAACATAATCCATGACACGCAAACTGGGTTTATTATCCAGGAGCGCAGCATCCTGGACAACATCTTCACATTCTGGCAGGCAGTGGATTGGTCTAGGGAGGAGTCACAGCCACTGGCCATCCTTCTCTTGGACTTCGAGAAGGCCTACGATAGGGTGGAGTGGTCCTTCCTTGAGGGCACTATGAGGAGATTGGGTTTCTCAGACCGATGGGTAAGAGGAGTTTCAGCACTATATGCAGGGAGCTTTAGTCAAATGATTATCAGAGGACGCATAGGCGAGGCCTTTCCTCTCTCTCGCTCGATCCGCTAGGGCTACCCACTAGCTCCGTTCTTCTTGTTTGTAGCGGAGGCTTTGGGCTACTACTTGAGATCACAGGTGGCGGGTCTCACAGGGTTGAGGCTCCCAATCAGGCAAGAGGAGGAGCTCCTTGACTCGGAGTTTGCAGATGACACAGCCTTGTATGTTGAGGGCACCACAGCAAGTCTAGAGAGAGTCAGAGGCGCCTTGGCTATCTATTGTGAGGCCTCGGGGGCACGGATCAACTGAACGAAATCCATAGGCTTCTTCATAGGCTTTGAGGAGACACAGGAGATCCATGAGTGGGGGAGTGACTTTGGTTTCAGATGGATACCGAGGGGCCAGATAGCGAGATACCTCGGATGCCAGGTGGGTATTGACATCATAGCAGAGCAGCAAATTGCCCCGGTCCTTGAGAGTGTTTGGTGCAAGCTTCTCTATTGGAGCTCAGCCAAACTCTCCCTCGTAGGTCGCACCTTAATGGCAAACCAAGTCCTTCTTACCAGTGCATGGTATATTGCCTCCTATTGGTCCTTTCATAGAGGATGCATTGGGCAGCTCCGACGGTTGTATGGAACTTCCTCTCGGTAGGTTTAGATGGCACAAGGAACACTAGGGCCCGAGTAGCTTGGCAAATGGTGATCATGCCGTAGGCACTGGGAGGCTTGGGTATCATTGATCCGGAGATGCAGAGCAGGGCCCTTCTGGGCAAGTTAGTGGTTCGTGGCCTCACCCCAGGTGCCGAGCCTTGGAAGCACCTCTTACAGAGAGGGCTTCTGAGGAACACCCCACACACTGGGGGACAGTGGCAGCCTTCACATAGATGGATCTTCTCAGAGGCCCCCCTTATTGGGAAGGGCTCCCCCCTAATGAGGAGTCTTCATAGGGTTTGGCAAAGACTAGCAGGGGGTCTCATTCGTGCTCCACCCAGATGCAGAGAGGAGTTTGAGTGCCAGCCCGTTATGTGGCACCCAAAGGTCAGAGATCAGGAGGGACGTATGCTTGGGCAGCAGACTCACATTGGCTGGGCACAGTGGGACAGTGGTCCAGTAGGGTCTTTTGGTCACTGGAGCAAACTACCTATGGAGGCAGAGGCGAGGCTTGATGCCCTAGCGCATCTGAGAGGGGCAAGGTAGCGGATGGGCAAGATTGACTTAGCCATTCCTGAGTCCTGGTGGGAAAGACTTCACATTTGGAGAGAGAGTAGATGGTTGGGGCAGTTTTCCCATACTGGTGTTCCCTTGAGGATTTCGATATAGCATGCACCCCGGCTTCTTCCGCATAGGACCTGGAGGCCTACTTCAACCCCTCACTAGGAGTGACCCTAAGATGGATGGGAATCTTGATGGGATACACTGGCAGATGATCAAAGTGGTAAGACGCTTGGGGAAGGAGTGGCACATTGATCCCAGTATCTCAGAGCAAGATGCCTCTTGATGGCACCTCTGGCTATGGGAGGGTAGACCCCTGAGGGAGGTCCACTGGGACCTGGGGGAGTGGTTCTGGCCCTCTAAGGGTGGCCTAGCTGAGACGATAGATGAGGTGCCTTTCTTTTCTTTTCCTACACCACACAGATTGGCAGGAGACTTCAGATGGACTCGTCGAGGTGGACCCCCTCGAGGGAGAGACACTGGGTGGCCCAGAGAGTGCCCCGGGATGTTCGCTCCAGGTTTTGGATGCGGTTGTGGTCCAGCTTGCGACTGAGGAAGATTTCATACTTCTTCTGGTTAGCAGCCCACGGAGGCAGCTCGTGGTTGGAGCAGATGCGAGTGGAGGGGCAGTGCCACTGCTGCTTGGATGGTGTCTTGGAGACTATCCTGCACTGCCTATGGAGCTGTCGTAGCGCAGCGAGGATTTGGATGAGAGCCCTCAGGATCATGACACGCATGTAGAGTATACACAGAGACTACATTTGCGGGATGGCTTGGTTGACAGAGGGAGGACATGCATTTTAGATTGATGAGATCTCCCCAGCCTACCAAAGCATTTAGAGGATTGCACTCCACGAGGCAGAGTCCCCCCTGACACCCTAGCTCCTCCTTCTCCTAAGGAGGACAATGTTTAGGAGGTGGTAGTAGCATCACGACTTGGAATATTTGGGTGGCTCGGTGCAGTCTTGTGATGGGAGAGCACTCAGTTCCACCCTCGACTACCTTGGTTGCCATCTAGCAGGATATCATTTACACTCTACGGTCCACCTAGGAGCGTGGGACTCCAGGCTCTCGGGTGACTATTGAGAGGCATGCTCATTTCTGCAAGGCATGGCTTACAAGTGTTTTCTATATCTTCACTCTGTGAGGGATTCGCTGGCTGTATAGTCCCCCCACTTGGTTGTTAGCCCCAGTTCCAGAGATCCCCTAGGTAGTGAGCTGGGCTTCTTTGGAACAGGCCGGCTTTTTCTTTCAATCTTTTCTAGTTTTTTCATACTCGGCACCCTCAAGGCTACTGTCTTGTATGAAATCTTTCAAGCATTAATAGAGGGTTCCTTTCTTTGGAAGGCGCATGGTGGAGAGGGACAGAGAGAGAGGGTAGGCTAGGGAGAGAGGAAGTGATACTCAAAGAGAGACATGGAAATGAAATGATTAGAGCAATGAAGGCACATGGTGGAGAGGGGGAGAGAGAGAGAGAGAGGGTAGGCTAGGGAGAGAGGAAGTGATAGTCAAAGAGAGACATAATGAAATGGAAATGAAATAATTAGAGCAATGAACAAAATAAGAGTACTCACATGTAGACCAAGAGCTTGTACCTTAATACTTGATTGATTTGACACTAGACAAGTACAACTCTTATATAAGGGCACACACACATATGAACACCTATGCATATGGGATGACTCCCAATGTGACACATGGCATCCATAGGACACACTAGACTAGAACTTACACTAGAACACACCAAACTGACTCAACTTGGCTTCATATTCTAACACCCCCCCATGAAGGCAAGGTGAGACTCGAGAGACTATTGGAAAGGAACCTAGGATATAACATGATAGTGATAGGACTACTAAACTGTGCAATGTCTGAATTAGACATGGGTCCCATGCACTCATAGGCTGAAGTTTGAGCATGGTTCAAAGGTCAGACTAAACACTCACATGGCTTTATGTCCCAAACATGACTCAAAGACTCATGTCTCATCATGGATGCATGAGCAACTCAAAGATCTAGAAGACCAGTGCACCAATATCCTAGAACTCGTATGCCAGACCTGATAACTAGACCCTATCAATGCCAATACATGGCTCCCATAGTACATCCCCCTCTTGACTCCAGGGACTAACTAGAAACATGGAGTCACACACCATATAAGAAATACATCATTTTAGGAAGACAATCCAAGGCAGAGTCCCTTTATTGACTCAACATACATTATTTATTGCATTCATTTTTGGGAAACATCCTTGGGTAGAGTACCCAAATATTCCTAACCATTATTTATCACTTCAGATAGATTATGTAAAACAATAGATATAGCTCGTCGGTCAAGTCTAGTAGATGTAGCATGAAGCTTTTGGAACTCGGATTTGATCTCCATGGCAAAAGCAGTGAGGTCAAAGTGATGGAGCAATTTGTTGTCCAACCTCACGACAATATGGGCAAGGGCTTTCTCACGAGATGAAGTGATGTACAGGAGGAAAAAATTCCATGGTATCCACACTTGAAGAGGCAATGAGCAAGGGCAATTGTAAATGATGCGGCAGAGAGGGCAAAGATAGCAAAAAATGCAAGCGGGTTTAGATGTGCATTTCGAGGTAGGAAAGTACGAGCAAATCAGAGGGCTGATCATACAATCGTACAGTAGGCGAGTCAGGTCTAGTTCAGACATTGCACAATTTAGTAGTCCTGTCACTGTCATGTTTTGTCCTTGGTCCCATTCCAGTAGTCTCTCACCTTGCATTCATGGGGGGGTGTTAGAATATGAAGCTAAGTTGAGTTAGGTTGTACGACAGATTGTATGGTAGCTGTGCGAGCAGTATGGGCAGATGCAACTACTGGTATGGGCATATATGACGAATCAACAGGCTGGTACAGGTAGGTGGGCAAGCTAGTACGGAGGATTTGTAGCTTCTAAAGGAGCGTGCGATGGCGAGGCATACCGGGCTAATGGTCGATGTAGATCACCTCCTCCAAAAGCTCCAAACAAAGGTGAGGCTAAGGATAGGAAGGGAGATGTACCTTTCAGGAGAGGGCAGCTTCCATTTGGGGGCTTCTTTCATCCTCTAGGTAGAGTGAGAAGAAGGGGAAAGTGGAAATGAGGCTCTGATACCACATGAAGGCACATGGTGGAGAGGGAGAGAGAGAGAGGGTAGGCTAGGGAGAGAGGAAGTGATACTCAAAGAGAGACATAATGAGATGGAAACAAAATTACTAGAACAATGAACAAAATAAGAGTACTCACATGTAGACTAAAGAGCTTGTACCTTGACACTTGATTGATTTGACACTAGACAAGTACAACTCTTATATAAGAGCACACACACACATATGAACACCTATGCATATGGGATAACTCCCAATGTGCATGTGGCATCCATAGGACACACTAGACTAGAACTCACACTAGAACACACCAAACTGACTCAACTTGGCTTCATATTGTAACACTCCACAATTTTTTCTAAATCATAAACACCTATCGAAGCCCCAATAGCAGCAGTCACCAAAAGCCTTCCTACCATTCTTTCCCCAAAAGCTGCAAGAGCAAGATCTCGCATAACCAAAATGCACTTATGGATTGATGGAGGTAAGGGCACAATAGACACCAACTTTGAAAGTGCCCTACATTTGATCAACTCCATTCCGTGAGGCGAGTACAAGGAATGCATGCAAATAAGACTCTGATGCATCCCCTTGTCATGTCCAAGTGCAGAGTCTACACCAATGAGTCTACACCAATGCTACCACCTCAGCCTGCATGTCGCAATGCAAAATCGTCAACTTGAATAACATCCTGAAAGAAAAGTCACTATCATCAAAGGTGGCCAGCAATGTATTCTCGAAGCTGCTCCAAGCTCCAACTATCTATGACCTCAAGACATTGGATTTCACCATTTGGCATATGTATCTGTGTCTACTACATCACAATCCATAGGTATCCATGTGCCGTGATTATTTTTCCAACATCTATAAGCATATCTCATATAACAAATATTGTATACTACTTGATACCTTATTACTAAACTTTCTTTACTAACACATCTAAAATGGTCTCCCTTTTGAAAACGTTCTGTAACACCCCATGTTGGATAAAGAAGTTTATCAAGAAAGTCCTCAGCCAGGTCTTTGCATACCCACATGGTCTTTGTTTTGTGGAGGAAAACTGATTTGAAGTACTAAATAAATACAATGGAGGGCATGAACCAACTATCCCCCACAGATTTAGAACTAAAAGTAAACTTCATTGATGATTGAACATCCGATTTCATCTTCATTCTAAATGCATCTATAGAGAATGCGTCTAGAAGAGGCCATTTTCGACTATCAAAGTCACATAGAGGAATAGGACGGAGCAGTCCGTATGCACCTTCTCTTCGCAGTACTTGGTAGCATGCATTATAGAAAATGAAACTAAATTTCATTAAGGAGGTAGTATTCCTTCCCGAGAACATTATCTCCCCAATGTTTGAATGAAAATCTTGAAATGTTCTGGTGAGACTCTCCTAGGGTTGAGTTTTGACTTTGGCGGGAAAAAAAATATCTACAAAAGAAGTAAAGAAAGATGTCAATGAGCCCATCAATCACTGCCCCCCCCTCTCTCTCTCTCTCTCTCTCTCAAACACACACACACACACACACACACATCCCTCTCTCTCTTTCCCTCACCATGTCCCTTCCACCCCTCACCATCTCTCTCTCTCTCTCTCTCTCTCTCTCTCTCTCTCTCTCTCTCTCTCTCTTCGTAGCAACCTTTCTCTACACACATTCACATGCATAGAATGGACAAATGAAGTGCCATTATGCAAAAGAGACAATGTAAAAGAGAGAAACAATTTGAAGGAAAGCAAATTCAATTTGTACGGTCCAAGTTCAAGTCTCGAGCCATGTACACATACTGAACCTTGACCTTGAGTCCTTTCTTTGTATTGAAAAACCCAACAATGCAACGCTTCCAATGCTTCTCTTTCTTTGCTGTAGCCTTCCTTGAATCCTTGAATGGACCTATTAAATATGGTTGCATTGTGACCCATGACATTAGCCTAAACTCTTAAGGAATCCAAACATCGATGTCATCCTTCAAAATGCACTCCACGTCCAAAAGCATGTCCTAACCTTGCAACTCCTCCACCCCTCTCCTCCAACCTTACAACCCATCCTCTCCCTCTCCTTCCCCCCCCATGCTCTTACTCCTTCCTCTCCCACTCCTATGCTCCCCCTAAATGCTTAGTCCCTCAATCCTTGACCTCCATGAACTATGAGGGAGACGAGCTCTCCACCATTATTCTACTATGAACCTTCGATCCTCCTTCTAATCCTTAAACCCCTTCTGAACCCTGGAACCTCTTCTAAACTCTTGAACCTCTCTTTGAACCTTGGAACCTCCTTCTAAACCCTGATCCTCCTTCTAAACCCTGAACCTCCCTCTAACCCTTAAACTCCCAATGAAGGTGAAAGCCTTCATTACCCCAACCATGATGATGCATGTTCCTTTCACACATGCATGCACTATGTTTGCTTACCATACTTAAGCCTACATCTCTCACCAGAATATGACCCAAGGTCCTAAGCTACACTTATACTACAAATGACAACATCGATCTATTTGTAGGTGACAAAAAGCCTCGGAACCCTGCATATTGAGAAAACCATGCTTTTCCTGTGGAAGCCGTGGGGAAGAGCAAACATTTGGCACTGTTATCAGGGAGACTAGCATCTCAAGTAATGAGTAAACATACACAAGTATGTGTAAGAAATGAACTACTACGAACTTTCATGAACCCCCCCTCCCCTCCCTATCCACCACCACCCACCCTCCCTCTCCACCACCACCCCTCCCCTCCCTATCCACTACCACCCCCCTCTCCATCTCCACCCCCCCCTCTCCACCTCACCCCGCCCCCCTCCACTCCCCCCCACTCCCACTCCCACCCCCACCCTCCATCCCCACCCACACCCCTCCCCCACCCTCCATTTTCCCCACCCCCCCCTCCACCAACCCCACCCCTCCATCCCCCCACACTGCACCCTCCATCCCCCCTCTCTCCCAGCCCCTTCCCCCCTCCCCCCTTCTTCCCCTCGCCCCCCCCCTCCACCCCGCCCCTAATCCCCCCCTCCCTAACTCCCTCCTAAGGACCTAAGGCCCCTTGGGCCAAGGCCTTACAAGGCCACCGGCTCGACGTGGCGATGTCGATACAAAGTCGCCCGATTGATCGCCCGCCAACCGACGATGCACCTCCAATGGCCCGCCCAAGGTAGAATTGCCCCAAAAAGGCGATGATGCCCGCCACATGCACAACGCTCGCCTCGCCTCGCTTGCGGCAACGCTCTTCCTCCGCCCCGGCCTCCATCTACACTCTCCACCTTCGGGCCTCCGCCTCCATCTCCTCCCTCCCCTCTACCTCATCCTCCTCACCACCTCCACCTCCATCTCCTCCCTCCCCTCCATCTCCTCCACTCCCCTCCACCCCCTCCACCCTCGCCTCCCCTCCTGATAGCCCTGCTCGATGCCCCCCCCCCTTTTGTTTTAATTATTTCAAAAAAAATAACCATAACACTAACCTTGGTTAAGTTAGGTATATAGGTTAGGTTAGTTAGGTTAGTGTTAACCAAGGTTAGGTTAGATTTGGTAAGGTTAGACTAACAAGCTAGGTTAAGCTAAGATAAAGACACTTCAGTTAGTATTAACCTTACTTAGTGTTAATCACAGTTAGTTAGGTTAGTACACTAATTGTCAGTCAAACTAACTGTCTAGTTAGGCTACCTCAATTGACTGAATTAAACTGACCTAGTTACTCCACCAACAGTTAGAGTAAATGGATAGTTAGGATAACTGACTAGTTAGACTAACCAATGCCAGTCTAGTTCCATTCAAATCCTAGGGCCATTCACACCACATCTTTGACCAAGGCAAACCCCCCAACACACACAAAAAGGCAACATTTTCCCCATACTTTACCATATCATAACTCATCCATTTGACGACCAAAATAGATCGCGTTTGAAACACAATTCCACACACAAAAACACCACGCTATGGGGCATTTTTTTAGTGCATTGCACACCATTTTGGCATCCCTAGCACTGATTAATTTGCGCCCTCATGTGGGTCCCTTTTTGCACTAATTCACTCATACATTTGCACCATGACCTCCGATTGACAATCTGTTTACACTAGCACATTTCCCCACACACGTGGGACAATCCTAAGCACATGATTAACATGACGGTCCCTACAACACTAACACATCTCTAACTCCCCTAACACAACTACATCAACACCCACACTTGCGCAGGTAGAGACACCCATTCCACCTCTCACCAAATCTGCATGCAACTACACTCCAGCCAACGCCTTCGACAACTATGCTCGCCAAATTTGCATGCAACGAAGCTCTGGCCAATGCCTCCGACAACCCTTTGCCTCGATTTTCCCCCCTGAAATTCAAGAAATCCCTTTGACTCCTCCACAACACGACATGGCTGGGCGCCGTCGCGATGATGGGGATCTTGAACTCAAAGCAGAGGGAAACAATTTCTTTAACCCTTGCAACAATTTTGGCAACAATAATAACAATCAAGGCAAGCGCCCCCTGGGCAAACTCAAACTTCACAAAATACAATGGTAGGGGCGATCTAGCCTGATTCCTCCAGCACTTTGATGCCGCATGCCGAGAGGGTGGAGATCAATCCAATGAAACCAAGGTCACCTGGTTCCCCATGGCCTTAATTGCAATGAAGCCTCAAAATGGTACCTAGACCTCCTAGTGGAAGAAAGAGCCATATGGGACCTGCTGCAAATTGAATTCAAGAGGCACTTTCAAACAGAGAGACTACAAGATGATCCCACTCTTCAAGTAAGCAAGCTCAAACATCTTGTAGTCTCTCTGCCGCACGAGAAGATGCACGCACATACCTGGGCAAAATGAAATGTTTGATTGCCAAATGTGACCCACGCCTTGATGCTAAGTACCTAACGGCCTGCTTCATTGCAGGCCTAAGGAAGAAAATCTGCAAAGACATGAAAAAGATTAGCAGTTATGAAACATTCAATGCTGCTCATGCAGTAGCCATTGACATCGAGGATGGCATGACCGACTCTAATACCAACAATGATAAGGGAAGAGCCAGTGCACGAGATAAGTCTAAGAAGGAAAAATCCAAGTCCACTGCCGAAATGTCTAATGAAGATCGCCTAGAGGCCATGATCATGAAGCTAAAAGAAGAAATGATGTAGGCCATGGAACAAAAGCTTCACATGTCTCAGCCACACCTCAGACTTATCCACGGCGAGAAAATGTATGGTGCCCACACTTCATTGCAGGCCTAAGGAAGAAAATCTGCAAAGACATGAAAAAGATTAGCAGTTATGAAACATTCAATGCTGCTCATGCAGTAGCCATTGACATCGAGGATGGCATGACCGACTCTAATACCAACAATGATAAGGGAAGAGCCAGTGCACGAGATAAGTCTAAGAAGGAAAAATCCAAGTCCACTGCCGAAATGTCTAATGAAGATCGCCTAGAGGCCATGATCATGAAGCTAAAAGAAGAAATGATGTAGGCCATGGAACAAAAGCTTCACATGTCTCAGCCACACCTCAGACTTATCCACGGCGAGAAAATGTATGGTGCCCACACTGCATGGCCAATCATACAGCAAATGAATGCCCGGTCCTAAGAGCCAAGATCACTGCACAAGCAAATCCACCGCCAGGGTTGTAGTGCCATATCTGCGTAGTCGGTGGCCATGATGAAAATAGTTGCATCTTCAACATGCGCAACAACCCGCCTCGACCTCAACAATACCAACTGGCACCCATACTAGTGTGCAGGCAACCCACACTTGCACAAGCACCCTTGGCTCCAAGGCTAAATCATGTTCCCGTCCGGACACAAGTCCCGCAATTACTCAAGAATCCAAATGCACGACCATATCTCAGAGCACCAAATCCAGCTCCTCTGGCAGTTCCAATACAACTTCAAGCTGAGGAAGTGGATTCACCATTTGAGTATGAAGCTGAGTACCCAGTGTACTCTATGGAAGGTGCAGAAGGTTTAATACCAGTCTATGCGAATCAAGTTCGACCCAACACATATCAAGCGGGTGCTACAGTTGTGGAGAGAATCATCGGATCGTAGAGTGCCCTCATCGTGGTAGCCCCACTACTTTCCAACCACTCTATAGAGATTGTGGCATAGACCATGCCTATAAGGATTATCCCATGAAAAATCAGGTCCCACAACAAACTGAGGCTAAGCGTGACATCCCAATTAGCATTATTGGGGTGAACCATCAAAATCTAGGGCCGATAAGCGTAATATCACAACCTGTGAATGTAATTACACACTAGCAAAAAGAGGCCACCAAGGACCCTAATATTCCAATTCCATCAAGACGACTTCTTCAAAAGAAAGCACAAGTGCCTCTACCTCCGCCAAGCAATGAGCAGCCAAGCTCATCCACATCAGCTCCCGAGCCTCAAATAAAAGAAGCTCCATACCCGAATGCGAAGGCTCGATTTCAGACCCTTCAACAATGGGTACAAAAGGAACAAGCTCAATTTGAGGCTAAGAAGTAAGCACAAGATCCAATCTCTGACTTGGCCTCACCAAGTATTGGTACTGCACTCAAGCCTCTATTCCAGCAATAGAACTTGCAACATAATGTACCACCACGCCAACTTGAAGAAGCCGCACTCTCTAGCATTCTAAGTTGCCCTATGTCAATTCCCATTGGAATCCTATTACGAAATTGTCCCAATCTCTAGGAGAGTTACAAAGATTGGATTGAACTCACAAATCCCCCTCCACCTATCGAAGACATAGAGGATATCCCTGTACGAATGGGTGAGAGAGATGACATACACAACATCATTGTGCCTTTGATCCACAAGGCATACGATGAAGTCCAAGCCATAGTGGATGGTGGAGCAGGTGTAAATGTCCTATCCAAGGAACTCTACAATGAATGGGGTCACCCAGCAATGCAAAAGGCTAATTTCAACATACGCCTTGCCGATGATTCATGGGCAAAGCCCTTGGGAATAGTGAATGGAATGTTAACAAAAGTTGCAGAAGTCTGCTTTTCCCTTCAATTCACAATCTTGGATCTCCCCAAGAAATCCTATCAAATCTTGCTGGGGCATCCTTGGTTGCGTGAAGCATCAGTCCTCCATGATTGAGGAACTCATAGACTGACAATCCAAAATCGCGACACCGCAGTTAGTGTCAATGTGGGGACAAGAGCAATAAATCCAATTATGCCTAGAGCGTTGGATGAAACCTCTTCAATGACAATCTCAAGCAAATCAAGTCCCCTGCAATAGCATGCCAGAGCGGGCGATACATAAGGCAATGTCAATAATTGGACACAAGCATTGGCAACCATTGACAACTGCCATTCACTAGACCCTATCTTCTCGCAGATTGATGCTAAGGTCATGTAGGTACCCTCCACTCACACATGAAGACCAATCTCGATCTAGAGGTGCCATTTTTTATGGTTGACCTTGAGTGGAATAATGAACTTGAATAAGGTACCCATACCAATAAGGACTCGAATTTTCCTTGGGACCTTGAAACTGAGGCTGAGAATGCTCAATTTGAAAATCAAGTCTTTGACAATGACTTAACCATTATGCATGCCCTAATGGTGCTTGAGCTTCCCAAAGTTAAAACTCCAAAGTTGAATAACAGCAGAAGATCCCACAAGAAAGCTGAAGGAGGATGACGCCGCAAAGCCAAGGCGGAACACTTCAATGAATTCGAACAAGTCCAAACTAGGATCGTCGAATTGTGTCTTGCCAAGCTAGCTTCCTCAAAATCTAAGCCACCTCCTCTTGAATGGTCCCCTGATGGACTTAAAGGAGTATGCACAGCAAATGAACCCTTACATGGGAATACTTTGCCAGTGGAAATGTTACCCCACATTTCCCAACATAAGAAGTTTCAAAAGTATAAGCCACATGTGCGGATGAAGCTCGATCAAAAGACTACAGAAAAAGAAAGTCCCCAAGTGCCTCAAAAATTCGTTAATCATACTATGCCACCCAATACCGATAGCACATGTCAGGCTAGTTCAACACCATTAGAGGCTATCTGAAGTTCAAGAAATCGATAGCATTGGAGAGACTCCAATCTATGAGGGACCGGCAAAAACTCAAACAATAAACCTCACCCTTGAAGGGGAGGAAGAAAAGTTGGTTTTCATTGGGAAATAGCTTACATAGGAAGATGAAACCAAGCTCAAAGCACTCCTAATGGAATATCGAGACTCCCTAGCATGGTCATACAAGGAAATGAAAGCATGACATAGCACATGTCAGGCTAGTTCAACACCATCAGAGGCTATCTGATGGTGTTGAACTAGCCTGACATAGCACATGTCAGGCTAGTTCAACACCATGAGAGGCTATCTAAAGTTCAAGAAACCGATAGCATTGGAGAGACTCCAATCTATGAGGGACCGGCAAAAACTCAAACAATAAACCTCACCCTTGAAGGGGAGGAAGAAAAGTTGGTTTTCATTGGGAAATAGCTTACATAGGAAGATGAAACCAAGCTCAAAGCACTCCTAATGGAATATCGAGACTCCCTAGCATGGTCATACAAGGAAATGAAAGGAATTTCACAGAAGTGGCAGTACACACGATACCTATAAGGGAAGGTGCCCACCCTAAGGTATGTGGACCTTATCGAACAAGTCCAAAATATGGCACCATGGTTTATGACGAACTGGAAAAACTCTTAGATGCTGGATTCATCTATGAGATTGAGCACACTGATTGCATTTCACCCATCGTCATCGTGCCTAAACGCAACAAGAAGCTAAGAATATGTGTTAACTTAAAGAATGTGAATGCCACCACAATCAGAGATCACTATCCCCTACCCTTAACAGAAACAGTGTTGGATAAGGTGGCAGGATCTGAGATATATAGCTTCTTGGATGGCTTCAGTGGCTATAACCAAGTACAAATTGCTCCTGCTACTGACCAATCAAAAATAGCATTTGCTACAGAATGGGGTATATTTGCCTATAGAGTCATGCAATTCGGCCTTTGTAATTCCCCGGCCACATTCCAGCGAGTCATGTTCACAACTTTCAAGTCCTTTCTAAATAAGTTTCTATAGGTGTTCTTGGATGATTTGTGCATCCACTCACATAGAAAAGACCACTTAAAATGTCTTGAAGAAGTACTAATCAAATGTAGGGAGTATGGCATCTTCCTAAATCCAACAAAATGCCACGGAGTTGTTTTGGGACACATTGTTTTTGAACATGGGAGTGCAACTGACATGGACAAAATCAAAATCATCATGGAATTGCCTCCTCCTACAAATTCCAAAGGTGTATAGCTCTTTATGGGACATGCCGACTATTATAGAAGATTTATCTTGCGATATGCCATGATAGCTAGACCACTTTACAAATTATTAGTGGAATTATTATGGATAGAAGAGTACAACCAAGCCTTTGAGCTTTTAAAGTGGCGCCTAATCACAACACCCATCCTTATATCTCCCAATTGGGATATTGATTTTCATGTTCATATTGATGGATCCAAGTATGCAATTGAGAGTGTGCTTTGTCAACCTGGTGAACATAAGAAAGACTACCCATTCTACTTTGCCAATCAACAACTCAATGATGCGGAGATCAACTATACCACCACAGAAAGAGAAGCCCTAGCAATGGTGTATAGTGTTAAGAAATTTTGGCATTATCTATTGGCAAATGATTTTGTCTACTACGCCGACCATCAAGCATTGCTTTATCTTGTGAATTGCCCATGTACAACTGGAAGAATAACCAGATGTCTCCTCTTGCTTCAAGAATTCAACTTCAAAATAGTGGTCCACAAAAGTTCCCAACACTGCATTATCGATCACGTCTCGTGTCAAGTCGGGAGAAGAAGCCACTAGAGTAGAAGATGACTTGCCAAACGCCACACTATTTCATATAGATGATGTTCCAGATTGATGTGCAGATATCATTGGGTACTTAATGGCAAGAAGACCACCCCTTGAAATGAAAGCAGTGGATGCCAAAAAACTGCATCCTATCAACTCATTACCGAACAACTATACAAGATGGGCAAGGACCAAGTTTTAAAAAAAATGTGTAATGCCTCATGAGATCATGCCAATCCTAAGTGAAGTCCATGAAGGCATTGCAAGAGGACACTTCCAAGGGGAAGCCACAGCAAGAAAACTCCTACTCATAGGCTACTGTTGGCCAACACTTTGGGCAGATGCCTATGAATTTAACAAAGGCTGTGATGTATGCCAATGGACTACTAAACCACAACACAAGGACTTCAATCCCCTAACAAGAGTTGTTGCACAAAAACCATTTGAAAAATGGGGGATTGACTATGTGGGTCCCATCCATCCAGCAGCAAAGGGGACACAGGCACGCTACATCATTGTGGCCACTGATTACTTTACCAAATGGGCTGAAGCTAAAGAAGTCAGAAAGGTAGATGCCAAAAACACATAAAGATTCTTATATGAGAATGTGATACACTCGATTTGGATGCCCCATTGAAATTGTGGTAATCCATAGAACAAGCACACCCTACTCTCCCCAAGGGAATGGACAGGCCAAATCCACCAACAAAATATTATGCATTATCCTCACCAAGGTAGTAGAACCACAACGTTCTGATAGAGCAGAGAAACTAAATGTAGCCTTATGGGCATACCAAACCACACTCAAGGTCAGTACAGGGAATACACCTTTTCAATTGGTGTACGGCCTTTAAGCTATGATCCCACTAGAATTTATAATACCAAGCCTTCGCATAGCAATACAGGAACACATGGGAGATCATGTATCCCTGATAGAAAGAATCTATCAATTGGAGAAGCATACACCAGATTTGTCATCTACCATGCCATGACAATAGAAAAATGTAGAAGAAAGGCATGGTTTGACAGAAATCTTAAAGCCAAAGACATCAAGGAAGGTGACTTGGTCTTATTACACAATGCCAAAGTACATAAGGGAAAACTCAAGTATCTAGGTCAAGGACCCTATAGAGTAAGAAAAATGACTCCAATCATAGTTGTGCTGCTAGAAACATTGGATGGAGTCCAATTCAACACAACCATAAACAAAAGCTGACTGACGTGCTACTACTTCAACACGCAAGCCATCCCCGAAAAAAGTGAAGATTTGGGAAACCCAAGTCCTCCTTAGTTAGTATTAGATTGTATCACGAGCACTCACTTGATATGTACGTCTTCGCACTTATAGGTAGCATCAACCGATTTTAACCTAGGGCTCAAAAGTGATGCTTGAGTCCTAGCTGCCCTATGAAATCCTAGCAACAACAAAAAAATCATATAGTTAGTCCCTACCTAGTTACTAGGTCACGTGCACTCACACGCTTTTACTTAGACACATAGTCAATTGCATGAATAATTGTGCCACACACTTTCATTCCACACTCTCAAAGCATGTGTAAAAATAAGATCTCTCACAAAACACACACAAATGTCACGCTTGCATACCAACTAATCTAATGATCAATGGTACACCATATGAACATGGATGCAAGTTCAGAAACAATGCCGCCACTAAAGAGGATGCAAAGAAAGAGCCCACCACCTTAGCCACCACGAGACCCCCTCGAGTTCACAGCCATCTACCTCTTGTCAACCACGGCGACCACATGCATTTGTGGTTCAAAGCAATCGATCTGAGGAGGATTTTGTGTATGACATGGAAACCCAAGAATAACAAATGCCACCCCAGTCATCACCACCGGCCTACACAACCATTGATGAGGCCTAGCCATTGGAACTTATGTGGCCACCTACATCAACTTATGCTCTTTCCAACACAAGAACATCTTTCTTAGAGCAAAGGGGTCTAGGCACTTTGTATGAGAGCCTAAAATCCTTGGAGGATAGTCCTACAATGACCAGATACATCAGGGACTTTCTCCATTCTTACCACTCTAGCGATGCACCGGTTGGCAAGTACGGAATATCACTGTACACCAAAGCCCACTCAATATATCCTTGGCAATATCACTGTACACCAAAGCCCACTCAATATTATCCTCGACAATATAGTAATTCAAAGGGCCTTCTCACTCCCAACTCAGGGTGCAAAATACCCTACAAGGCTTGCCGATGCTAAATTTCTCGAAATAGAACCTCTTCTCACCAAGGGCACAAAGTTCCATAGGGATGGGATATTACTTCGTGCCATCATTAACCCTCGCCTCAAGGAAGCAGCACAATTCCTGTCCACAATCCTGGGGGTTAAATGTAGCAAGAATCGATCCCTTCCACTCCACACATTTGTTTTACTGAGTAGGAAGCTGGATCCAGCACTTAGTCATCTTCTTCACAGCTATAATTATCAATAAAGAGCTACAAGAACAAGAAATGACTATGCCCCAGTCACCAAAACCTATTGAAGACTTGGACATTCCCTTCTCACCAGCATGGGAGCTGTCACTAACTTCTCCTACTATCACATTGGCAAATGCGGATACCTTAGAAGAAATGCCTATTTTAGAGGTTGGAATTGAGGAATTGTCCCACGAGATGCTATTGCTCCGTGCACAACTGCAACCAATATATCTCCAACAAAAGCAGCATCCAGAGCCTGAGGCTAATTGACACTAGCACCGCCCATCAATGCCATGTCAGTCCATGAGCCACAAGGGGAGCTAGTGCCATATCAACAATATGATTACTATACCCAAGTGACTGACTTACCATTGGACCAACCCCCAACAAGTACTATAGAATCTGTCATTCTCACCCAAATGCTCCAAATATCTGAACTATTCACTAGCTTGGCCAAGGAGCAACATGCACGAGAATTGGAAAGATAGCAGATTGCAGCAGCAGCAATCGAAGACCAATGCCATTGAATCACCATAGAGGTCACGGCACTTCGGGTGCAAATAGATGAGAAAGAGGTTGACGTGTGCATGAACTAAGCTCTCCAAGCTCAAGAGAAGGCAGTGAGGGATGTGACCTCCAACCTCCACCTCCAACCACCACTACAAGCTACGGCAATCCTACAGACCTCCTATGACTACTTGACCTCCACACATGCTCAGTAGATAGAGGAACTGGCACAAGCTCGACTCACTCTAATCCACAAAGAAGAAGAGCTCCAAGATTGCCAAGAAAAGCTTGAAGACATGCAACAGTCTTTGGCAATATGCACATTCAACATTGAAGAGCTTACAAGGGATTGTCGAATCTTAAAGGACCAAGTTGCTACTACTAAAGAGGCCAGCACTTCTCAAGCACAAGTCTTGGACCAATGGTCCAATACCACTGAAGTCATTCCTCAACAAGCACATGTCACCTTGCAAATGAAAAATCTTAAGGGGGCATATACATTTATATACCAAATATATAAAGAAAAAATGGATGAGATGCAATCCCAAAACATAGTCATCTCCAAGCTTCAACTCCAATTGCTAGTGCACAATAATGAGGCAATGGAAGACAACACCAATGAAGTCCCACTATAATGCACAATGGTGGTATACCAAGAGCTTGTGGCTGCTCTACAAGCGGAAGATCACCTTAAAGCACGAGTGCTTATCTAATCGAAGCAAATCCAAATCAAGATCATATCCACTCATCCAACAATCAAATGGGAATGTTCCATAGGGACAAAAACTCTGCGCATAATTTGCCAAGACTTGTCCGAAGATGAGAAAAATATCTTCTGCCTATCTACATATGCCAAGTTTATAGCACTTAGGACGGATGCTTTCATTGCATATGTATGCCTCATTGGTAGTCCTCCCCTCAAGGTTATTGTTGGTTTGTTGCCATTGCTACAAAGGCCATCACCTCCCCTCAAGGTTATTGCTGGTTTGTTGCCATTGCTACAAAGGCCATCACTATTATTTACAAAGCATGTCATAACCGACATCCCACCCTTGCAGCTGATGATCCCATCGCACCAACAAAAAGAAGTGTCAGAGGATGACAGGGCCTATCTCACATCCAACTTCCCATATCTAGCCACTCTCTATGCCAACCTCATAACCTCACTTACCCTTGCTGCTACCACCCTCTTAACCTTCCCTGAGCTCTAGCCTAACATCTACTCCCTTCATCGCCTCTTTGCTCATGCCTCTCACCACTTTCAACTAACCCAACAGTCACAAACTTACGAGCCCCTAACACCTAACTTCTTCCCTTCCCTTGCTAATCCTACCCTCGAGGATTACCAAGCTGCTCAGCCCATTTGCCCAATTCTTCCCTCCCTCCCCTCTCATTCCCCTTCCATAACTAACACTCTTTCATATTTCTTCCCCATGTCCCCAGATTCTCTCCTTGCCCCATCATCACCTCAGACACTACTTGTGCTACCATTAGCAAAAAATGACCCAGTATTTGATTTTGAATATCAGGATTTGGATAATCCAATTCACACTCCCATGCTGAATTCCAATGATGGGTATGATTTTGATGTGACATTACGAAAAAAGGGAGCTCATTTTGGGGCCTTTTAGGGTTTAGAAAAATAGGCTCTCAACCAATCAGAAGAGGGGCCAATGTAATGTTGGAAAAATACCAAAAACCATGTAAAAATATATAATAAGTCATATTCAAAATCTTTTTCTTTTATTATGTTTGACATATGTGATCTTCAAAAGATGATAAATCATATTCAAAATCTTTTTCTTTTATTATATGTATGACATACGTGATCTTCGAAAGATGATTTTCTGTAAGTATTTGATGATTTTGACATCGCCAACATGTCCGAAGCAGGCTAAAACCCCCAAATTGACCCTAGAGCCATCGAAAACCGATGCCCGGAGGCCCGAAAAAGGGCAAATATGCTTGGAATGGGAGATTTGCACAAAAACGTGATTTGGCCAACTGGAATGTCGGAATGATCAAATACTATGCAAAAAATTAAGGATCTTATATATGCATTTAATATGAAACCTGAGTACTAGACTGACATGTTTGCAGTAAGTATGTATTTTATGGCATTTCCCATATTTTGAGTGCAACGAAAATAGGTAATAGTAAATATCTTAGAGGGCCCCAAAATGCGTTCCCTTTTTTCCTAATGTACCACTTCCCAGTAACCCCATCAAGGATTTTTGGAGCAAATATCTTGATATGAAAACTCGATGTGGATGGACTCTGGACAACTTCCCTACCAACCTTCATTAGCGTCAAGTTAGTGAAGATTCAGTAAGCAAGTTGGATCCCCAACCTGATTGGCACCGTCCCAAGCTCTTTGATGTAATCTTCTTGAAAGAGTACTTGCGTGCACCTCCATGTCTCAGAACCCATCCCAAGTTCTATGCAGTTCCATGACGTCACAGATGGAAAGCCAACATACACACTTTGGGTGAAGATCGCACCATTAATTGGCCAATGATCGAGCCATACTCTGGTATAGAATGGAATATCCAAGGCACACTGATCCGAGCACTTCAACAGCATGAGCAAATAATGCGCGGCAACATTGACCGCATCCTTCGCCAAAGTGCTATCTTTTGTAAAACATTAGAATACATTCTAGACATCCCCGGCCACATCAACCACCATTTTCCTCCACTCATTTTCAATCCCAGTGAACGGATCGATGCTCAGTACAAGCCAACTCTATCAAAAAGTCATCTTCTTAGAAGCACGCCACGTATCTCTAGTCGAACAAATGGTGGATACAAGCTACTTGGAAACAGAGCAACAATTGTATGGTGCCAAGGCTTTACAGCAGGATCGATTGGCACGACACAAGTTCCATAGCCACTGGATTACATGCATGGCATCCCAACTCCGTGATCACAATAAGCCATAACCCGAGGACGGGTAATCAGAGTATGTTGTCTCTGTGCCAACATGGACTTAGGTAGCACAGAATGTGTGTGTTAAGTAGTGGCAAAGCTCCACTTGTACTTGCATAAGGCTAGGAATAATCTCTCTTAGGAATCCTCAACATGTAAGTTCTACTTGCAACTCCTACATGCAAGTCCTACATGTGATTCCTACATGCATGTTCTACATGCGAGTTCTACTTGCAACTCCTACATGCAACTTCTATATGCAAGTTCTACATGTAGAGAGAGAATGTCTTACAATTCCTACATGTAGAGAGAGAAACTCTCTAACTTGTATAAATACCCCATAATGGAACAAAGCCCATACTCTTTGGGGAATTGTGTTGAGTTCTACTTTGGTATTCCAAGCAATTGTCTCCAAGTGTCCATGCTTCCTTGCACTCCACGTCCAAAAGCATGTCCTAACCTTGCATCTCCTCCTCCCCTCTCCTCTAACCTTGCAACTCCTCCTCTCCTCTCCTCCAACCTTGCAACCCATCCTCTCCCTCTCCTCCTCCCCCCTCCTCCCCCTCCTCCTCCCTCTTCCTCCTCCCTTCTCCTCCTCCTCCTCCTCCTCCTTCCTCCTTCCCCCCCCCATGCTCTTACACCTTCTTCCTCTCCCACTCCCATGCTCCCCCTAAACCCTTAGTCCCTCAACCCTTATGAACTACGAGGGAGACGAGTTCTCCACCATGTACTCTACCATGACCTTGGATCCTCCTTCTAACCCTCGAACCCCTTCTGAACCCTGGAACCTCTTCTAAACTCTTGAACCTCTCTCTGAACCTTAGAACCTCCTTCTAAACCCTAAACCTCCCTCTAACTTAAACTCCCAATGAAGGCGAAAGCCTTCATTACCCCAACCATGATGATGGTCATTCCTTTTTCTTCCCGTATTGTGTACAACATCATTTTGGCTTTGGGGGCTGAAACCCTGAATTATTATCCTTCCCTCTGTTGGTTGTTACTATGCCTTCATTAGACTTCTATTATTACATTCTGAGAATTGATAAAACTGTACAACATTTGTGCTCAAAGGTAAGAAGAAAATACCATAAAGGATACAACAGGAAAATAAGATGAGACAGCAGTAGGAGCATAAACTTGTGGGTGGGATCATAAAGACAAACAGTCCATGAAGGGAACAACAATGAAGTTGTTTGTTATTTGTTTCGATTTGTCATGTAGGCATTTTGTTTACTGGTTCTATTTTGCATTTTTTCAAGGTGATTAACGGAAACACAGTTTTTCTAGCTATGATGGCTAAACCTATAAATAAATGGGTAGGAATAAAGCTTCAACACTCCTTTGTTTACTTCCTTGGCAAGTTTGCAATGTTCAACCACCTCCGGAAATAAATAATAGCATCAAGGTATATCTATCTCCCTAGCCGTATTTTCCCTACTCTTCGAACATTCTTTGTAGATTGGAGATAGATTGGATATGAGAAATTTGAGTGATTCCCTTTTGGGTTTTTTGCTCTAGTAGGATAGATGGAGGTCGGCATTGAAGATTGTCTATACATTAAGTTTGAGTACAGCAAAAGCAATTAAGTTTAGGAATGTATATGCAGATTTCTTTTTGTACATAATGTGGAAGGAAAAGGGGGGCATGTACCTACCCTCCTATGTACAAGTTGATTTAGGAATTCAATCTCTTAAAAAGTTCCTTAACTATCTCATGTGCTATGAGAAAATATAATGGAAGGGTAATTTGAAAGGGAAGTTGATTAAGACAACTATGTAAACTGACTATCTAGCCAGCCATCTATGTATCGACACTCCCATGCATAGTTCATTTGGTCATAACCCATTCCTTTACTATCTCATTTATTCAATTCCCTTGTTCTATGAGAAAATATAATTGGAGGAGAATGGAAAGGGAAGTCAATTAAGACACTTATGCCCACTGACTTTGTACCATGTAGTTTCATGCCATCTTGTGTGCCTTGAGTATATGGCTCAGATTTGGGACCACGTCAATGCAAGGGTATGTTTGTTTATTTTCTTAAACTATACTCCTCCGATTATTAATCATGTGAAGTACATGACGACAGCCAAGAGTATCTAGGAGCATCTGGCCTCCCTATATAGCATGACTTCCCCTATGAATAGGCTAAACCTTTGTATTCCTTAATATTTATTAACGTGTAATGCATTACCTTTGAATAGATTAAATAAGAAGTTCAGGGTTTTATTTCATTGAAAGTTCTTAAATAGTGACACTATGTTATTGCAACTTTTATGCATTAGAAATATATTTTTTTAAAGTTAAATATATGCAGAGATGTCTTTTTTCTTTGAAGATACATTGAGAGCTAAAAGAATTCTTGTTTTGTAGTGCAGGTAGCATGGCTATTTGCAATTGGACTCTCTCCCCCTCTCACTCTCTCACAAACACACGCACACACACATACACACACACACCGCATTTTTTTTAAAAAGAACCTCTCTCTCTCTCTCTCTCTCTCTCTCTCTCTCTCTCACACACACACACACACATAAAATTTAATATGTGAGACAATGCAGTAGACAGACACCTTCTCTTTATTTTATGCACTTGGGTACTTAGGCTACATTTCTATGTTATGCACTCATGGTATGTATCTTATCTTTCTTACATTTCTACATTTCTATCTTATCTTTATGTTATGCACTTGGATACTTATGCTACATTTCTATGTTATGCAACTATGTCATGCATTACAAATCCATAAATCCATTGCAATGAACCTTCCATTGTGTGACAATACATATTCATTTATGAAATGAACTTAGATTATGTTATTCACATTTCTTATGTACATATTCCACACTTCTATGACTTAAATTACACCAAAAATCATTTCACCAAAACTGGTAAGTTAGAGAGCGCATATCATGGACCATTCGTTGCACCTTAAACAAGATTCATGACATGCTTTGTAACTATGAAAGTTGTTAAGTTTTAATTACTCATCTCTTATATGAAATTTGAGAAAGCAATGTGGTATCATTTTTAGAATCAATCGTGGCGCCATTTCTCTATCGGATCCCCGAATTAGGTGGGGTAAGTAAAGCATCGTGATTACATGTCTAAATGATTTTTTACAAAAGCTCTACATTAATTGTGTATATGTGTGCCTTTAGAATACAATTGTGGCGCCATTGCTTTATCAGATCCTCAGTGATGGTATGTCTAAAGTGTGTTTTTAGAATGCAATCGTGGTGCCATTGGTCTATCGGATCCTCGGATCAGGTGGGGTATGAGAAGTGTGATGATTGCATGTCTAAATGACTTTTTACAAAAGCTTTAAATCCTAAGTATATGTGTGCCTTTAGAATGCAATTGTGACGCCATTGCTCTATCAGATCCTCGAATAAGGTGGGGTAAGAAAAGCATCGTGATGGTATGTTGTTTTTAGAATGCAATCGTGGTGCCATTGCTCTATCGGATCCTTGGATCAGGTGGGGTATGAAAAGCGTCATGATTGCATGTCTAAATGAATTTTACAAAAGCTCTAAATCCTAAGTGTATGTGTAACTTTAGAATGCAATTGTGGCATCATTGCTCTATCAGATCCTCAGATTAGGTGGGGTAAGAAAAGTGTCATGATGGCATGTCTAAAGTGTGTTTTTAGAATGCAATCGTGGTGCCATTGCTCTATCGAATCCTCGGATCAAGTGGGGTATGAAAAGCATCATGATTGCATGTCTAAATGTATTTTTGCAAAAGCACAAAATCCTAAGTGTATGTGTGCCTTTAGAATAAAATTGTGGTGTCATTGCTCTATCAGATCCACGGATCAGGTTGGGTAAGAAAACCATTGTGATGGCATGTCTAAAGTGTGTTTTTAGAATGCAACTGTGGCACCATTGCTCTATCGGATTCTCGGATCAGGTGGGGTATAAAAAGCATCATGATTGCATGTCTAAATATATTTTTGCAAAAGCACAAAATCCTAAGTGTATTTGTACCTTTAGAATGCAATTGTGGCGCCATTGCTCTATCAGATCCTCGGATCAGGTGGGGTAAGAAAAGTGTCATGATGGCATGTCTAAAGTGTGTTTTTAGAATGCAATTGTGGTAAGAAAAGTGTCATGATGGCATGTCTAAAGTGTGTTTTTAGAATGCAATTGTGGTATCATTACTCTATCCGATCCTCAGATCAGGTGGGCTATGAAAAGCATCATGATTGCGTGTCTAAATGTATTTTTGCAAAAGCACAAAATCCTAAGTGTATGTGTGCCTTTAGAATGCAATTGTGGCACCATTGCTCTATCAAATCCTCGAATCGGGTGGGGTAAGAAAAGCATCATGATGGCATGTCTAAAGTGTGTTTTTAAAATGCAGCTCTAAATCCTAAAAGTATGTGCACCTAAACATATTCTAAGCACGGTAAGAAAAGCATCATGATTGCATGTCTAAATTTATTGCACGACTACTTCTCTAAATATGTTTTTATTGCTAGAACTGTTTTCACTGATTTTCTTTGAAAATGATTTTTTGGTTAATCATGATTGGAGCGTGTCTTGATTGATTGCATGTTTATTAAAAATATTCAGATTACTGTCGGAGAGTATCTTTAAAGATGGATCACAAAAGTGTAATAACTAGCCAGATGAAGGAAGAGACCAAAAGTGAGATCAAATTAAAAGGCCAGGAAAAATTATTACTCAACAAGGTCATTAGGGAATGCATGTTAGTCTTTATTAGTGCTTTATCTAAACAAGAAATGGAGAGGATTATGCAAAGCAACCTTGCCATTTTTAAGTGTAAGGTAAACATTGCCTTAGAGCTTTAACTGCATAGGAATTACAATATGTTGAAAATTTCTTAGGAATTTATGATGAAATCTCAAAGTCCATACGAGTGACAATATATAGAAGGGTTTTATAATTAAAAACTTATATTAACATATAGTGCCATTCTATTAATTGTGAAATGGTATTTATAATAAATGAATGATTTTATTACATGGTGAATATTATATGCTATATAGTTAAATTTCTGGGCTATATTAAAGTGAATGTTTTTCCTCTATGGTGAAATTCTATGGGCCAATACTCTACATAGACAAATTTTCTCTATATATAGAGAAATCGTATCTATGTACTCTTTATATAGTGGTTTTTTCCTCCATGTGGTGAAATTTTTTTTACATAGTAACATTCTCTTAAGGATTCCCTCTATGGTGATTTATTTTCTCTTTATAATGAAATTTTCTCTATATAAACTATATAGGGACACTCTCACTTTCTCTAGTTCGGACTTTTACTAGTTACTTGTATTTCTATCTAGTAAATAATCTAGCAAATCCTTTTTTTGTGCTATATAGAGATTGGTCACAAGTTCCTTGTGAACGTTTTGCTCTCTTCCCTGACTTATGTTCATAATATTCTATAGTATCAGCTCTTTAGAAGATTGCAAGAAGCAATGGAAGCAGTACAAGGGAAGCTACAATCTTGTTAATGTTGCTCAACCTGAATGCATCCAATTGATGGCTCCTTGCTGATCGTATACGCCTATTATTGACAGCATGATAAACACATCGCCATCTGAAGTGCAATGAAAGCTAAGGCTTTGGCAGCTTATGGAGATTTAGAGTGCAAAGGATTTGCAATGAGAGAATGCTACTAGCTATACATTGGGCTTTTGCTCCCATGAGATCCTTGGCAAACTCAATGAAGGGGAACGTGCCTTTTTCAATGACTTATAAATTGATTCAAGTGCCAAGAAGGGGCATACGAGCTTTAGTGTAGTGATCTTCAAACATAGCAGAAGAATTGAGGTTTTCTCACAGAAAAAAATCTTAGGTAGAATGAGTAAGGATAAACGTAGGTCACTAATACTTCATCATCACTTCATCTGGCTCTCCTAATACTAAGGCATCCCAGGGGGTCTCTCCGGATCCAAGGGTTTGGAAGTGTGGAATAGTCGAAGAGATTATACCATCTCCGGTCGCTACATGCAATAGCTTCCATTCACTACAAGTAGTAGCAACGAGCTGTGCAATCTAGCATAGAATGCCCATGCCCAGAACAAAGTGATGTGGCCTCCTAACATGAGGCCAGAGTTACAAGGTGATTCACGTGCCCATCAGACACATTGGATGTAATGGCTATAGCTAGTAGCAACAAAAAATGCAATTGTGTGGGCAAGCGCCATCATTGTCAAGCTTGCGGGCCTTAACTGCAGTAAGGCCCAAAGCATTTCCTTTCTTGTTGAATAGAAACATGGCCACATTAATTAGAAGACCACAATAAAGATGGGTCCAACTTTTGACTTCCTAACCCGAAATTATCACCCTTCACAGCTTGGATCAGCCATGGAAATGACGACTGTTTGTTCGATGAAAGACAATGTGTGCCATGTGGATTACCATAGGCATCCTTCAAGTCTGGTCCAAGCACCCATATATCAAAATCAACTGGATTACATCGAGGGTGGATTCTTTGATGATGGACATGAGCATTGCAGTCTTCATGCTGCCTACAAAGCCAACTCTTACCTACTCTAGCTATCTGGCTAGTTGTTAACTCGTCTCTTTTCTCCCTATTTCAAACCCTAGGCCAACATATACTGCAAAATAAATTCACTACATTGATAAATAAACAAGTGGCAAGATATGCCATCCTCCAAAGTGCCATCCTTTTCTGCATATAGTTACTCATTCAATAGGCCCTCAAATCTAACAGTATCTTGACTCCATATTTACATAGATCTTATTACAGAGCGAGATCTCCATCCTAGCTGCCCAGCCCTCCCCCACCTTGACCTTGTGCAAACTACCCAAGAGCCTTTTGTGTTGGAATATCATGGCTTTTTGATCCACCAATTTTTCGTCACCCTTAGCTTGAGCTTTATCATCTTTCTATCTTCATCACCTTGTAGAAATGACCCACAAGAGCCTTACTTTTGGGGGTCAACACGTCAACCAACCTACAAAGGCAGGCAAAATTTAAAGAAACCACTAACAAATGGAGCTGATTCTATGCGAATGTACCAATAAACTTTATCTACTTATCTTTTCAGTAACATCAACTTCCAATATTTTGCCAAACTTTATCATACAAATGTTAGCTTGGTGTCAGTGACCATTATGCATTTATCCTTTCCACACATCCCTTCCCTTTACCCATTTAACCCCTCTCCCAACATTGATCCCTCCTCCCTTCCCTTGCTAAGATCGCCCCTTGAGTCTAGTCCTCAATTAATAAGCCCTAGACTATAGCGCCATGGGCCTTGAAGGTGCGATGCCTCAAACGATGATGTGGGTATGGCCTTGCTTATGTTTCTCTATGCCTCTCTAAATATTTTAGCCAAGACAATTTTTCCCTCCATAGGCACTTATGTCCTTCGAAATAAGAGGTATGAAGTGGCATTTTGCCCTTTAGAGGCATTTATTCATCGTGTCATCAACATTGTTTGATGCTTGATTACTTACGAGAGTATCGCCAAGAAACTTTAATTCAAGAGGCCTCGGTTGGAAGCCCATTGATTCAGCCTACATTCCCATGGGATCATTGTGCCATCAACATTGTTTGACCCTTGATTACTTATGAATAGAATCACCAAGGTTCCCTTACTTGGACCTTGTAGCAAAATAACGTCATACTGGCGATGCTCCACCTACAATGAGCATCAGCAGGACCTCTGCTAGCATTTAAAATAGCAAAGGAAACATGACCAAATGCAAGACAGCCATGTAAGAGCCCAATCCCTCTGGTGGATAACCAGTAAGATATTAGATCAATTGATCCAAACTATTGAGATGCAAAGCCACATTGAAAATGCAAATCCATCCTGAAATGAGTCAAAATGCTCATACTCACCTGGAAACAAATTCGTGCATGCCATGTCGCAAGACAGAGGCCCAAGCGTTGCAAACAGACTTCAAAGATCGGAAGGACTACAGGAGTGGAAACGGCAGCCATAGTTATTGCGAATCCACATTGCTCGGCCATGCATTTCCTCGCTGGCATGCAAGCTGAATCCGTGCAATTAAAATCTCCCGACCAATGAAGCAATGCCCTGGAAGAGACTATATGAGGCTGCAAGGAATTAATAAGTTGTTGCAGGGGGGCTATTCAAAAACTACAGAAAGGGAGGCGAGTGATGGCGGGGATCATTCCAGAAGGCAAAAAAGGAGGGATGGACACGGTTTTGCAGGGTGCAGGAGCTATGCTAGAGCAAATCGAGAGTGAGAGGAGGGGGGGAGGCGATAGGGGAGGGGAGGGAGGAGGAGGAAAAGGGCAGAAACAATGGAGGGGATGGAGGGATTGCCCTCGCACACCCCAGACCCTGAAATTCTTCCTTTTTGTTATCCCTCCTTCCTTTCTGTCGCACCTGCAATGAGAGATTCTTTAGTTGTCCATGGCTTGGCAACAGGTTTCGTGATCAATTGCCTGGCAGCGTCACCGTCTTGCTCAGGCGGGAGAATAAACAGCGCCCATCTTGTTTTTTGCCCTTGTTCCTTTCTGCCTCTATCCCACGCCCCCTCCACTCGATCTCCTCGCTCTGCCTCCCCTTTTGCTTGCCGCAGCTGCTCTTCCTCACAAGCTCCTCCTTTGCTTCGGTCTGTTGAGCACTTCGCCGCTTCAGTCCCCCATACGCTCGTGACGCTTCCACTTGCTGCTCACCAGTGACGCTTCAGTCCCCCATGTGCTCTTCCACTTGCTGTAGATGCTGTAGCTCAAGCAGCGGGAGAGTAAGAACGTGGCTTTTTATTCCCAAAATCTATTCCCCTCACAAACCCAACTTCCACCCCCCCTTAACTCTGCAATTGACTAAAATTAGCTTCAAATTAGAGTAGTTTCTTGATTTTCCCCCACAAGCCCCCGCCCCCCCCCCTTTAACTCTACAATCGACTAAAATTAGCTTCAAATTAGTGTAGTTTCTTGATTTTCCCCCACAAACCCCCGCCCCCCCCTTTTAACTGTACAATCGACTAAAATTAGCTTCAAATTAGCATAGCTATATGGTAGGTATAGGAACCCCGAGTTATACCCTAGCAGAGTCATCCTAGTAGTGACATGATATGCTCGGGCTCGCCATCCGATTCAATGAATCTTGAATCCATGGTGTGAACATTCTGTACACCATTCAATTCAAACAGAGGCTGCTTTTCCAATCAAGACGGCTCGTCAATGTGGACCACCAAAGCAAATTGAGTGCATTAATAAAGCTGTTCAGGAGATGCTCTAGAAGAAGGTAATCATACCATCTTCCAGTCCTTGGGCAGCTGAGCCTCATCTTACATAGACATAAGCATACATAGAGAAAGGCATACGTAGACATAGGCATACATAGATAGAAAAGAGGAGATGGAGTGGGTTGGTGGTTGTGTGCATAAGCTATATGTATATGTCCTAGCTTTAGAGTTACAACAAATAGAAAATAATGAATCATATATAGAAAGAACCATATATGTATATATGAGATACGCAAAAGATATATATGATCCATATATAGAATCATATAGTGTCTCTTGAACCTATTAAACAATTCAAGTCTTCTTTATTAAACATGGATGATAGTAGATGCAAGGCATGTTTTGGTATTTAACTCACAAATTATAATTTAAGCTTTACAGATATATATCCTACGGTGTGCTTTTGAGTTACAACAAAGAGCAAGATCCAAATATAACCATTCAAAACCAATTCCACTCAATTTCAACCAACCGTACATTTTATCTACTATTATCTTAGCATTGATGAGTGTCGCATCAACACCAAACTTTGCAAGGGTCTTAAAACAATTTGTTTTAATGTCCTTGCAAAGTGTAAGGTGCATCGGATGCCGGATGTGACACTGGGGAACAACATTGCTCATATTCGAATGTAAAATCCTGTGTATATGAAGAAAAAATGCGCAAAAAACATTGACATCTGTATACCCCACCGTTGAATCGGCACCAAACTTTGCACAAGTCTTAAAACAAGTGGTTTTTATTTCCTTGCAAAGGGACAGTTGCATCTGGTACTGTTTGTGCTCCAAGGAAGGTAGTTTGTCCCATTCCGCGGTTTAGCGTTTAGGGTTTAGGGTTTAGCATTTAGGGTTTAGGGTTTAGGGTTTGGAATTTAGGGTTTAGAGTTTAGGGTTTAGGGTTTAGGGTTTAGGAGTTCGGGTTGAGGGTTTAGGGTTTAGAGTTTAAGGTTTAGCGTTTAGGATTTAACATTCAGGGTTTAGGGTTTAAGGTTTAGGGTTTAGGATCTAGGGTTTAGGGTTTAGCGTTTAGCGTTTAGCGTTTAGAATTTCGAGTTTAGGGTTTGGGATTTAGGGTTTAGCGTTTAGTGTTAAAGGTCTAGGGTTAGGATTTATGGTTTACGATTTAGGCTTTAAGGTTAGGATTTTTGGTTTGGGGTTGAGGGCTTAGGATTTAGGATTTAGCATTTAGGGTTTAGGGTTTAGGAGGCAGTTTGTCCCCATCGACATGCGAATCATATGTATGTCAAGGAAATATACACATCGGACAAGGATATGTCCCAGCATCAGATCAGGACTAAAATTTGCACAAGTGTCAAACTAAATGTTCTTTATGTCCTTGCAAACTCTTAAGTGCATCGGATGCTCACAGATTTGCCACATCAAAACAAGAATGCCCAAATTTACATGTGGATGCTAGGTGATATGAAGGAAAAATGCACAACGGACACTGACATCCATATATCCTACAGTTGAATCGGTACGAGAATTTGCACGAGTCTTAAAAGAAGTGGTTTTAATGTCCTTGCAAAGGGTCAGGTGCATCTGATACTATTTGTGCTCCAAGGAACACAGTTTGCCCCATACCACATGTGATCATACGTATGTCAAGGAAAAATATAAATCGGACAAGGACATCCACATGTCCCACCATCAGATCAGCCCTAAATTTTGCACAAGTCTTACACTAATTGGTTTTGATGTCCTTGCAAAATCTCAAGTGCATTGGATGTCAAATGTACCACTAGCAAACAAGAATGCCCTTGTTTGCATGTGGACGCTACGTATGTGAGTGAAAAATGTGCAACGGACACTGGCATCCGTTTATCCCGCAGTTAGATCGGCACCAACCTTTGCACATATCTTAAAAGAGGTGGTTTTAATCTCCACGAAAAGGGTTAGGTGCATCTGGTGCTCAATGCGCTACCTCAAAGGCAATTTGTCCCGATCCACATGTGGATCATTTGTATGTCAAGGAAAAATAGACATAAGACAATGACATCCATATGTCCCACCATCGGATCACCACCAAAATTTTCACAAGTGTTAGAGTAACTGGTTTATATTGTCTTGCAAAGTCTCAAGTCAATCGGATGCTGAATGTGCCATTGGGAAACAAGGATGCCCATACTCGCATGTGGATGCTACGTGTGTGAAGTTAAAATGCGCAATAGACACTCGCATCTGTATATCCCACTTTCACATTAGAAGACTTTTTTAGGGCTTGGCTCCCAAAGCGAGACACCCATTCAGACCCCTACATGCTAGAGGCACGATCCTAGATGTAAACATCAAATCTCTAATGTTATAACTAATGAAATATACCACCTTGTATTTTAGACTGTTACTATAGTAATGGGACAAAATCGTGCCTTAATCCACCTTAAATAGTAGGTATCTAGGCCCATCTCTATAATCATTACAAAAGGTAGCCCGAAGGATCCTATGCACTAGGTCATAGTAGCTCAAGTTGGGGTGGAGGTTTAGTTAAAGCATAGTCATTTAGTGTCAACACATTACTTGTATCTTGCTCTTCAAATGCTTTTGTATGAAAATATTATATTAAGCACATCAACACATGTCAATATCTTCCATGTAAGATGTTATTTTCTAGTGTACAAGTTGCTAATTGTGATACAATGCAAGGAAAAAGAAGCCTTTGTGTATCAAAGGCCTCGTGCACTATCTTTTGAAAAGAAATAAGATTAAGAAAGGTATTTCATGTTTCATTACATACCCAAACATAGATACTTTTATATTGTGCTTGATTAGCTTGTTTTTCACATCAATAAAAATCTAGAATTCAAAAATCTACAAGAATGCGAGAGAAAAAAGGGAATAGAAAATGGAATACTGCCACTATTGGCAAAGAAGGAAATTGGACCTTTATTACTCAATTCGTGATTTTAAGTACAATTCATGTTTTTTCTTCGATTCAATCATTTTAATTACTTCAAAACTAATAGCCAAAGACTTCTCGAAGCATTAACCAGAGCATTCTAGGTAACTCGCACTTCTGTCCTCACTCAGTATGCAGACCAGCACATTCTACACCATAAAATAGTTGTACAGATCAAGGCACACGCCAAAGCATAGCAATCTTACAAGCAACCAGAACCCACCAATAGACACAGCTTACCTTTTATTTGACACATCATAAAACTCAGCTGCGAAGCACTTAGCAATGGCTTTACATTAAAATTTATGAAGCCTTTATCATCCTTAATTGATAACCCACTGGAGCCTTTCAATTTATAGCCCCAGTGGATTAAAAAATACAACAGGCCACTCACGATGGCAATACAGACTTTTCTACAGAACTTAGATTTCAAGCTGAAGATTGCCTCACATCACGAGCTCGCATAATGTCACATAGCAAGGACATTGACTCAAAGTCGAACAGGCAAGCTATAATTTTGGAATGCCCGAATTTCTCCTTCCAAACCAGCAGTAACAATGACCAAACCCCATGCTGACGGCATGGCATAGGTAATTTTCTCATTACGACCTTCCTCCGTGTCACTCGTCCTGAGGTTATCAACCATATTGATATTAGGAACCTGCTGAACAAGAGGAAGCTTCTCTTCGGGCCAAGTTGCAGACCCTTTGCTGTCAGAGAAAAATCCATGACTTCCAACTTGTTGCATTGGTGCACCTTTTGAGAATATGGAACTCCCCGAGCAGCCTTCTAAGTAGCTATCTGAAAGAGAACATGAAGTGAAGCTTATCCCACTTGACAAAGAGGATGATGGGTTATCATGACCAAGACAGCCAGCTCGATGACATTCTGGAGACAACACGTCCATCCTAGAACTGTCCTGCAATCCAGTGGGCATAACTTCCCTGCCATTCTCATGGGTTACCAAATTTGACACACCATCAGAGACTGATTTCGTCTCACAAGGGGATACTTGGCAAGAAAATTCAATGCCCTGATCCAAATGCTCACTCACAGGTGGGCTGCCACCATTGACAACCTTCCTATCTGAAGCGTTTGGACTTTCCTTGCATACCAATGGTGAATCACTCTTCTTTGAAAGCTTTCTTTCCCCAAAGTTTGCTTTTGTGGGCTGCAGACCCATTCCAGGCCAGGGTATTGCTACTAGAACATGCCGAGCAGAAAAATCTTCATATGATCCTGACTTTCCCTTCGGATGCCCAAAATTTGAATTGTGATAATTCCAGATATAGACACGAGAATCTTCACTTGCACAGATAATGTATCTCCCATCCGAACTAAATGATGCTGAAATTTGGCTGTTTGTGTTACGGAAACCTGTACAATTCCAATTTGCAAAAAGAATTAATCTCTCTCTCTCTCTCTCTCTCTCTCTCTCTCTCAATTCCAATTTGCAAAAAGAATTAATCTGTCTCTCTCTCTCTCCATCCATCCATCCATCCATCCATCCGCATACGTACATACGTACGTACGTACGTACGTATGTATATATATATATATATATAATTCTTGAACAAACAGTGATCCCTTATGGGTGTCCAGCATGGGCTCCCGGTCTCTCTAGGACCTACTGGAACAGAATAGAAACTCTACCCAAGAGATTTCTCATAATGAAATTGGGGTTTAAGGCTTAGACACCCTATCCCATCCTACTGGCTGAGACAGATATGATACCTCTCAAACGGAAGGCATTATGCCAATTCATGGCTGGCTTCTACAAAGTTGAGAAGCTGGATGCTAGCAGAATACCTCACAACTTCACAAGGCATTGGAAGCTACACAAACCATTGGAGTGGCACTGAGACAAGAAGAAATGGATGGAATTATGGGGTAAAGCACGTGCTGATATACCAGAGAACACATCTGAGATTAGGGGGTTAGTGACACAGAAGATGCTACCAAAACTATGGCAAGACCCAGGGGCAAAAATGCAGTTTCTACAAACAGGAGATTGATCCTATGGACAGCTATGGGATGCAAAAATACCGTGGGGAAGACATATCAATGTTTAGAAGGCATCTAATATGCAAAATGAGAACCAGCTCACATGATCTAGAAGTGGAGAAGGAAAGGTGGGCAAGACCTAGGGTCCCAAGGGAAGAAAGTATATGCAAAATCTGCCCCATAGGGAGGTGCAAAATGAACAGCACGTACTCCTAAGATACCGGGCCTATGCACACTTTGAAGAAAGATATGATGACAACAGAGGCAATCTGAAAAATCTATTAGATCAGCCAGCTACAAAGCTAGGAAGCTATCTAAAAGAAGTTTTGGAACACTGCAACAAAGTATTCTACAAACGGGAGATTGATCCTATGGACAGCTATGGGATGCAAAAATACCGTGGGGAAGACATATCAATGTTTAAAAGGCATCTAATATGCAAAATGAGAACCAGCTCACATGATCTAGAAGTGGAGAAGGAAAGGTGGGCAAGACCTAGGGTCCCAAGGGAAGAAAGTATATGCAAAATCTGCCCCAAAGGGAGGTGCAAAATGAACAGCACGTACTCCTAAGATACCGGGCCTATGCACACTTTGAAGAAAGATATGATGACAACAGAGGCAAACTGAAAAATCTATTAGATCAGCCAGCTACAAAGCTAGGAAGCTATCTAAAAGAAGTTTTGGAACACCACAACAAAGTATTTGGATTAGCACACAAGCTAGCTCAACAAGTACTGGCTAAATAGCAAGTTTATGGTATTTTCTTTCACCAGGTGTAAAAGATCATTATTTGTTGATAGTGATCAGTAGTCCCATAGATCCTGAAGGGTCTCATGAGGACTTCAATACAATCATATCATATCCTCTCTCTCTCTCTCTCTCTCTCTCTCTATATATATATATATATATATATATGTGTGTGTGTGTGTGTGTGTGTGTGTGTGGATCTATCTCAGCTATTAGAAAGATGCCGTAGGTCTGCACAAATATATTCAAGTCTTCAACAACCATTCCTGAAACACACTACAAGTTCCTCTCCTTCTGTTTCAGCGTTTCTTTCGTGTGTTAGCGTTGTCAACAAGCTATGATCAATGCTGAACTTTTAACTTCAGTGAGCCAGACAATGCGCTTGATTTTCCAAAGATTCATAGAAAATGGCACGGTGCACCTGATACAGTTTGCAAGTGACATTGCAGGTGGGCAAGAGCTGAATAAAAACGATCTGGAGGCTTTTATACTTCGTGATCGAGTCCTGAGAACAAGGCTGCTTGAGCAGAGACGTAATGCAGAAAGTGCTTGTTTAAGACATAAAGAAGATACCAATTTAATTCCAGCAGCAAGGATTTGGAAGCAGATCATTGCATTGACAAGGATGAAAGCTAAGACTTTCTACTCGACTCCTGTTCCTCAAGATTATTGCTAACCTCCATTAGTACTGAGGAAAATCTAGAAAATAAGAAATACTAGCAGCAGCATCTCATGATTCCTTAAGCACAAGCTCATTGGGAAATGCACCACAATGATAGAAAAATTAAACGAAAGACTCACCACCAGATTACCCACTTTCAAGCCCATATTTGGGCTGGTCCTGGCGGATGAAAAAGCCCTCATCTCAACAACAAAGTACATCAGAACTTGCCATACTATGCATAACCAAAAAACAAGGAGCCCCTAGACACAGAGTATTAGAAGAACGCTCGATCAAAGGTCATCATTATCATGAAATTAGAAACAACAATAACCATTCAAATAATTCACAGAGCAAGTGGTACACACGAATAACCACATGGGTAACGAGAAGGTCCACAATGGAACAGCAAGAACACCAAATGATTCATAGAGCAAGGGGCAACCAGGATACACCCGAATAAATACATGGGCAACGAGGAGGTCCACAATGTCTCCGGCATGGCTGCTCTTGCTGCACTAGATACAAATAGAAATATGGGTTAAAACAGCCCAATGCTGCAAATGAGCTATAAAACGACTCCATCCTCGAGTCAGCTATCACCGTAATCATCACCAAACCAAAGACTTCTAAAACTCATCACCCAACATAGAGCTCTTCCGAGGCATAGAGGTCACGGATATGATCTATGGCCTGACCTAGCCCAAAAGACATCCGCATCCGATACCACGGACATACCCTCCAAATCGGGAGGCATTGAACTAGCTTGCCAGCCTGCCATGCCCATAGCCAAGATACACAATCCAAGTACTGATCAATGAATGCCCACGGCCCAAGCCCTCATAGGACACACTAACTATATACATCATGAATGCTAAGCTCTACCTAGATGGTTATTCTTAACCTTAGTGCTAGGGCACCCTAGGCTAATAGCCTTGCCATCTAGGTTCTCCCCTAATCCTTGGGTTAGCTACTCGCAACCCATGGTTAGCCAGGGATATAACATACTTCCACCCTCAAGGTATTTGCACCCTCATAAATCAATAGGGAAAACCTCTCTCTTGGAGCTGGTAATTCTCTCTTCAACTAGATTAGCTGAACATATATTCCAAGCTTCCCAAAGAGACTACCTTAGGGAGACCTAAGCTCTCAGCATGTCTTCCAAAGTCCAATCGACCCGCTCAGTCTTTCCATCCGACTCTGGATACTCAGCAGAACTCATGCTGAGCTGAGTATCCAATTTCTGGAACACAGCCCACGACAAATGCATAGTAAACTCAGCACTCTCACACTGACTTTTTCAGCCGGCAAGCCATACAGGCTAAATAGCTTATCAACAAACAAAAGAGCGAGCTGAATGGATGTAACAGTCTCTTCTATAGGTAAGAATCTAGCCAATTTGGTGAGTCGGTCAACAATTACAAGAATTGCATCATGCACACGAAAGGTTTGAAATAAAACTACCACAAAATCCATGGAAACACTTCGCCAAACAATCCACCTCATCTCAAGCGCTCAGCTTTATTGACTTGGCATTGTTGACATTTTCACTTTCATTGTATTTGGTTTTTTTTCAGTCTCATAGTCCACTTGGTCTATTGTAGATGACAATAAGCTTCCTTCTTTCTTTCTTTATGATTATCGGGATGATTGCAGTTGGCAGGTATAGCACATGAAGCATGGAAGATCCTACAATATCTTTATGAAACTAAAAACATTGGGATAATCATCATGCTTCAAAACGAGCTGTTCACCATGATAATGGGAGAAGAAGAGTTAGCAGCGATTGGTCAAAAGATGGATAGTAATCAATGGCCATTCTCCTAGTGAGTAAGCTTTTGAAGACAACACATGAATCCTGACTTTATTCCCAAATCCTTAAACTTCTGAAAGTTAATTGGCATTTCATAAATAAATCCTAACCAATCCTTCCGGCATCCCATACCGCCGTAAGTCATCCCTATGAAAATGTTTAGGTTATAGACTGAGTCGTTATCAACCACAGATTCAACTAAGGCATGTAGCTGATCAAAGCATTCTATGTCATGTCATCTTAATCCTAGATTCCCATAGATTCAACTAAGGCCTGTAGTTGATCAAAGCATTCTATGTCATGTCATCTTAATCCTAGATTCCCATATGAAATATAGTCGATCTTTCAATTCATCTACAGATAACAACATAATTCTTTGTACATAGAAACAAAGTAGATGAATTCTAAAAAGATAGCATTCTAAGTCCAACATGACAAAGAGCAAAATCTAACCAATATCATGGGGATAACATAGGATACCTTCCAAATCTCACATAATCTACAGGCATCAATACACACACCCTTATATCCCAACCAAAGATGTCACTATCAAAGTTCATCTTGCTCTTCCTCCAGCTATTTTGATAGCTTTTCTTTTTATATACACATCACCTACCGCATTTGCATATTACTCCATTATATACACATCACCTACCGCATTTGCATATTGCTCCGTTTCTTCTACAACCTAGGGATATCAAAGATTTGCACTAAAGTTCTTATCTAAGTATTACCAAGCTATGGACTACAGCTGTACATGCTTAGTATAATCAAGGGATGTACCTCTCCTAACATATGCCCTCGACATTTCTCTGGTATGATCTATCCTTAGTAGTTGCCCAACAATTTAGGTATGACAAATCAAGATAATACCCAGTTCCCTTCCCAGAAACTCCTTGTTTGAAGTGTCCAATCAACTTCAAGCTTTGGTCACCAACTATGTCACTAGTCAACTTGTAGTATCCAATTCTAATACTTGACAAGTAGATATTTCAATTTTATCGATTTTGTAAGTCCCATGACTCTCCTTCAAACTATCCCTTATATCCTCTTCTCAATTGTCCAAGATAACCTTCTACCAATTACCATGGAGATATTTCTTTCATAACTAAGGGACACACTAGAGGTTATAGCAAGTGAATTGGTCTAGAGTAGTCCATTTCATATTTCCATTCAAGTGACTAGATTACCTCTTGGTTTTACATCGTTCAATCTAAGAATGGTAACATATAAAATCAACTTTGGCGAAAATTTTACTATTTCATATGCCTTTGTAAGACTAGAATATATCCAATCTTACAAATTCAGATTTTTGTTGTTCTCAAGACCAAAATTTTACAAAGAAAATAAAAGAGAAAATGAGAGAAAAGAAAATTTGAGGTCACAAAATTTTTTGAAAAACAAAGCTAGACATACTTAGCAAGCAAAGCAACGTTTATGTCGTCATCAGCGCCCAAGCATAAGCAGCTATAAATCTTTGGAAGTACATATTTAAACAATGTGTAATACCTCTTACCAAAACTAGCTTTTGTTTTCAAAATCTTTATTTGAGACCTCAAAAAGGCAAAACATGCTAAAAGAAAAGATCCATTATAACAATAATTCAATTAACATACTTCAAGCATTTCAAAAGTATTTGAGGATTGCAACAAAAAATTGATTCCTCAAATCAATATCACATTCAAGGATAAAACTCATTTTAGAAATACCCAATACTCATCTACTCCAACTCATTCCCTAGAATCCCTACATAGCTTCTTATGCAAAAAACCTATTCCCAATGTTTGGAATTAATAAGGAAACCATAAACTTTTTATTATCTTTGTGGTTTTCGAATAGAGAGCCAAACACTTGTCTATCTAGGAAAACTTCTCTTAATGTCAATTAGAACGTTTAACTTGTTTTCCATATTTTTCCAATGAATGAATTTCAACTTAATGTTTTCATAAGTATCTACAGACTTTAATCTCTACTTTATATACTGAACTTCTCATTAGGTCAGTACATTGTCCCAAGCCACCACAAGAATTCATTAAGTCTATTCTAATGGATGCTAGTCATATTGGCTAAGTTTTCCTAATCTACTCAATGACAATGCTTCACAAAGATAGGCATCCGAGAATCTATAAGATTCTTGCTTTATCCTTACCATAAATTCATTTCATGGGTCTAGGAATAAGATTCAGTTTTCATGTGACCACTATCTTTCAATTCCTATATTTAAAAGAAAACGTTATAGGATGTGGTGTCATGTATTATCCATGCATGATTTAACATCATCATAATCCTTGCATTGTGGTTTTCAATCCTCGGAGTGCCTTTGTTATTGCCACATCGTCAACAAGGCTAAATCTACAAGGTTCCTACGTACCTCTGTTGAGCCATCTATCAATTACACCATCCACACAGAACCCAAAAACTCAAACCGATTACTTAATACATAATTTTAGAAAGCATACCTAAACCCAAGCCTTCATTGCGGGATCTTATGATTGCCAATGTGCGTCATACTACAAAAGACTTAGGATATGACGATGATTTGCTATGATCTTGCTTTTGCAAGCTTTGCACTTTTGTGTGGGTTCCGCCAAAGTGCCAATGCTCATGCTAACACAACATAACCATCTAGGACGTGTGCTTCTCTATCCAACCGATTGCTCGGGCCTTAGGCTGCCTATGCTCACCATGCATTGTGCAGCTTTATCAATGCCTATGCCAGCTAGCACATTCTATGCACACGCACAAGTGCTACCGATTTGACTCTAAGGCTTTGCCATGCACAGTTCGTGCATCCCAATAACTTCGCTTGTTTGCAACTATAACCAAGAACTTTAAAAGCTCCACATAGTGCACTAAGCACTATCGATGGCATCATGCACACACGATGTCCTCACCTCTACTCTAACTCCTACACTAGACTACAAGTCTAATACCACTCAACCATCATCTGGTCTTTGCCAAGAAGTCTGCCACATTACCTTGGATTGTCACACAGTTGAGAGATCTCGTAGACTGGTCTCTAGGCGTCCCAAATCGTGCACAACCTGAAATGGCTCTCTCATGTAGTTCCCTAGTCTACTAGCGACTGATCTGCATCGATGCTTCGACATGCAATCAGCCTTTTGGTTTGCGTTCAGCCCACTACGTCCCAAACTGCATAGTCAAATAATTTGCATAACACTGCCAAGACCTTTGAACCCTCAAGCTCCACAAACCACTGCTAAATTCTGTTCTGCGAATTAAACGCAGCCCTAGCTGGCCAAACTCTGTATACGGTCTGGACTCACTGCATGTTTGTGCAGGAATCTGACCTGTTATGTGCAATTTGACCATCATAGTTTATGGGCTTCCGCTTCTGCAAATTCTCTTTTCTGTATGCAGCTGGTCTGTGCCTGAGGCCTTATAGTCCCAGTGTAACCAAAAAACATGTTTCTAGCAAGCGAAACACTTAGAAACATTTCTAGACGAAACATTTCGCCGAAACGGGCAAAATGCCAATGCATTGGGCAAAACGCCCTAGTACAGGTTGTCACTTGTGTCTTGACTCTTTTGAGAGTTCATATATATACCTTTGTAAGACTAGAATCTGTCCATGTTAGAAATGACCCAACAGAGGGTACGCACAGCGGAAGACTTATAGTAATGCCCAGGAGCTCACACAGTGTGATGTGGGGTGTGGAATCACAATGACCCAACAGAGGGTACGCACAGCGGAAGACTTATAGTAATGCCCAGGAGCTCACACAGTGTGATGTGGGGTGTGGAATCACAAACTTCTTAACTTAAGTGCATAGATGTGCAAGCCAATAAATAGACAATGCTCAGAGACAAATATAGAAGCAACACTTTATATTTCCGTTCGTCCAGAAACTAGGACAGGATACAATACCAAAAGGTTCAACTACAAGCTTGGCACTTCTAGATCTTTGAGCCCGCGTGCTCCACCTCGAGCATATGTAGACTCTCTGTCTAGATCCCTTCCACCTTGCTGTCCGGAAGCGGGCAGCCACTCTAGCTCAGTCTGCAGCTTATCCTAGGTCGCCTTGTCCTCCTGAATGTAGGCCTAAGGCTCCCCCTTTGCTGCTCCTGTCTGCGGTCCTGAGGGCTGCTCCAAGGAATGATTATGGAGGCCCCTAGGGCCCCCTTTTATAGGGCAAAGCCCTACACAAAATAGCCAACCCAAACTGCCCGGCTTCAGGGTCTGTTTGGGCCGACCCTGGTCTGCAGGAATACATGCTGTAGGCAGCCCCTTTTAGGGCCCTCTTTTCCAGGGCCTTTGGCCCACACTCCAAGGGCTTCAGCCCTGCTTCCAAGGCAGGGTCCAAGCCCCTTCTGTCTGCCTATATAAGGCTTGGTTGGCTGGCTCCAACCAGCCCAACCAGCTCAACCAGGATGACCGACCCTGCTGCTGGTACACCCGCCTCTGCTGCGCCCCTTTCTGGCACCCTGTACTGCCCACACGTGTGTGCCTTGGCTGCGCCACATTCGCCTCAGTCCGCCCTCCTGTGCATCTCTGTAAGGGGCCTGTTCCATCCTTTATGCAGAGTCCTTGAGGCGCCTCTGCCAGGCTGCTGTGCTGCCCATTTAGCCCTCTCCCTGTGAGGTGCTGCCCATGTGGCAGCCCCCTCTCCACCGTGAGTCCTTTGGGCACATGCCCTAGGTCTCCCTCCCCCATGCTCTCCTCATATGGGGGCTTACAGATGGGGAGGTGACCTTTCCAACAGTCCAATCAAACAAATTTGGAACTTTTGTAGGTCTAAAGACCAAAAATCTACACAGAAAATAAAAGAGAAAATGACTCTTTTGAGAGTGCTCAATGTGTATATGTGTATTTGAGAGCTCTTTTCAAAGATAGAGAGAGAATTTGAAGATAATTATTTCTGTTTTACACATAATTCATATAAAATACATTTTTAAAACCCGTTTCTAGACAAAGCTCCTGGCAAAATCTAGAAATGTTTCTTGTCACACTTTATAGTCCCTGCTGCTCTGCCGCAGACTTGAGGCAACTACTGCAGCTGAAATTCGGCAGCAGGCTCCTATTTGGGCCTAAATAAAGCAAAGCGATAAAGCAAGGCAATAAAGCATAGATCCTTGATTCGCAGCTTTCACCACCTGTTTACACGCAGCCCCAAGGCCTACCACCCAGTCTGACACACCTTATTCGCGTCCACGCAACATGTCTACCTGCATCTCTAGGATCCAAGAACTTTAATAAGTTATCTATTGCATGGTTCTTAATGTGCAGTAGACTATTACCCTATCATGACCGTATCTAAGCTCTCGATGCCTGACAGATACATTATTATATAAGGCCACTGCTTGGCGCCTGTGACCCACATGGGTTTTGGAAGTCAGGATGCCCAACTGATGCAGATGCCATAATTTATGGCAGGATAATCTACATCACACAGTAGACAAAAAGCTTTCTATTGCACGCTCATAACCAGCTATCTCCGGGTCTGCAACCACTCACTCTGGAATCCACACCAACACAATAAAACGCAAACATTCCTCCATTGCTTCGAGGCCAATTCTACAAGTAGGTTTTACAAGAAGAGACTATATAGCAGAAAAACATAGCTTCCAAAGTTTCTTAATCTTCTCAAGCATGAAGGACAACCAAGAAATACAAAACCACTCACAACAAGAAAGCTTCGTCCGTTAACTCCAGTTCTTGTGGTGAAGACCTGCTCTGAGACCACTGAAACAATTCCATTTCCGAGTCAGTTACCATGATCATCTTCACCAAACCAGAGACTAGGAACCGAGCCACAATCATCACCATCCCAGCTATTTAACTCTTCTGGCTCATCCTCAAGCACATAGAAGTCATGGGTAAGGTCTATACCTGACCCTAGCCCAGTAGACATCCATGTCCCACAGTGAGGCATACCTTCCATGCCCATGGCCAAGATCCACAATCTAGGTACTGATCAACGAATGCCCATGGCCCAAGCCCTCATGCCAATATATAGGCCACGTTTACACATATCATGAATTATTTTTACCCTTTAGAGCTCTAATCCAATTAGTAGTTCTGAACCTTAGCCATAGGGCCTTCCACCTAGGCTAACCACCGTGCCCTCTAGGGTCTCCAATCACCCTTGGGCTACTACTGGCAACCCATGGTTGGCCAGGGATGTAACAAACTGACCTGTATTGTTGGTAATGACCTTGTGACTGCATCTCTTTCCTCTGAGGACAATATCGCAAATCGCAAGGCTGCTGATCTGCAGCACCTATATGCAGAAATGCTTAAATGGGCAGCAGTTAGAAGGATATGTGACATGTTTAACACAGCATCCTTGAGGAATCTCATGCACAGAAGATTGGATCAAACCACTCAATAAGAGGGACCACGAGCAACTGGGAAACTACAGAACAATCATGGTCAGCCCTGATTTCCAAGCTATTTGGGATGGGCATGGAGGTAAAAATCAGCCAGTGGCCTACGACTAATCAGAAAAGAGCTAAAGGACAAGCCGGTTTCTGCAAGGCACACAGTATCACTAACCACTTGGTGACTTGCATCCTCGTGGAGGAAATTCACCTGCAAAAGGACCGGTCTCTCAGCAAGGTGGCCAGCTATAATTACAGCCAAAATCTATGGCTGAAGTAAAACAGCAAAACAGCATCCAGTAACCGAGAACCAGAAAAAAGAAATGTCTGGTGTTCAACTTTATTTCCAAAAGCATCCACAGCAGCTCCATCAAAAAGAGACAAAGAACATGGCAACTATAAATCTCAAGTAAGGCTAATAAAGATGAGCTTAGAGTCCCAAAGAGCAGTAAGAAATTCAATTTTTGGGTAGTTGTTCAAACATATTCCCTTGAATCTGTTCAGCAATATGGTGCTTTATATAAGAATTTGATACCAGAACAAAACAACACCCTGAAGGCAAATATACGATGTCAAGTTTTACTTGAAATCACTAGGAAGGCTTCCATAGTAAGAGAAATCTCTGCCTAATGACAGGAGAAATGTACATTACCTTTATACTTTGAGCTGATTTCAGTACCATCGTATACACGAATGCGTGAATCACTTGATGTGATCAAGACTTTGTCCTGATCCCCAGGAATAAACTGCAATGAACAACAGGTCACAAACTGACATTTGCATACCTCCTAGCCTTATTGAAAAAACTTGTCCTAACTGTTTCCATTGTTTTCTTCTACTTCTCCCTTCTTCTTTTTGGGGAGAAAGGGTGGGGGTGTGTCTGTTATCTACTACAAAATATGCAGGAATGAAATAAATACCTGGAATCCAGTTATCTTCTTCCCCTGAGACCGCTTACTTTTACTTTTCACTTCAAAAGTTGTGTCAAGTTGCAATTTGTTTCCTGTTGCACAAAAGGTGCAAACCCATAAGACTGCCATGAGAGTGAGCCAAGATTACTAGACAAACAATTAGGTTCTAATGTCCAAACAAGAGATTGTTTTTTGTAGCGTACTAATATTCTGAACGACAGACCCCCCCTCCCAAAAAAAACAAAACATAAAACATAGATTAACATTGCAGAAAAAATGTCAAAGTTGTGTTGTTTTTGCCTTTAGCCTCTCCTCTTGCTTCTCTCCTCTCGAGCCAGGGGCAGCCTCTGCCCCAAACCCTGACGGTATTGCAGGTGTCAAGCCCCTTTTGTCCTCCTAATATGGAGGATCGTATGGGGCATTGAGCCTCGTACTCTTAACAAATAGCAATTGACTCATATTTTTTGGATTGTGCTATGCAACAAGACTATCACATTCCATATCATTCAACGATTAAAGATTTCACAAAATCACACTACAGGATAGGCAATGAACTTGCTAGTAAAAATTCATTATAGAAATATTGAAAAGCAACAAATTTCTAGAAAGGTTGAAAACTTGTGATTAGAAGCAGAAGACAGGATGAGATAGAATCATGATGTCACGAGGGCGTGAATTTTAGCACATGCATGTTGGCTTGCATGTGGGCTAGACCCCGAGAAATAAAGCAGGCAAGGCCTTGGGTTGCAAAGCGTGCAAGTTTTCCCTAGGGAATTGTGCCTTGGGGTTCAATTTTGGGGTTTTGCCCCAAACAGGGGGCAAAATAACCTTAGTGGTTTAAGTTAGTCATTGGTTGGCCTTTAAAATTGCCCCACTAGAGAAGGCAGGGGAGGGGGGGGGGCCGGGGGATGCCACGTGGCCTTTTTCCATGCCTTGGATCAATTTAGCAAGGTTGCTTGGGGAAGCACCCAGCAGGAAAAAGCATTGTCACGTAAGGATGAGGGCTGGTGATCGAGACAACGATGTGCAAGCCCACGGGCTGGGATAAAAAAGAATTCCATATGGCGAGGTTCCTATTGGTTATCACGCAAGAGTTGATTTGTTGGCTGTGTACGGACTGTGCACGGGCTGGTACAATCTACGTACAGATCACATAAGGGCTGTGTACGTCCAACGTACGGGCTTCAGTCAGTGTACGGATATACGAGTTATTGTAAGCTTTTTATACGACCATTTGTACAGTGCTTGCACCGACTGCTTCAAGTGTATGTATGGATAGTGTACGGAGGGTATAACTACAGCGTATGGAAGTTATACGAACAATGTACGAGCTGTGTGCCGTACAGCTTGAACGGGCTACTTACTATGGCCTTGGGCTGCGTGCACAAGTAACTATACCAAGGTTGCACAGGCTGCTAGCTGGGTGGCTGTGTGGAAAGAATTTGTATGCTTTAGCTGAAGCATGAGCTTGGTTGAGCTCTTGGTTGTTGAAGAGCCTATGCTATGAGCTGTTTTGCAGAGATTTAGTTGGTAGAATAGCCCATCGTGAATGCTTTCAATTCAAGTGCAGGTTCCCTGCGATGGTAGGCTGATCATTATGCTTTCACCCATTGCTTAGACATGCCAGTGGCTTAGTGAGCAGTTGATACAATCATAGGAGGATTATGAGACCACGCATGGTTTGCTAGCAACAATCCTAGGCTGAGTATAAGCCTTTTGGAACTGAAATGGATGCTCTTTTGCTATGCTTGATGGAGGACACTTTCAATAAAGATAATGCTTTGGTTTTCCTAAGAGATAGTGTACATATAAACAGTGGTTGCTAGGCACAGGGTACACGATTGGTACAGCCTCGTTGCTGAATAGACCGGGGTCGGGTATCTATGCTTGAGATTGGAAAGTATCCCTAGACCCCACAGAGAGAGGTGCAAGTTCTCTTATGGAAAACAGATTGATTTTTCAGATATGTGCTGCACCTAGGGTGAGAGACTATAGGTTGTGGCAGTCCTGGACAGCAAAGAAAGCTCTTGTATGCTTTCCTTTTCTGCTTTGAGTAGATAGGAGGTTAATTGGGCACTAGCGACAGCTATGGGGAACTATGTGGCCAAGTGTAGTTACTAGTGACAGCCCCAGGCTGTGTGCAATCTTCTTGGATTAAGGATTAAGACCTACTGCCAGGATTCGCCAGCGATGCAAAAAGATACAAAGATATAAATCAATTTGTTACAGAATGCCTCACTTGTCAGAAGATCAAAGATGACAGAATGAAGGCACCTAGCCTACTTATGCCTCTTCCCGTGCCTCAAGCACCATGGCAAAGTATCACAATGGGCTTCATTTTTTATTTGCCAAGATCAAAATAAGGGAATGATGGGATTTGGACTATCATTGATAGATTCAACAAGCAAACTCATTTCATTCCAGTATGCAAAACTATAAAGGCAGATCATATGGCTAAGGTTTTCATGACACAGATCTTTAAGCACCACGGTATGCCTAAGTCCATTGTCAGTGACCAAATCAGACTGGGAAAAGTACCTAGTACTGGTGGAGTTTGCATATAATAATACAAATTCACAGCTCTACAGGGAAAGCCCCCTTTGAGGTCATTTATGGAAAAGTGATTCTGCCCCCTCTCCTGAGGACCAAAGACCAGATATTTGCAGCTGATCAGTATGTCAAAGACCTCCAAACAGCTTTTAGCCAGGTTCGGACAGCCATAGAAAGGTCTCAAGAAAAGCATATCCATGTTTGGCATCTCATGTACGAAGGTTTCTTTCTTGTACTTTATGTTGTAATATAGATTTCAGTCTATCTTTCATGCACTTAGTTTGGAGTGAAATTGAAGGTTCTTTGCACTTCCATGTTCCACTTGAGCTAGCATTAGATTGTTGGTTCAGATAAGCACAGGAGATAGCTAGATCTCAAGCAAGGGGATTGGGTACTTTTGAAGTTCGAAAAAGCTAGGCTCTACAAGCTTAAGGGCACAGAAAAAGTGTATGCAAAGTTATCTCCCAGGTATTATGGCCCTTTCAGGGTTACAGATGAGATTAATGAGGTTGTATACAGATTGGCACTGCCAGAGCATTGGAGTATTCACAATGCCTTTCATGTGTGTCTTCTAAAGAAATATTAGGGACCAGAGCCTACCGACCCAATAACAGAGGATCCACCGGAATCTAATGAGCTGGAGGAGATCCTTCAGCCAGAGCAGATTGAGTTACCATGTTGTATGCAAAGGCCCCCAGAGCAAGGGATTTTTTAGGTACCTTGTAAAATTCAAGAACTACTCGGCTTTGGATGCTAAGTGGATGGATGAAGACAAGTTGTCTAAGCATTCACAGCTTTTGGATATTTACAAGGAAGCTTTTCAATTGAGGTCAACTAAATAGAAGTCAAGGGGATGTCACCAAGTTGTAAATACTCCAAAGTCAAAGTTCCAATTGACCATTTATTTGATCATAATTAGAGTCTTTCATTTATTTAATTATGTTCAAAAGCCGTATGTCAAATTATTGACTTCGATCAAAGATACTTAACCTCGGTTAGGAAGACTTGGACGGAATAAATGGATACCTGATGTTTTGTAGAAGCGACAAGTGCCCCTATACGAGCCAACAACTGCTCCCTGCTCAGGACCATGGCAGAATTCAGTAGAAGCTCCTCAACCTTGCTTTTAAAATTATAAGTTCCTGAAAATTGCTTTAATAGTAGAAATCATTCCAAGTACTAGGATAGAAAATATTTGAAAACTGTTGTGAGACAACTGCATGCACACATGAACAGCCACTGAGACCTGTCCATCAGGCGTATAACATGCTGCAGTGACCATCTCACGTAAGTCGGCCCAATCAACAACTTGCCGTTCTTGTATGCTCCAGATCCGTACTTTGCCATCCAATGACCCACTAATGAAGTACCCATCATCCACAGGGTTGAACTGAATGCATGTTACTACACCAGATCAAAAGAAACAGATGTGTGAAGTTAGACAATAGCTGGTCTTTCTTGAGTTAACCATGTCACAAATGACGGCAGTAAAGCATTTGGCTTACCATAATCATTGTGTGCAAAGATCTTTAGGCATTCGCTGCTCACAATGCTCCATAGCCGCACTGTTTTATCCATCGAAGATGATAACAGGGACTGCTCCATTCAATGTACAAGAATTCAGTCAATATCTTGACTTTTTTACGTCGCATACAAACAGCCCATCCACCTTGTTCAGTGAAGTTACAACAAAATTTATGTGCAAGAACTCAATAACACACGGAAAAAAGAAAATTGCAAAGACAATGAGGGTATCTTAGAGCTGAGGACGTAGAAGTAACATTTGTCCTTACAGCATGGGAAAATTTGAGTCTTATTCAAAGCAGGGGTACAATGCCATAACACATAACCATCAGATGTAGCTTAGAGGCCTACGAGAGAGGATGCCCCTAAACACATTTAATCACGCCTGAAAGAAAATTTGAGTCTTATTCAAAGCAGGGGTACAATGCCATAACCACATAACGATGTATCTTAGAGTCCTTCAAGAGAGGATGCCCTAAACACATTACACTTTCAGATCTTTGATCAAGCAAGATCAAGGTTTCAGTTTAAACCAAACAGAAATAACACATCAACAAAAGCATTTAGATAGTTGAGCTCCCATCAACAAAATATCTAGGTAATTCCTCTCATTCAAGGCTCTTGTCTAAACATACATGTTAAAGAGATCAGACTCTTCAAACGCCCCAAGACATCCAACAAGGCCAGGCACAAACAGAGAATTTGGTATTAAAAGCATTTGGATAGTTGAACTCCCATCAACAAAATATCTGAGTATTTCCTATCATTCAAGACTCTCGTCTAAATATACATGTTAAAGAGAGAAGACTCTTCAAAGGGAAACATCCCAATGACATCCAGCAAGGCCAGGCACAAACAGTGATACCTACAGTGTACAAAAACATGTGCAATGCTGCAAGTTCAAGCTGATTAACATTCACAAGAATATACAAATCTATATCAGCAAACACACTGGAATTCAGAAATAAATGACACTCGCTTAAAAATCAGAACGTGAGACGACACCTGAGAAGGCGACCATGATAAATCCAAGATGTCCTCTGTGTGACCCTTGAATTCACACTTGGAGATCTGTGAAAGAAAAAATAGTTTGGGAAGCTGGGAGGTGCTGCTTAGGGCTTTTTTCCTCCCGGAGAGACTCTTGCCACTTTTCTTCATGTCCTTCTGCCTATCAGGGGGACTATCCACAGGTGACTTTTCAACACCAGCATTCAACTCTCCAGACGTGTCAGGAGAACGTCTGGTTCTTTCATTTTGCTCAAAAACTTCCCACACCCTTACAATTCTATCCTGCCCAGCAGTCGCAAGATAAGAACCATCAAGACTAAATTTCATTGTCCAAATGGCACCTTGATGAGCTTGTATCTCTTGCCTTAGATGCAGCTCCGAAAACTCCTTTGTGGCCTTTCTATGGGTATGCACTTTAATTCGTTTTGTTGTCTGTTGAGGAATGTCCTGACTATCATCAGTGGCCGATCCAGACTTCCTGCCAGACTTCTCTGTTGATCCATCCTTCTCGTCGCTACCACTTCCATGGTTCCTTTTCTCTTGGGAGCCTCTTACAACTCCTTTTATCACTTTGAGCCAGCCCCTCTTTTTTTTCTGAGCGCCAGGCCCAGTATCCAGCCGATTGTCTCTGACGCCAGTGTCGTCTGCTGCTCTCGCCCTCCTCATGACTTCCTGTACAATAGGAGAAAGCCCTAAGGAGGTCTCAAATTCCTCCAAGGTAAGCTCCCTACCTGTATCAAGCTCTTTGAGTTTGTTCCATAAACCATCCTTCCCAACTTCATTCACTACAAATTCCTTGCCACTGTCTAGATCCTTTATTCTGCACAAGATCTCTCCATCCTCTGAGTTTTCTGCATCTTCACTGCATTTTCTGGACAGTCTCCCGTTCTTTAACAATGTCTGAGGTGCCTCGTTATCGTACTCCCCGTCTAAGCTTCTTGCATCCAATGGAAAGCTGGCGTTCGTGGCCGTTCCTGAGTTGGTCCGGTAAGCTTGGAACCTCCGGGCCGCTAAACCCTCGGTGAAGGAACGACTTGATGGAATAGAAGGGCCGGTCCCGCCTGCCTTCTTTCCTCCAAGGGGAGGTTTGGAAGACGGATGGCCGTGACCGCTGGAACCAGTCCTCAAAACAGCGCCGCTGCCATCTGCTAGTCTGTCATGACCACTATGAGGCAACAATGGAGAAGTGGTTCCGGACTTAACCTGTCGGCCGGAGCAACTCTCTGTGCTATCCCCGCTCTGTAATCTGGGGAATGTACCATCCGATCTGGAACGTACCATAGTCCACCGAACTTCTCTGGCTTCGGCTACCTGATCCTTACGTCCCTCCGACGAAGACGAATCCTGCCTAGCTGATCCTCCCGGTGCAATAAAATTTCCATTAGCTTTACATTCAGAAAACAACATCTGCAAAGTGGAAGTTGTAGCCGATGGCTCTGCGACCCGCGGAGCAGCGTCCAATAGGACAACCGTGTTCTCAGGATCCTGGCTCTCCGGTTTTAAGCCCATCTGTGAAAGTAAACGCTGTCTCCTCTCAGGAATGCTTCCCGGATTGCTCTTCCAAATCTCGTACCTGGAAACTGAAATATGAGACGGCATCTGACCATTGGAAAGATTGTCCTTGCTGGCTGGCGATTCATCGAGGTTGCGCTTCTCTTCCCCCCCGCTTTCGGCATCGGACGACGAGGGGATATCTTCCAGGCTCTCAAAAAACTCTTCTTCGTCTTCGTCGCTGGAAGAATCCATGCTCAGAAATGTGTCAAAAGGGCCAAGGGCCAAGCCATGGCCGGGAGGGATCTGAGCGAAATCAATGCGCAGCGGGGGTAAAGCAGGAGGGGTGGTGCGGCGAGAGGGGAAGGCAACAATGAGGCAGCGACGAAATATGTTGCAGAGCACCTGAAAAGCATAGAAGATGGAGATGGGATGGGATCTAAAGGGAGGGGGGGTGGATCTGAGAGAGAGGAAGGGGAGAGGAGTGGATCTAGAGCGATCGGGGAGGGGGAAGGGATGGAGGCAATGGAGATGGAGATTGTTGTTTGACGAAGAAGATGAAGAAGATGAAGAAGGGCAGCATTAGCATCAGTTGAAGATGATGAAATAAAAAGCAGAAGAACAGAAACAAGAGATCAACTTCCCCTTTTTGTCTTTGGTGTCTTTGTTGTCTTTGTAGTATTATTTATTTATTATTAAGAATTTCCTCCTCAGGCCTTGGGAGCTCTCTCTCTCCTCTGCCAACAGATGACAAACCACCCCTCCACGTGTCACCCCCCTTCCCCTTTGCCCATTCCCCCCCCCCCTCGTGCTTCCTATTCATATGACCCCCAACTACTTTCTTATTTTTATTTGCTCTCTCTCACGGTCAAATGGCCTCATCTCACACACAACGAGTCCAAGTTTCATCCCTCTTACAAGTCCACCGATCTCGTCCCTCCCTGCCCTCCTGCTCCCCACCACCTCACCACACTCATCTTGTCCCTTCCTTGCTCCTTCCAGCACTCACTTCGGCCAAAACTGCATGCATCTTACAGCCCCTTCCATAATCTTGATTTCAGGGGTAACTGTGGGGCATGGTAAAATGTCACACACGCTATCTCCATCGCACCAGTAATCTAACATGTCATATAGTTGTGGTTGCAACCTCCCTAAGCGTTTTGACAACTCCAGAATCTACTGAAGTCCACCTTTAATCTTGGAGTAAATATGGCTCACTACTCACAATTTTTCCCTCGATGAAAGGTGTACTTCAAACCAATTCCTTTGTCCTTCAACTCCCCTCCACAACCCTGTACCGTTTGTAGTTAGTAGGAGGGACTCAATTTGCTCATCTTATCCCGTAGTTGCCCCTCGCCCTCACCCCCTCCCCCGTTATCCACGTTTCACATAGCATCTCACTCCACCTGATTTGCTAAACATCGAATAGCCTTTCTTTATTCTTGCAACACCCACTCCCGCAATTCATCATGCTCCCACAGAACACGCATATGGCTCCCATAGATGTTCCCCCACTTCTTACTTTATGACATCGCAATCTCCATCTCCAAAAGGCATGCATGCCCTTCTACTTGCCTCTCTACCCTAGCTTTTCTTGCTTGTGTCATCCAAAACAATGCCAAGGTGCACATCAACTCAACAATGCACTGACACAAACCAATCCCTTGTATTTGAAGCCGTTATCCACAAAAGAGGCAAGCTACATTTAATTAAAATGAAGAGCAAAATAAGCAACCAAACATGGCTTTCCTTCTCCAAACAAAAAGTAACAAGAGCGAAGGGTTGTGCACAATAAGGACTTACATCTAGCCAATGAGTTGATAGTAAGATGACAAGAAAGTCGGTGGAAATGGAAACTTGCAAGCATGAATGCTCATGGACATTACCTTTTGGCTTTGAATGTTTGGAGCTATGCACAAGATAGGCCAAAAGTGGTGTGGAGCCTATGGTAGTCGAGAGATCAATGGGCAGGGGAAACAAAGCATGTTATTCTTTACATGGCCACATGGGTTAAACAAGAGAGTGTGAATTGTTTTTGGCACACGATTATCTATGGGAGAAGTAACATTACTTTTGTGGAGAGAGAGAATTCAACTTTGGAGATCCATTCTAAAAATATCTCTCCTCAATTAAAAAGAAGTTCAAAATATACTACTTAGTGGAAAAGGCAAGAGGGGAGGGATGATAGAGGCAAGGGGTAAGAATGTAAAACCCTTTTACAATATTATTTTACAACATCCTCAAGTAGCCTAGTGGAAAGACCCTATGGGTGGTTAAAGGATGTATGCCTTAGCTTAATTGGGCACCTTTTCACTTAAGAAATTGATTGAATATCTCCATGGAAAAATAAATGCCTTTTCAATTAGGTTTCTCCTTAGGTAGGTTAAGGCATCAAGCTTAATCTTCAACTTTAGCCTATCAATTGAATTTCTCCATTGAAAAGTAAAAACCTTTTCAAATAGGTTTCTTTCTAGGTTAAGTTATATGTATGGAATGATTTGCTAAGAGTAAGGGCCTTTATAACAGGTAAATGGGAAGTATAGATCAATAAACTAATATACAAATTAGGTAAGAGCCATTTGGGGGATATATTGATGTGGGAGGAGATGTGGGACGAATATCTAGAAAAATCTACAAGAGCCAAGGGAAGTACTCTTCCTAGGAAGAATAATGATTTTCGGGAGTTTCTCAAAATCTCTCAAAGTTAGATTTGCAATCTTGGATAGTAAGCATACAGGATTTGTTTTTCATTCCCTATGTCCATTGACAAGAATTGGAGGGTGGACATTGATTCCTTGTTAGTTGTCATTGTAGCATGGGGTACTCAAGGGTCACTACTATACCCTATCATAGCACTACCAATATGGCATTGCCAAAAAGTGTTGAGAGGAGCATGAGAGGTAAGAGGCACATCCAAAATATACTCTCACGGCTCGGTACTATATTTTACACTGTATTCTAATTGCTAGTGACTCACTACCATATTCTTTCGTTTTGTATTTGGGAAGTGTGTTGCTCTACAATAAATATTGCTCCCTTTTGCACATTTTTAAAAAGAGTGTCCTACAACTTGGGATGGGCACATGTCTCACGATGATAATATGCCACCAACAATTAGGAGTGGCTACAACTCAGTGCCATGATGATTAGTGGAAGTTCTAATGTAAGAAATGGCCTAATTTTGGATAGCATACAATCTCAATAATAAGTCAATTTTATGATACTATGATGAGCTCCATTCATAATTGTGGCCTATAGGTTTACTCGTAAGTACAAGCTATGTAATGAAAGCCATAGCTTGTGATTGGTGTGTGCATTGTAACAACATATAAGTATCATTTGCACAAAAAGTTAAATGTATTTTCTAATAAAGTTGATAGCAAAACTGAGATCGCACTGCCAATTAAATTATTACCTTACAACAATACATCCCATTGGGATTCGAAAACTTGCTCACATGCATGATAAAATTGAGATCACAGTGCCAATTGAATTATTACCTTACAACAATACATCCCATTGGGATTCTGAAACTTGTTCACATGCATGATAATGAACACGTCTCCCAATAAAACACAAAGTTATAAGTCCCTACAAAGGCTTAGCTAGCCTGGCACAAGCAAGCAAATCGCAAAACAAGGCAAATTCAATAAATGGCAATATCTTCATTAAGAAAACTAAGATTGAAACTCCACCTATGTTTTATTGCTTTCTTTAGTGGCCAAAGCTATTCTTATACTTACACATGATGTTCCCACACTTGGATGAAGCCTTCAATAGTATCAACAAAAAATTTGAGTGCCCCTTCAATTCTTTGCACCCAAATCCTTAAGTGTCCCTTCAAGTCTTTCCACCCAAATGCTCCTCCTCTTTAATAATTTGTATTTGATTCTACACTCAATTTTGGAATATTGCCCATCGCAAAAGTTATACAAGGTTTGAAATTTAGAACCCTCACTAAAGTGAACAAAAAGTCAAAGATACTAATTATTAAGATGAACCTCAATAGTCACCGACTCTCTCTCTCTCTCTCTCTCGCGCTCTCGGGCATGTGTTGTGGTTTTTCTATCCATATACAAATACGCACATATCTATAGCAAATATAATATGCATTTATAATCCTCCATCCATGAATACTAATTCATATTAATCATGCATTCTTTTATGGATATACGATGTTGTGTATGCACATAAGTATAAGCATCTTGACATGTATGTGTGATATGCATTGCTAAACTACATCAATTTCATGCATGCATTGTAGATGATTGAGTGCAAGCATTCTGAATACACATGTGCAACATGACATCATTCATTATCCCATCTTGGTCCTAGCATGAACTACGAGGTGCCATGCTTGGCTAGGATTATTAGCAAACAAAATGTTTCTCATCCCTTTTGTCATATGTGATCACTTTTTTACAAAGCATTTTCACCTAGGGAAGGCAGAGATGCAAATTATCTTCTTCAGTACATGTGTCAAAGTTGCACAGCCATAGGCATATGAAAACGCCATAAATATTTATGAGCAATAAGCTATCCACAAGCCATAATAATAAATTCATGTTCAAGTGGCATCACAAAATGCATGAGATCATTGCTCTTAAACAACTTATTAAAAATATAAGGTAATGGGGCTAAAAGCTCCCCAATTAAAAAGAGTTACAAAAATGTATTATTAGTGGAAAAGGGCATGGATGGGAAGACAAGGGGAAGGGTAAAGAGGGGAGTGATTAAAATGGATGTCCCTCTATTTATGAGGCATGGGGAGCTCCCATATTACTTAGCGGCTAAGAATTTAAAACCCAAAAAACAGAAGGAGAGGGGCAAGAATAGGCATCCAAGAAGGCTCGGGAGTGAGTTGAGGCTCCTTGCTACTCGCCACAATGTGGTGCAAGGGAGTAGAAGCTCCCTAAAAAGAGAGAGGAGCAACATCTAGATAGCTGAGTGTGTGAGAGAAATAAGTGTGGTAGGTGGAGATCAAGGCAGCGCCTCGAAAGAGGTGGCTGCAGGCGGGTGAAGATTCTAGGGAGCAAGTCGAGGAGGATGTCAAATTAATGTCATACATGGAAGTGGTGGCAAAGAAGCTACAAGATGGCTTTACCATGCTGGAGTTGGATGAGGCCAATCAGATCCTACAAGTGGAGGTGGCACTCCATGTGAGAGAAGTGGTTACCAAAGATTGGTATGAAGTCGGTTAAAAGCACTCGGCCCACTGCGAACTCAAGTTGAAGATATAAGACCTGAGCTCGGGCGGCTGGCCAAGCGAAGTGCCTAATTCTTATTCACTAGAAGGGTGCCAACCTTGGAGGAGCTCTAGCAATTTCTTGTTTTTGAATGTGATATCCCTGCTTTGACTTATGTGGCAAGATTCATTAGCAAAGGGTTTTTCCTGGTTCGGTTTGTGTCGAAAGCTCTTCCCAATGACACACTGGGTAGGTCTTACTTGTTTTTGCAGGTTCTTTGTTGCTTGTTATTCCATGGATTGCATCATTTTCAGTGGACAAGTTTTTGTATCATGATTGCTTAGTGTGGGTGGGTTTTTCGAATCTTCCACCATGGCTGGGCGACTCCATCAACAAGATGTCAACTACACTTGGAAAAGCTCTGCTTATCCTGTCAGCTGCTACAAGCTTTCCGTTTGAATGAAAAAGAGTGTGGATCCTATGGGATTGCACATAGCCAATACTAGACTTCATCAAAGTTAAATTCATGGGAGGTTTATCTATTGCTCAACAGGTCAGGTTGGGACCCTTCATAGACTCTGGTTTTATTTGCAAGCAGACGGGACACTTTGCTAAGGAATGCTTGGAGAGGCAATCAAATACAGCCCTAGCTCGAGCACACGAGGTCTCATCACCTATGGAATCTAACATGCATGAAGATATACTGATCCAGACAAGTCATAATCAAGTAATCTCGTCGACTCAGTTGACCACGAGTGAAGGTGATCATGGTTTGACAGGGACAACATGCATGCAACTAGTTGAACCATGGAGGGTGGTGGGTACAAAAGGAAAATCCAGGTTGGTCAAGTCCAGCAAAAAGCACATTCAGTTTGTTGAGTCAGTTAAGGAAGTGGAGCTGGACCCAATCATTGTGGCTACCCAGGATTTAGAGACGTCGCAGGATGCCTTGCATGGCTATGAAGTCTTGCAAGATGCAAACCATAGGAAGTGCCTCTTGGATGAGAAACCCTAGGAGGACCCACAAGAGGAGGCACAGCTGGAATAATTTGCCAGGTTTGAGGGCCTAGTCCTCCTCAATCAGCCATCAGCAAAGAGTATATCCAAAAGAATCAAAGAGGTGGCCAGATCGGCGGCAGGGATTGGGAAAGAGAAAAGATTTAATTTCTTCAGAGATGCATATAAAGTCCTCACACAATAATCAAGGAGCAGGTAGGAGTAGTAGGGGTTTTGATATTATAATTATGCCTTAGAACATCTGAGTTTGGTGTGACAAAGGTAAACTGCTCCAAGAGCTGAAGTGCGGTCCAGATGACAATAGGTGGTTTGATTGTTAGAGGCTGGGGCTCAAAGTGTTTGCCAATTGCCCTCAGAGAGGCAAGGGTGGCACGGTAGTGCTAGTTCAGGTAATCTTTGCTCGAAGGAACTTTATTGAGATGAAGGAGGATCTATTATGGCTATTGCCACTTGTAGGGATGGCTTTATCTTTTTGGTTGCATTTGTTTACAGCCTGCACTCTCCTAAAGAGAGAGCTAACTATTGGGAGTGCCTCGAAGTCAACATGGAAGACAAGCCTAGTCGAGGGTGACTAGAATTTCATGAGTAATGAAGCAGATAGATCGCAACCAATACCTCATATCACGAGCTCCAAATGGGATGCATGGGAACACTTGACGATGAGCAAAGGTCTTATAGATTGTGTTGAGCTAGGTTCGAGAAATATATGACCGGGTTTCCTTGGTTGAATCAAAGGAAGGGTGAAGAATTCTAGGCTTCCAGGCTAGACAAGATTTATGCCTCTAAGGAAGGATGGTGGCTAAGAAGTCCCATGCATGGTGAAGTTATCCTTGGCACGAGTATTTTTTATCATGTGCCACTGATTTGGTCCTTCAGCAGGCTGGGGGTGGCGGGGAGGTCATTGGACATCCCATTGAAACTTAAGAAGAGCCACTTGGAATCTAAAGAGTTATACAAAGAGATTAAACCGTTATGGCCTAACCAACCTCATTAACCCATGTGATAAAGGGGATGTTGGCATTCCCGGGTGTTTGTTAGGACTAGGGAGGTGGAACACCACTTTTGGGTGAGCAAGCAGAATGATGGAGACAACACGATCATGGTACAGAAAGCCATTGGGGTGGCATTGACACTAACCCCTACCGACCCCTATCTCTCGACCTTTATGGTGGAGGTTGAGTCAACTTTGTAGGCCAAAGATTGTGAAGAGGCAGAATGGGCTAGGGTGAGAAGTAGACAGCTATGGTTGTTAGTTGGGGACTACCCCTCTAAATTTTTATTCCAGGTGTTGAAAAAGAAGCATGAAAGAGACACGGTAGACAGAGTCACGGACAAGGAAGGTCGCCTGATTGTAATTTTGGCATATTGTGGAGATGTTTAGAAAAGAGCTAAGTGCTATCCTAGGAGAGGAGGCCATTCAAGATGATAGGGGTTGACTTGATGGATGGAGTTTGCCCCATAATTTTTGAGTACCAACGTGGAATGTTAGCCAGATTATTCTCAGCAAAGGAGCTAGAGAGGCTATTTACACCATGGAGAATGATCATGCACCGAGTCCAGGCGGCCTCCTAATAGAATTCTTTGAGAGATTGGGGATGTTATGGGGGATGACATGAGAGACATGGTAATGGCTAAAGGCTCCCTATTTGAAGATGTTAATGTCGACTTAGTCAAGCTATTCCTAAAAAGACAAACCTGCGTCAAGGTTGGCGATTGGCACCCAATAACAATGCTAAACACATGATACAAGTTGATAGCAAAAGCCATGGCACTCAGGATCAGAGAAGTTTGCGCAATGATCATGGACCAGGAGTAGAGCAGCTTCGTCAAACGTCGAGAAATTTTTTATAATATCTTGAATGTCTCGCTTGCTTTGGACCATGCCATAAATTCAAGTCAACTGGTAATCCTCTTTTGCTTTGACCTTGATAAGGCTTATGATAGGGTCAGGTGGGACTTTATTCTTAGTGTGCTAAATACTAGCCCTAAAGTTGAAGAAATTAACTCATCAGTGGGTTGAAAACTACTAACTACACTCAATTATAAAATTTTATAAGATCATTACACATATTTACAATTATTACAAATTTCTACCTAGAGTTGGTTATTTCTAGATGCCATGGCAGCTTAGTATATAATTTTGCAAAAAAGCATTTTTCTCCTCGTTGTCTTTAGATTGGGCTTTCTAGTATTTTGATTTCTACTCAAAATTTCAAACACAATGATAGTAAATAGAGTCAATCCCATTTTGTTTAAAGCTATTTGTAAAGATCACCCCATGAGCTAAAGTTATATTTTTTAAGTTTTATTGTTTAAAGAAAAGAAAACTACTATGGCAAAGTTATTAATAGTCAAAGAAGTTCTAGGAAAAAATGAAATCCACCAGTAATACAAAATCTTTACTTCAAATTTCCCAAATTTGTCCTCATAGTTTAGAAGGAGAACAACTTGCAATATTGATGACACTACAACACATTCCTATTTGCATTTCTAACAAATCTTTGATTCACATCTACCTATGTACTTTCAAAAACCTTAAAGCACTCTTATCATAGAAACTAGATACATTAATCTATTGTTATTTATGTAATTTAATAGTGTCTGAATTCGCACTGAATTCTAATGCATGCACATGTGCACTTAAAAAATGTTTACTGCAAACTTCACACAGCTCTCCTCCTATTAGCATAAATAAGAAGAAGAGCCTACAATATTAGTGACATATTAGTGACACTATAACACATTTTAATTCATATCATTTGTACTTCTGAAATACTTTTGATACTCTTATGACAGAAACAAGATACATTAAGATCTTGTTCTTTGTGAATTTTTAAGAGTGGACAAACATACACTAAAATTTGTTGTAGTACACGTCCTCTTAAACACCACATTGAATTTTTGAAGTGTTGATGTCATTTCATGTGCTATTTCTACCAAATAGAGGCTGAAAAATGTTTTTGGATTTAGAAATTAGGAGGAGGTACACTAGAAAGCATAGTAGATACTTATAATCTTCTCGCACTAAAATGTCATGAGTTAACAACAATTAGGGAAAAAATTATGAATCAATAAAGGCATTAAACTCTTATAGGGATGAGATAAAAATTATGTCAATATGCGTCTTTGGATCACACCTCTGGCATCTTTACTTTACAAAGATGCAAATGAAAGAGAGAATGATTACATGTTTGAAACATGATATAGAAAAGGATGAAAAGAAATGTAATTGACCATTTTAGTGTTACAACTTATCAATCTTTTGATATGATAGGCTTCCCAAAGGCAACATAAGGGATTACAAATAACTAAGAGCATAAAAAGGGTGTGTTGGCAATAATATTCACAAGGAACATAACCAAACTAGATGGATTAGTAAATGGGGCAAACCTGATTTTATGATAATGTCATCTCACAATGATAAATATGTTTATGACTAAATTTTTGATTGAAGATATTGAAGTACAAACAAGAGATGAACATTAAACAACATATTTACCAAACCTAAATGCAAAGAAGTGCAAATCATTCATTTAAAGGCATAATACTAGACATCAATTTTCTATCTAGCTTGAAACTCTATAAAAATTCATAGAGCTCAAGCCTTGGCAATGGAAACACTAGCCTTCTCACCAAGGTAACATGCAAGATTTGCATACACAGCATTGTCCAGAGTCATAAGAATTGAAAATTAATTAAGTTGAACTATTTTCAAATGGAAATTTTATATTAGGTGGCAATGTGCATGAGGAATTGAAAAGGCTAAACAACAAGACAAAACATGACTTAAAAAAACCCAAACTTGCTCTGGAAGTTCACAAGTCCAATCTTTAAATATTGGATGATTATGTAGATATGTATTAGATATGCATAGATACAAAAATAACACCAAATAACATTATATGCTTGCAAGAAACTAACACAAATGATGGCAAACCATGCAACCCGAAATCATTCCATAGCCATTAGAAATTCCTCTAGCATGAGTACTTGCAGTCTATTAATGATTCAATTGCAATCGAATCTGCACTTGTGCATCAACATAGGAACATATCAATTATAGGAATTGAAATATCATTTACTGCCCACCCATATCAAACTATAAATTATGTATGAACTACATAAAAAAACACGTTTGCACAAAAAATGACAAACATTGACATTATAGTTCCAAACTCTTCAATATTCATGTGATGGATAAAACATTCAGTCAAGAGATGTGCATCCACTACACCTACCCATCTCCATGAGTGCATGTGTCTTAAATAATTCTTAGCTATGATAATCATTTTTGCCATATTGTAAGTACTTGCGTATTTGACAAGAATGGTCACTTATGACTCTACAATATCTAATCACACACACACACACACACACGTGGTTGCTATAGCATATTAAAACCCCATAGGTCTTTATATGGATCCATATACATATAAATCTTCTTGCTCTTTTCACATGCTCTATCTTATAAAACTAGTTGCTTATTTGAACATGCTCCATCTCAATAAAACTAGACTCAACAAGGCTTCCCAACCCAACCCTCTATATGACTTAAATTGATTTACAACTTATGTTGATTATCAATATTCCAACCATCAAAGGTGGGATCTCAACCTATCATGCATGCATATTGCATTAATTCAAGCCTTTCCTTACTTTGTTGTTATATCCCCAATGACCTCCACATAAAAGAAAGTAATGTTGCATTTACTTGGATAAAATTATTGTAATCTTCATTGTTGTAGTTGACACTTGACAAAATCGGGTAACAATCCCATTTGTTTCCCAAAATATATTGGGGAGAATTATAAAATACCCACTTGAGTTTTTAAACTTGATAAAATATTCCACTTTCCACATTTAACTATGGATAGATCACTATTAAGATGTAGTTTCCATGTATCCTCAAGAATTTGAGGAGGGCAATAATTATATCATGTACACCCATATAAAATCCAATTCAATAGGTTTTTTGACATTATGTGATAAATGCCACCTCATGTTAGATGCCACTTCTAATGACTTAGCAAAGTTATGTACAAGTTAGTCTACTTCCAAGAAGAAAGGTTCCCAAATTAGGTGATGTTTCTATAGGAGGACCCTAGTTGACACCTGTGCCTTTACACATGATCCACAAAGATCTCAAACCCTAATAGCACTCTTGAGTCCCCACCTTTCAAAGATGCACTTATCAAAGTTGACAAGCTAGCAAGAATCCTAGCCATCCACTCATAGTACTAGCCATCAATTTAAGTTGCCATTTTAGGAGCAAGTCATGCTTTAAACATGGACTACATAGCACCCATCTACCCTTTAGCCTAAAATGGATTTTATTAGTGTACCAAATGGTCTTCCAAATGTGACATAGCCTTGAAACGATTTTTGAGCCCATTGCCATGACATGATCAAGTGCTAGGCCTTAAGTAATTAGACATCTAACTAACCCATGCTTAATCTTCTTTATCAAGGCTATTCCTACCATCCATACTTGCAAGCATCATGATTAAGCATTTTGTTTTGTTCCCACCAAGAAATAGGCTACATATAGAATAAATGGTTCTTTTTAATAGTTATGGCAATTATATGCATTTTAGTGCTTTTTTCCATGATGGTGCTTCCACTTTGGGAGAGCTTTGGTGAGCTTCATGCTCTCCTTCCATAGAGAGGTAGGCCTTTTTGTAGCCTTCATGGTCTTTAAATCATTTTTTTTCTCCATGGCATATCCCTTTTTTAAAGCTTCACATTGTGCTTCATTACAAAAGGAAAGGTCCTATTTGTAGCTTTTGAGATCTTTATAAACTTTTTAGTGTTTTGATTTTGATGTTTCTATTTTAACAAGTTTTTAGCAATTTGGTTATTAATGTTTTTCGTGTTTTGAGGAAATTGTTTTAGTGTTTTGATTATGATTTTTCTATTTCAATAAGCCCCCCATCTCTCTCTCTCTCTCTCTCTCTCTCTCTCTCTCTCTCTCTCTCTCTCTCTCTCTCTCTCTCTCTCTCTACAATAACTGATATGATGATGAGTGTAAAGCCTTGCCTCGTCAACTCAGACTCGAGACCAAGTAATCCCTTTCAATTGAGACATAGACCAAACAAGACACTATCTAGTCCATCAAAAGAAAAAATAATTTATTTACCAAATGAGGAAGAATTACTAAGCATTTTGTTTAGTAACAACTTTTGGTAGAAGTTCTCAAGTGGAGGTTCACTTCCCCTTTCTTACACCCAAACATGTGGCAGACTTAAGCATGCACGCTTTTTAATATCCCCACTAATCTACATCATACCTTCCATAGTTGCCTCATTCCACCCCCATTCCACCTCATATTTACTCTTCACCATTGGTGACATCAAACATGAAACTCTCGAGCCATACAATGATCAGGCCAAAGGTCATGAAGGGCTATGTATTGAGTATGTTGCACATGGGATTATGACCCTAGTCCAAATCTTGGAAAAGCTATTTAATGATGCAATTTGCACCAAACTTTGTCACACTTGCACCATGAACACCATTATCTGAATCCATAATGTAGGCTATGCTAGGAGCCTAGAAAATTGCAATACCATCATGAGCAAACCTATTATGTCCAAGATTCATGCATCGACACTTGAGATTCATGTCAATCATCTTGCCGAACGTGAGCAATTCATATTTGTGGGGCATGTAGGCTTCCAAGTAGATTATGCTACATAGGATCACATTTTCACACTAAGAGATGTCATAGCATAGGTTTGTGCATGGAAGCAATGAGGTACTCTTGCTTTGTGGATTTTTGCAAAGCCTTGGACACAATACCACAAGCTCAACTATTTCAATGGCTCTTTGAGAAATAGTTGGTATGATGATGAGTGTAAAGCCTTACACTATCAGCTTAGACTCAATGCCAATCAAAATATTTCAATTGAGACAAAGACAAAAGAGACATCGTCTAGTCCATTCAAAAGAAAAGAGACTTTATTCATCAAAATGATGAAGAATTACTAACCATTTGTTTAGCAATAACTCCAAGGACTTCAAGTGAAAATTTCTTGACTGGAGGTCCACATCCCCTTTCAAATAATAGCCCATTCAACACACCTACAAATGTACTGTTTATGATGTTGACCTGCATCACATCTTCCACGGCTACCTCATCCCACCTCATGTTCACTCTTCACCATCAATGAGATCAAACACGCAATCCTCAAGCTATACAATGATTGGAGCCAAAAATCAAGGGGCTATATAATGAATACATTGTGCTAGGGATTAAGACCTTAGCCCCGATCTTAGCAAAGCTATTTAATGAAGTGGTTTGGATCGATTTTCCTTACACTTGCACCATGACCACCATTATCATAATTTATAAGGCAAGGGATCCCATTAGCTATAAGAACTACAATATCATCATGATTAGACCTATTATGTCCAAGATTTATGCATTAGCACTCGAGATTCAGGTCAGTCAGCTTGCAACTCACAGCTATGGTGTGGGTAGGTTTTTGGGTAGATCATGCTACATGAGATGACACTTTCACACTAAGCGTTGTTATTAAGAAAGTGCATCAACGAGTTCGAGTCCCTCGTCATATCAATGGGTGGATTAGGTTCACCCTGTAGACTTGGGGTGCCAACTCCCTTTTAAAGTAAGAAAACCTATTAAAATCTTGAGTATGAGATGAATTTAACAATATGCCATGAGTATAAATTATTCAAATTAACATGGTTGTGTTCTACACTAAAAGAGCTTCAAACATGTCTTTACACTTTGAAATTTGGGTAACACATGAAAAAGTTACATTAATTTGAAAGGAGATGAGTTTTCATATTTTAGTGTAATTTTTGTTTTACCCCCCCATCCAAAAGACCCCACCCCCCCTTTGGGCCTCACATATTATGAAAAATATGTACAAATCTTAAAATCTTGCATATTTTTCAAGGTATGTAGCTTATATTTTGTGGGATGGGGGACATGAAATTTTCATATTTTTCCCTTGCATATTTTAATTTTTGAAAGGAAATCCATGCATATCATTTATGGACCTTGTCCCCCCATACCCTGGATTTTGGACGAGGGTAGTAACATATTACATATTGAGTTGGCGCCCCACACCTATAGAGCAGTAGCAACAAAATTACTATAGTACTTGAGCAAGGAGGGGTAAAGAGGCAATACCAGGTATCACATCTTGTATCAGGCTTGTAGAATAGCCTTGATTACCCTACAATACTTGACATGGGAAAGGAATGCAATAATGTAGTGGGACCTCTCCCAAATTTTAACAATTTTAAAAACATTAAAATTTACTTGAAAGATGTAGGTTTCTTCTTCAAGGTACGTTTCTTCTTGGACATAGTAGTGATGCATGGAGGGAGCAAGCACATCTTGAGTATTGGATAGATCCTTTGTAATATAGGATGGAACACATGCCATCATGATAGTTAAGATCAATGGAGAGGAAGTGTTTGTTGGGGCAGTGACATTTGTACCTTCCATAAGAGGGGATCGACTTTTGCAACATTGCAAACGCTCCCATACTTTGCTACTTGCAAAAATGATAGTTGGAGGAGCAAACAACACATCGTCATAGGTGGATGGTAAGATAGCTGAGGAGATCTGTCTACACTCGAGAAGATGAAGGTATGGGGTAAAAGTAGGACTCCTAATGCTAGGAGATGGAAGGTCTAAGGACACCATGGGTAATTGTAAAAGCAGTGCCACTTCCCTATTTGAGCTCCCACTCCCACCCTTTGCATTCCCATAGCAATGTAGATACAACCCCCATCCCCCTTAATGAACCCCCCGCTCCATTTTTGAATCCTTTAGATGATGATGCCACCTCCCCCAAGACGGTTCAATAATGTTGCAAGTCATAGTAGCCCTGGTCGAGATCAATGTTATTTGGGACCTCGTGGAGCTTCCCACCTCTTGGATTCTCCATTAGGACGTAATTTTGGCAAAAAGGCATGTAGTGTGGATGAAAATAGTCTAACTACATCATATCCTTTGGACTCTAGAGGCATTCTATGATCTTCATGAGTGTAAATTTACAACGAAGCTATGCATGTTTGATTGTTGGACAAGTTGTCAGACCATCAACGATCATTACACAAAGTTGGCGGAAGGGGGAGGTATAAAATCATTACGGAGATTGTCTCTCTTAATCTCTCAATTGAGCATCTTAAATTTGTGTCTCGGCCTCCTAATATGTCTATCAAGTGTCTCATGTTTGCATTCTAGAACACTTATAAATCTCTCCATCGAGCATGTGAACATTTGCATTCTATTCGTTGAATTCTCAATTGAAAGCTTGAAATTTGCATCGTGTCCTTCCAAATATCAATCTTGCAACTGTTTACGTCCAAGCCTTACCTTGAGGTCAATAGTCAGGCTTGCAAATGCAAGGCAAGGGAAGGCATACAAAAAATCAAGAATGGCAATCAAAACACACAAAGGAGTTGAGTGGCTTACTTTCACATTAATTCAACAAGAAGGCTTGCAAAGGCAAGGCAAAGCAAAGATCTGAAGGATAGATAGAGCAAATAGAGGAATTGGGTCTTGTTCTTTGAAGGCTTGAAACGGTAAGGTAGAGGCAGAGATAGAGCAAGAAAGACAGAGCAACAAGAGTGATCGAATGAGTGAGAAATCAACAAGAAAAGTTGGATCGTGATGGAAGAGAATCAAGTTATTCATGCCTACATGTGCAAACATATGCAGAATTGTCATGGTATGTTTCAAAATTTGGCTCCGGTGCTGATTTTGATTTTCCTCCCTTGGTTGTTGTAGCTCCTTTCAAATCAATCATGACATAAGCCACCTCCTCAATGAGCATCGAAAGCACAATGTGTAACTCGTAGCAATGGTGATTGGTGATTTGCATCCCACTAAGCCAATGGTTGCTCTAGCTGACTGCATATGCAAAGACTCTTTCATGAAATCTTCTTTTAAGAGTAAAAATGCATGGCAAAGAAAATGCTTTCTTGCTTTGGTTCTTGTGAGTTTGGCCTAGCTTAGCGAGCGATGAGCTGACTTGTGGGACAATCTTGAAGGAAGGGGTGATTTGCACTTTGACATCTCCCTAATTGCCTCTATGCCTCATTATTTTTTCTCCTCCGATTGCCACTTCCGCATTAAATTACAATTGTATCTTCAGAGATCCAAGCATTTGGTCCCACTAGCAACAAAGACCAACCCACCAAGTCTAAACCCAAGCCCAACTGTGCTCTAGGATTGTCTTCAAAGTACGCGGAAGAAAGAACCATCACCATATGCATAAGAACCACCCATCCATGGTTGAAATCCAAGGGGTTTCACTGCCAACTCTAGACTTCTTGGCTGATCCCTCTATCCCACAACAATGCATGGGTTGCCTGCTATTCAAATAACTACACTTTCAATTTTATCCATTTATATAAAAGCAACTAGGTACTTGTTCACATCTAAAGCAAAGACCAATGATATTAATGTTGTTAGTGTATCAAAGCCTGGTCAAAGGTTCCAGGTTTGAGTATGATAAAATGAAAAACAACATATAACATAACTTAGAAGAAGGAACATGTATTAGAGATCACGCCCATATGCTCCCTAGACTAGCTTTGTCAATGGGTTTAATGGGGCCGTCCCCATGTCATCCTCCATGAGGCCGTGCAACCAAACACGGCTGCTTTAGAACACGGTTTGGGGTGGTGTTTTCTTAGGTACCCCGAAGACCTCCTACAGTGCCTCATCTAGTGATATGTTAGTAGCTCCATTGACACGTGGCAAAGCCATTGTCACACGGCGCCACTGATGTCTACCATAGAACACCCATCATCACTACCTTCTATCTGTTTACATGGGTACAAAGACCACCACCTTTTGTTTGTCTGATGGCACCCTACACATGAGAGTGCATAAGCAACTATTAGTGCGGGGCTGCTTGTGTTGTAATTCGGGCCACATGGTTGTTTGAGAGGGTGTATTTATGCGCCCTTAGGTGCTCAATTTCACACCTCCATTTCATAGCTTTTACCAACAATGGCCGGTAAGGTCTTTGCACGTCACTGAGGGGCCATGCACATAAGGCTTCCATTTCAAGACTCTTTGTTTTTGCAACTAGTGTGCAGTCCAGCCACGCACTAATGGGCTCCTCTCAGGCCCTGTGCACATGAGCCAGTTCATGCGCAGTTGGGCTGCACACTAGTTGCCAATCGTCGCAAATGGCATTATTTGGTTCACGCAGGTTATTTATTTTGGACGCTATGACCAAAAAATCATCGGCTGCCCCCGTCTTCCTCCCGCTCGCACTCTGGCCACAAGTCATTTGTGGAGGATGACATGCTGTTTCTAGTGGAAGTGAAGAGGCGTTGGGGTGCTTGAGGGTTGGCAACGCTCTCAATTCTATGCAAGTCGCGAGTGGCTTGAACGGGGAGTGTGTGTGTGTGTGTGTGGAGACGTTCTTAGCTGGGGGGGCGGGGGGGGGTTGTTGCTAGAGAAGTACAAAAAAAGGACACGAACTAAAAGGCCAAGGACAAGACTCAAGAGGGGTAAGAAGTTTCTTTATAGGACATGTGCCTCTTCGCCATCTACAACAAACAACTCTTATTTGCTCACACAGCCCCATTTTCTCTTGCGATCTCCGTCTCCATTCTTTGCTTGCCCGATCTTCCTCACATGGACGCAGGTTTGATCCGTCTACCTTCTTTCGTCTCCTCCAACTTGAAATTTGTGACCTTCATTCATTATAGTCTCGCCTCTTTATGTTTGTCCTAGCTCTTCTGATTTTGCAGGTCACATCTTACATAATTTGGAAGCGAGGCGATCTGGGCATGGGAAGAGTGAAGCTTGGGTCGCAACATGGGGCTTGCCGTAGACAGGTGGAAATACAGGTCACGGAAGAAGTTTAGTTTCTTCCGAGCTAGCCTATGCAACACTCAAAATTGCGCTAGCTAAGGGAAAGGAGACTTCATATAAACCAGAGCTGACACAGGTCTAGGTAGACCCTTGGTGGAGGCATTGTGAGAGACGTGAAAGGCTGGAAGGATTGATTCGAAGGCAACGCTTACGTTGGTAAAAGCTCGGTGGCTTTACTCAAGAGACCAATATTTCTCCCTCTGCATAAATTTTCTTCAAAGGCGTAAAGGAGGAGATCGGTGGAAGGATGATCTAATTGCCCCCTTATAACGTAAACAGAGCAGAGACATTCCGACATTGGTTAAACAAGCAGGCTCTTTGGATGCCACAGACGTTTAACAGGGCAGCACAATTTGACATTAGCTCTTAATCTCTAGAACTAGCCCATAAACCTGTGAGACGGCATGGGACTTCATGAGGGCCTTTCGAGCTCCTTGTCAATTGCACAAGTTTCCCGTGGGGAAAATGTATAGGCTTAATTGAAGCTTTTGCTGCTACACAAAAGCTTAGCCCAGTGCGATTGTTGTACTTCGTAAAGAAGCAAAACATGTATATTATTTTTAGGGCAGGAGTCAGGATAACCTGGTTGACTTATCGTTGGCCTTATTCATACTGAGCCACGTCGGTCGACCAGTGTTAGTCACTGCCATTATGATCGCCTATTGGCTTGGATTACAGCTTCATTGTTTTCATATAAAGTCTGACGACCTTTGGTCGATCGAAGGCCAATCTTCCTTTTTGGGTTTTTATTATGACTTTCTATCTCGATTGGAAGCCTTGGCATTTAGTCATGCAGGGTGCAAGTATTGATTTATGCAATAATGAAAATTCGTTCATCTTAATTGGCACGTTGTATTGACTAAGGGAAGCATGAAACACAATGTTACCTACTTCCTAGCTGTCAGACTATTTACTAGTGTATCCAGGCTAGTTGTAGCCTAAAAGTTCTCAATTGAATATGTTCTTTTTTCTCTCCTAAAGCAAAACATTTTGGCCACTGGCTGTTAGAGGTCGGTGCCAATGTGCTGGCCCATTTGTTTTGCGAATGAGATGAGGATCAAACTTTGGTTCCCTTTTCCACAGGTGAAAAGTTTTGATGCAAGTAAATGACGTGCACTTTTGAAAACTTAAGCAAATGCTTTTCTGTGACAGATAGGATTTCAGAGGCACGTACTAAGGTGCAGTTTCCAAATTTTGTTTTGCAATCAAGGAAGAAGGCTTTGATGCCTGGTTTCAGCCAGGAAGCAAAGGCATCCTTTGCAAGCAGATTTGGCTTTGATCGATCGAGGGCTTCCTCTGAAGATTTGATGGCTACAGCTAATGATCTATATTCTGTTGTCATGAATCAATGTTATCTCTGCCAAGGCCAACTCACGTGCAAAACTTCAAGGTTGTCTATTGATGATGTTGGCATTGCTCTGTAAAATGCTCGCCAAACTAACATTAGGCGAGCTGTATGGAACAACTGGATGTGTAGATGGTGGGAGCATACTAGATTTTCTCGAATGCCGAATTTCAAGAAAGGTGTACTTGTCACTTGTTTGGCGATATACGCAGTGAAATATTGGATTTTAAACCTTGCTCTGGAATGCTAGATGTAGAAAGTGGAATCCTTGTCTGCTTTGGTGATAAGGACCGACATAATGCAAACTGCAGGAAGCATACTAACTTTTATCATGTTGTTAAGCGGTCTCTTTTTTCCAAAAACACCTCTCACTCGGGATCTGATGAGAACATGAACGTAGCAAAGCTTATGTAGTTCCTTTTCTACTTTTTAGAGACCTTCTGTATCTTTGTTAGTTTCTCTCTCTAGTCTTTTCCTCCTATTCCCGTCTCTCTCTGCCCCCGCCCTTTCCAAAAAAAAAAAAGGTGACAAATCCCAATTGGTTTAGGAAACTCTCCCTCTGTCTCTCTCTCTCTCTCTCTCTCTCTCTGTGTTTCTCCCCCTCGCCCCTGCCCTCCCTCGCCCCGTCGCCCCTGATGCTCTTGTACTCTCTTGCTTGTTCTGTGCTTGCAGTGGTCCCTTTGTTTCTGACCTTTGCTTTTGGAAACTTTATTCTCGATTTGCAAGATTGTATAAATTCAAGTTGCAACTTTGGCAGATCTTCAAAATTTCATGGAGACTCATTGACAAGTTTTCCTTCAAATTCTTGGTGAGGCCTCGTCTTTTTACATACTATATGGCTTTGGGAACACTCTCCCTAGTCTAAACAAGTTACAACACTACGATGCTCCTGTGAGACTATTGTTTGTCATATTACATCTTGAAGTAGTGTGTGCGTGCAATCCATTCTTAATGATGTGTGCAGCCAACAACCGAGAGCAGACTATATAACAATGTATTTTGTAATCTTTCCGTTCTACTGCTTTGCGGACCTGTATTATTTTTTTTCCAGAGAAAAAGAACTACTATTAATGCTTGCGAAAACACCATAGAAATCAACATTCTGGAAGGGGCTGAGCATCGGGAAATAGAGAAAACAAACTGATTGTCAGAAAAACCAGTCTGTTTCCAAAGAACCCAGCTCCCTAGTGGCCTACGGAATCTTTGGAATAGGGGCTAACAACCAGGGTGAAGGGCTACACAACTGGTGAATACCTCTCGCGGTGATGATGTAAAACATAACTGCGGGCCAATCCTTGCAGACATGCTCCCACCTTTTGGCTGTTGCTCTAGCACCTGAAGTCCCACACTGTAGATGATGTCCTGCCAGATGGCACTCTCGGGGAACCTGATTGTCTTCCATCACAAAACTGGAGCGGGCAACCTAGATGTTCCAAGCGTGCTGCTAAACACTGTCTCCCCAACACTGTACTTTTGGCAAAGCAAAAGTCAAGGATGAGAAGGTGGAGTTGCATCTTGTGCCTCTGTCTTGAGAACTCTTGGCCTTGAATCTTGTAGGCTGGAGAGGCTAGAATGGAGAAGGCGTGACCCCCCTCCGTCAGGTAGGCAAGCATCCCCAAAGTGAAGCCCCCACTGCATCCTCTACGTGCTGGCCACAATCCAAAGGCCTGCCATGCAAATCGTGTGCGCTTTTGGGCAGCCCCAGAGACAATGTGGGATCTTCCCCAAATCTGTGTCTATGCAATGACGACAACTACCATCTACTTGCATGTGCTCCAACTAGGGGCCAATAGGCAAGCTTGCGTGCGCAACCATCTTGAAGAAATAAGAGGTCTTCTGTGGCCTACGGCTAGTCTAGAGATGTTATCAAAAGCAAGATCCTCAGGGGAACTTGCTTGTCCACTCAATGATGCTCTTGTGAGGGGGTCCAGGCTGCCGCCTCCAGTTGAAGCTGTCGGCTGATGTGAATCGTGTATAAGAAGCTCCACTCTGTCCAAGGGCCTTACATGAATGGGCCAAACCCACTCACCCACATTCCACCGAATCTCCCAAAGAGGCTGACCCTCCCATAACCAAAGAGACCACCTTGCCCCCTTGTGTCCTGCTGAGATTGGAATTAGGTAGTCCTTGCCCAAGTGGCCCTTACTGTCACATGCACCCTTGCACTTGGGTGCAATGTGACACACTGGCTACATCGACAATAGTGTAATAGTTCCCTAATAGGAGATTTGTCGCATGCTGTGACCCCTTTGTGAGCCCTTTTCCAGGGACAGTCAGGCACAAGCTACGTAAGTCAGTCTCACAGCATTAGGTCTAGTAGACAGATCAGTCCTTGTTCATTGGTACCCACTAGAGAACAGTAGGGTAGTGTAGGTCCAGCCTAGGATAGGAGCCCTTTTGGGCCCCCTCAGGGCTGGAACAAGTGAAGGGAAATGGCAGGGGTAGGGCTGCCTTTATAGGCTACCCTACACCCCTCCCTAGTCGACCTTTTATGGGGCCAAGGGACCAGCCAACCAGCCCCGAATAGCTGACTGAAAAGTCAGCCAGTTTGGGCAGGTTGGCTCAGCCCTTCAGCCCTATAAATAAGGAGCCTCCAGGCCTTCATTTCTCATCCAGCTCCCCAAGCGTTCAGCACTCCAATAGCTCCCATCCGGCCTCTTGTGTGCAGCCCTGAACACGTCCGGAGTTGGCCCTGTCAGCCACAGCTTTGGGCCGTAAGTTGAGCCTGTCCAGAAGGTGTATACGCAGCACCACAGTTAAGGATTCAGACCAGAAAATGGAGTAAGGTTAGGGTACTCTTTCAGCAGCTCTTTACAGCTTTCCTTACAGTTTTGCACAGCTCACTTCTCAGCTCTATATTTCACTCGTCTCTTAGCTCTCTTTAGAATCTATTACTCGTAGCTTTCACTCTCTCACTCACGCGATAACCCTGCATCCCAGTGGACAGCACAAATCTCTTCCTTGCCTTGTAGAAGTGCCCTACATTGTCAGTGTGGACAGCATCAAGGTCTCGGTATTGGTCCGCGTTGCCTCTCAGTTTTTTGGGTCTGCAATACGTGTGCACAGTGTACTCTTCAAAAGCGCATTTGCGTGCTCTCTCGAAGAGTGCTATTTGTATCTTTCAGTTCTCCAAGTATAAAGCAAATTCTCCACTGATTGGGGGAGGGGCCCCTCAGTGGGTACAGGGACCGAATTAGTTGTCGACTCTATTCTCTCTCTACGCTCATCTCCTTTCCCTCTCTATGGTGCATAATGCTAATTCCTTGCTAAAGGTTTAATGGTCTTGCTGTGATTACATGATCAGATTACTGTGGCATGTTACACTTGCCTTGACCCTTTGCCACTCAATGAGTCCAAGTCTTGGTCAGCCTCAATGTCCCTCACTGTCTTGAGTTGCAGAAGGCCCCAAGTCCCCACTCTATAGATTTTGCATCGGTAGGACCAAGGGACATGCAAAAACTTGATCATGAAAGGTGCCTTGGTCTTCAAAAAACTGTTTGTACTAGTGATGGGGAATAAGGCGCTTCGCAGTTCTTTCTACCATGCCTCGGGGAGTTGCCGGATTGCACTTTGCCATTCGGGTGCCTGGCGCCGCTTAGATGAGAGAGTGCCTACCTGCGTGACTTCGCATTTGTGGGTAGTCGGCTCCAAGGCCCAAGACACCTAGCTGGGCCACTGTCCACGGTGCCTAATGAATGTGCGTTCGCACGAGTACCTCCTGGTCCCTAACCTTGGATGTGAAATGAGTGGCTGCCGCTCAAACTCCTCTAGGCACGTAGGGCTGGCCTGAATGAGTCAACAAGACAAATGTTGCCAAACCTTGTGAAGGCCCTTATTAGGGGGGAGGCCTTCCTTGTAAGGGGAGCGTCTGAAAAAATCCACTTGTGGGACTGCTACCGTTGTCCTCGTGCGCGGGAGGTGTTCTTGAGAAGCCCTTGCTGAAGCAAGAGTGAACCTTGAACTAAGTGTCATCTCTGCTTTTTGACAAGGTTAAATTAGAAACAGATACATTGGCATTACTTTGATATCTTTGTCATGGCTGAGCTTGCTATGCTTTTCCAGAGAACATAATGTGTGTGTACGGAAGTGGGCACATCTGTGTGCATATAGCCTCCATCTATGTTTTGGCCGGACAACATAAGTAGGATGTGATGGGATGTAGTTGACATTGTGCTGTATCGTTGAAGTTTTGCAGTCAATTCAAGAACACAAGTGTTTATGATACCAAGTTTGGGGACAAATGTTGTACATCTTAACGTGTAATTTGTTTTACAAAGATATGTATATGTCCCCTGCATGATTTCTACTCTGACTTCAATAAGCATTCTTCCCTAGTGTTTGAGAATGTAGAGAAAATTTACTTCTGTAATAAATTCAGTTTGTTCATTGGGACTTGCATCGCTCAATCGTCGAGAAATGTATAAACAATGTATGCATGAGGTAATATATAAATCTTTCTCAGTACACCAAGTCTTTGATCCATGTGAAATCGCCTGTTCGCCTTCCTTGATGAAACTAGTTGGAGTCTCAAGGGTGTGCCTGAATTTATTGTGGGGTCCTGTATGTGACTTTGCATGTTGATCCATGGTTCGCCGAGGTTTGGTTCTTTTTATGTTGACCAAGGACCTGACAGTTGTTGCTCCTTTGCAAATACTCAATGGTCTAGTTAAATTGCGGGCCTGTTTGGCAGACCTAGACTAGGCTGACTAGCCTGCTCTTGCTGCTCATTTTCTCAGGCCATTCTCCCATTTGTAGGGCATAGGGATGGGCTGTTTGCAGCACCACAGCCAGCCCTAACTGAGGACATTATGTCAGCCGACCATGCTGACCAGTGCTGCCCATGTGGCTTCCCTAAAATGAATACGACAAGGAGATCTATATGCTGCCCATGAAGCAGCAGATTGTTGCCCACATGGCAGCCCTAATCTATCAGTCTATCTTAGTAGGTACAGCATACAGAGCTGTTTTTTGGTACCTTAACTCAGTGACAGTATGTTGTAGGTATCCTTTCCATACATTCATGCATATTCTCTTCTCTGACATGGCATCAGAACCATTGGTTTGGTAGATGATACATGCTTAGTTTCTCTGGATATGGCCGACCGGCCAGCCAAGCACATACTAACCACTTACAAATTTTCAGAAATTTTCTCGGGTGGATGTAAATAGCGATCATTGTTTTGGCAGTGGTTTCTACTCACTTGGATCCTGTAGGGGTCTAGGGGACCTTATACATCATATCATATCTAACATGTTCCCTGTCATATCTAGTAGCCAAGAATATTCGTCCAAGTGGTAGCCAATTGCAAGTTTGAATATATGCTAGTATTATGAAGGTATATGCATACTTTGAGAGCTGGAATGCAAGCATAGAAGGGATTTCCCATACCTAAAGCCTTTGGAACAGAGTCTTGTGAAGAGAGAGAGACACACACATGTGCGCGCGGATGTATGTATGTAAAATTTGTGCACTGGTGACAACCCATGATAGCTTGTCTGTAGATAACAGACAATACGGAAATTGGGGGTCAAATGTTCTATGGGCTGTGCACAAGGTAAAATTTAAAGTATGCGCAAACTCTGTCTTAGCAGGCTAAACTTCTTGAACGGCAATATTAGGTAGGATGAAATTTAAAGTATGCGCAAACTCTGTCTTAGCAGGCTAAACTTCTTGAACGGCAATATTAGGTAGGATGAAGGGGGAAGGAAACAACAAACTTGGGAGAGTCAAAAAGTAGATTAGCAATCCTTGGTTGGAGCAAGAGTTTTGGTTGAATCATGAATGTTTAGAAATTTGGAAGATTGCTATCAGCAGCTATTAGCAGCACAATCCCATGGGATAGAAGTGTAAAGACACTTGCTTCTTAGAGAGAAAGCTCTCAACAACATGCCTTACTTTTTTTGCTTTCCTTATCAGAAATACCAAACCAAGTTTAGACTACATTTCAGGCAGTGAAGGTTAACTTTAGAATCATTATGAAGCTCAATCAATTTTTTTCACTTGGGCTCAATCAGAGCTTTCATTCTTTAATCATTTCGTGGAATACAGTAGCAAGATGAAGAACATGCAGCCCAAGGGCAAAGGCAACATCACAGTTGGTCATCACCAAGTCATTCAAATGAAGAAAATAGAGCCCAAGAATATCCACGAAATTGATGGGTTGCAGAAGCAAAAGCCAGGCGGAAGAGCTCAAATTTCTAGTTGTGGATAAGAATGGCAGAAGGTGTAGCTCAAAGGCAAAGGCAACACCACAGTTTGCCATGAGCAAGTCATCCAAATGAACGAAATTGAGGCTAACAGTATCAACAAAATTGATGGGTCTCAAAAGCATGATTGAAGTGGAAAACTAAAACTTAAAGTAGCACGCTGCAATTGTAGCAGAACATTAGGTGGAGGCTGTAAATGATGCTTAGCCACTTCAAGTGTGAAAATGCCTACTCCACTCAGACATGGGGAGAGACAGATTTACTGCACTCTTAGTACATTACACCAGAAGTCACGTGGCAAGGATTGGTTTATCAAACTGAAGCATTGGAAATGTCACAAATGAGTTTCTCTAGGAGATGTGCCTCTGCCCTTCGCAGGATGACACCTGATTTAAATATTTCATATTTATGTGAGTGTCTGATGATCATGTCTTTCATCTTATTATTCGTGTGTTGTATTTGGTTGCAGATTTTGACTTGATACAAGCTTTTCCTTGCCATGTTATATAGGTTTGTACAAAGCCTTGTGCATAACGTTGATGTTGTATACAGATGGGAAGGTTATAGATAATACCTTCTTAGGGTGAAGATTCAATGACATTGTCCTTATCGAGAAAGCCAACTATGCACATAGGTTGCGTAGTAGAACTAAACTGGAGCAAGCCTTGGGTGTGGGCTGCTGGATACATGATTGAAAGATATAAAGAATAGATGGCAGACTAAAATAGACCCATAGGATAGGATGGGAGGGTCTGACAAAGATAAAGTGTCTACTCAAATCGTGGAGTTCGACGAAATAAGTCTTCTATTAAAATCAATATAATAAAAATCCTCAAAAGTCAACAACAGCAATCTGCTCAGGTCAGCCCAGTGGGGCTCAGCCCTGAGTGGCTCCCTCCATTCAGCTCATTCCACTGGACAGAGTTGTGAGAGAAGTGCTTGGCTTACATGTGTTATATTGATATCAATGCTTCATAAATTTTCCTCCAAGGAGCAACAGTAAGGCGTGGACGTTAAACACCCGAAGTGTCCAGGACCAAGGGAAGCCTCAGGATGCCTTCAACCTCCTGAAGGGAGATTAACATCACGTTATAAATGATGCCAAATGTAGGGCATGATGAAAAGTCTCAAACCTAGGTCGTGGTAGAGCCTTTGTGAAGAGATCTTCTAAGTTCAAAACAAGTTGTCCTTCTAAAGAACCACAAAGCAACTATTGTGACATGAAAGACTCCAAAGTACTTGGAATATTTGTTGAGCTTGTAGTTGAGATAGAGAGATAATACTTTCAAACTGAACAAAACTTACTGCATGCTGTGTGATGGACAGCCCTGATCCGCTGATAGTTCTTCTGTGAAATAACCACTCGCCACAGCTTGTAGGAGTGTAAGAAACCTTCAATAGATAATGAACTTTGAATAGAAGAGTAGTTTGAGCTTTTGAGACTGTAGAAACGTTGGTAATAGCTCAAAGTTCGCATTTCCAGTTATTTGAGCGTCAAATAGCTAGGGATGCTATTCATGAAGGGATTGCAGTGAACTTGTGGAGATCCAGGCTCAGGGCTAACCCAACTTGTCCTTGTTGTCACATTGCAGTTGAGTCAGTAAAGCATTGCCTTTGGGAGTGCAGACAGGCGAGGACGATTTGGAAAGGTGTTGCTAGGATTTTCAGTATCTTTCATACAGCACCTTTCTATATAACCTGGGGTTCAGTGGCTTGGTTATCTCTTACTGGCCCTCATGTGTTTTTCGAGGGACATGATCCAAATCCAGCTCTCATTGTACGGCGATACTCAGTGGAGTCTTGTTCCCTCCAGGATGTTCCCTTCACTCCTTTTAGAGCTGCTCATGCATTAGTAGACACGTCTTGGGAGATTCTGGCTAGCATTGCAGCTTGGCATATTTGGAGAGCTAGGTGTACAGAGGCGATGGAGGTATCCAGGTTTACCCTTCCCAGGCTATATGGCTAGTATTTGGACCGACACAGTACACAGTCTAATGGCCATATGGGCGAGCATGCACGGATCCTCCAGAGCAGCCACGGTCAGCAGAGTTACTTTTTTCGGAGTTTGGAGAGGATCTCCTTTCTTCTCTGAGTCTCCCTCAGGGATGAGATGGCATTTTCAACCTCCGCCTTGGTTTTTTATCAGATCATTTTGAGCTGTTTTTCCCCCCCCTCATGCATTGCAGCTCGGCATATTTGGAGAGCTAGGTGTACAGAGGCGATGGAGGTATCCAGGTTTACCCTTCCCAGGCTATATGGCTAGTATTTGGACCGACACAGTACACAGTCTAATGGCCATATGGGCGAGCATGCACGGATCCTCCAGAGCAGCCACTGTCAGCAGAGTTACTTTTTTCGGAGTTTGGAGAGGATCTCCTTTCTTCTCTGAGTCTCCCTCAGGGATGAGATGGCATTTTCAACCTCCGCCTTGGTTTTTTATCAGATCATTTTGAGCTGTTTTTCCCCCCCTCATGCATTGCATGATGTACTCCCGCATTTGAGCTTGCTCTCGCGGTTTTTCATTCATACTTTGATTTTTACGCTCTACCTTCCAATGAACACTCAATACATGTAGCAAGGACAGCTCCAAGTTCCAATGGACAGCACCCAACCCAAAGCAAATGAACTGAGCTGAAAAAGAGATTTGAGACTTTGAGCGACGGCTCAACAGTGGAACCAGGGAGCTGTTGCAATTGTAGAGAAGGGGGAAGGGGCAGATTTGGAGATGGGGAGAGAATAGCAAAAGGAAGGGAGGAGAAGAGAGGAGAAGGGGAAGGAGAAAGGAAGAGAGAGAAGGCTGAGGGAATAGAGAGAGGGAGAGAGAGAGAGTGTGAGCGTAGGCAGCAGGTAGCAGGAGGGAGAGTAGATAGGATTAGATGTCACATCAAAAAGTCCCTTACAATCCTTTTGGGTTGACTTATATAGTCCCCCACAGTTCCCACATTTCCCCTACTATTCTCCCATCTATTTCCCCCTTAAAATCCTTCTTTTTCCCACCTTCATTACAGCCATCCCTTCCCAAAGAATTTTGCCCTCAAAATTTCCAAGAGGTTGCCCTGGATGAGAAGGATACAACAGAAACTGATCAGCTCTGTAGGAGATAGGGGTAGTCCTGCACAATGCTCTCAGGTTGCCAAGAATTCTCATCTTCCGTTACCTTTCCATTTGATGAGGTATTCTATGTAGGCTTTGTTCCTGAGTACATGATCTCTGAAGCCCTTGATTTTCTCCGGCACATAGATTATGTGGCCCTCTTCATCCATACGAGGCAGCTCAGGAAGAACCTGGACATGTTGTCCGACATGTGGTTTCAGCAAGGATACATGGAAAACATTATGGATCTTGGAGGTACTCGGTAGTTCCAACTGATATGCTACCTGCCCAACTTTGCGGATGATTTTGTAGGGGCCATAATACCTGTAGGCAAGCTTTGTGTTGGTATTACCTTTCAGCGAGGAATATCGATTCTTATGGAGACGTAAATGCACATAATCCCCTTCTTCAAAAGATAAGTACCTCCTTTGTTCATCCGCTTACTTCTTCTGCTTGGCTTGGGCATCCTGCATATTCCTCTTAGCCAACTGCAGAAGGGCATTCATACTCTCCAAATCATTCCTTGCTTGCTGATTTTTCACAGCCAAGTCTGCAACCCTGGAAGGCATTCCCACTTTGCATCCATACATAGCCTCGAATGGACTCATGCCAATAGAGAGATGTTTGGTGCTGTTGTAGCAAAATTCAGCCAATGCTAACCATTTGTCCCAAGACTTCTGCGTGTCATGACAGTAATGCCTTAGATACTCCTCCAACCACTTGTTCACCCTCTCTGATTGTCCATCCGTCTGTGGATGATAAGTAGTACTAGGCGCAAGGGAAGTACCAACTGCAGTGAATAACTCCTGCCAAAA